>NC_139707.1:18716449-19061449 GCF_964188405.1 Protomyctophum parallelum | reverse complement strand
AAGCGTGGCTTTTTGACACCAAGATAGAGGTTTGATTTAGATTTTCAAAAGACGAAACTAATTTTGATCAATTTCAGTTGTCCATTGATTTGATTAATTGATTAAAAAGGAAATAAATTAGCCAATTTAGTTTGCAATATACTATTGAGGCGTGGGTGAAATTATCACAATATTGCCTCATTTTCAAATTCCTTGTGCAAGTTACAAGTAAATACAGTAGGCCTACAACCCCCATAAAATGGGACTTTAGTGGTCAAACAAAAATAGCTGCATGGGTCAGTAGTAGAAATGCATTTTTGTTCATTTTAAAAATTGTCAGTGCTGTTAGCGTTGGCAGTTATGTGCTCATTATATGGAAAGCAAATAATGTTTTTTACTTCAGAGAAAGAGGAAAAATATCAGCATATTTTTAAATGCTGTCTAATTACCGAACAAGTGGTATTTTAAGTATAGGCCTATCCCACAACAATAAGCTATAGGGCAGAGCAGAAAATGATAATTGTAGTAGTAGGCGCCGTCACGAGTTATCTGTTAAGAGAGGTCTCTTCTCGTTGCTCTGGTGATGGGACTGAGGTCTTGCTGAGAACCGCGGCGGAATACGGCAAAAATCCACTTTCAGATCTTTGCCCCGCCGTGCAGGTGAAGTCAGTGCTGGCCCTGGCGCCATGCAGCGCGCTGGCGGCCGCCGCCTGGCTGCTGTGACAGCTGAGGCACGAGCAAGGCCCGCTGGCCGCCGACGGGACGCACGCGGCCGCGGCCGCGGCTGCAGCCGCCGCCGCCGACGCCGCCGCCGAACTGTTCAGGCCCGCGGGCGACTGGTAGAGTCCCGGATGCCTGAAGCCGCAGAGCAGCTCCGGTCGCGAGTAGGGATGGGAGAGCGCGCGGAAAGTGTCGAGGGGGCGCATGGAGGCGGCGAAAGGTGACGAGGCCGCACCTGACGCCGCAGCGGCGGCGGCCGCCGCCGTGACCCCAACGTGCGGGTAGTAGTGTAGAGGCATGTGCGAATGGAAGGGGTACGGTAGGCTTCCGGTAGCCGCGGCGTGCGTCATCATGTAGGTGTAGAAGCTGGGGTCTGCTGGATGGGGCCACGACATGGCCAAGCGTTGCCTTTTATCCTTCATGCGTCTGTTCTGGAACCACACCTGTAGACAACATTCAATCAAAACGGAATGCCAATTATTTAACCACTTAGTTATGCACTCTATTCTTTCTTAGTGAAACGGACCTTTACTTTACAACCTCATGGAGTCATCGTTCAGTCTACAGCAAATCTCTTAGCGGTCATAAGCTTGCAAGGCATGCATTAGCTTATCATGCTAATGTCAACCAGAATAGCTATGCATGCTGGGGTTCAAGTGGTTATTGTTTACAGTTTATGTTGAGCTCTGGTAGGCCTATAAGGCTTAAGAGTATAGGCTATGCCTATTAGGCCTCCTACTTTGATTGCAGGTTATACTTATTTACAGTGTTATAAGGGTGCAGGTGACATAAATTGCATATGACATATACAGGTCTTATTCATGTTTAAACCTGCATTGACAGTTTTTCTTTTAATCGACGACTATATATTATATAGTTTACATGAGACGAGTTGGCAGTTATGAGATGAGATGAGATTACATTTATTGTCAATGTACAGTACAAGTATAGTACATATATAGTAGCCTACAGTGAAAAGTGTTTTCGCATCTCACCAAAGTCAGTGCAAACATGTCAAGGATACATTAATAAGTACAGTATTAAATGCAGATATGAGCAGTAGTCATTAAATAAATAAATAAATAAGTAAGGATATGAGTAGAAAGGAAAACACATTTGATATATGACCATATTGCACATAGCCCTTATTGCACGTAGCATATAGCCCAAATGCACAAAGTCCTAGACTAAGGTCCAGAGACCATATTCCACAAGTCCAGTTATCCAAAGTAAATACATAATAATAATAATGAATTAATAATAAATCATATGTTTTTACTTATGTAAATTGTCAGAGATATATGGTCTACCATTTTATTGTTTTGCAGCAAATTCAGGTTTAATAGTGTGTGTGTGTGTGTGTGTGTGTGTGTGTGTGTGTGTGTGTGTGTGTGTGTGTGTGTGTGTGTGTGTGTGTGTGTGTGTGTGTGTGTGTGTGTGTGTGTGTGTGTGTGTGTGTGTGTGTGTGTGTGTGTGTGTGTGTGAGAGAGAGAGAGCATGCACGCGTGTTCTATATTTACAATATCAGTATTGAATCGAAACATCATTTGTAAATCTACAATAATGCATGCGCTCTCTCACATGCTCGCGTCGCGCATACATGCACTTGTGCCTGAAAATAGTATTAGAGAAATTGTTCTGTACCTTGATTGTAGTTTCAGGTAGATTAAGCGATGCGGCTAATTCACATCTTCTTGGTCTCGAAACGTAATTTTCCCTGTAAAATTCTTTCTCTAGCCTTCCAATCTGTTCTCTGGTGAAAGCAGTCCGGTACCTCCTGACTTGATCGGCATTTGAACTGTTCATTCCTCCCATTGAATTACCGTTTAAGTTTGAAAGGGAGGATGAGCTTCCAGAATCAGAAAACCCTAAAATATAAAATAAATAAAAAGGGGGAAATACATTTAGTTAGCTGGATATATCCTTCAGAACTATAATGCGATTCTGTATACATAGGCCTGTAGAGCATATTTGATAACCCATAATCGTGATTTAAATGCATACAATTGAGGTGAAGTTCATGTATATAGCCATAATAGTTACTGTTGATATTAACGTTTTTGAATAGGTATATTATAGCGTATTAATAGAAGTTATAATAATAAACACAATAATAACAATACATCATTATTTTAACACATTGTAAAAAAAAAACCCAAAAAAACGTTTGTTTTGTTTTTTGTTTTAGGAATAAAATAAATAAAATACCTTTGTTGTTTTCTTTGTGCTGGCTCGGGGAGCGATGCGAAGGACACCCCACTTCTACATCACTATTCATATCTGAGTCTTGTGAAACTTCAGGATATAAATTCATTTTCTTCCTGCTTTCCGATGATGAAATTTCCGCCGAAGAGGTATTTTCGCTGTTGTGGTGGCTACCGAAAAGACTGTCAATTTCAAATTTGCCTTTGGTTGGGATGTCCCCGAGACTTCCATGGATCGAGGCTGAAGTTATTCTCGGGCTCAGTCGGCCACTGTGTGGGGAATTTTCGAGGGCCTCCAGCACTGAATTTCCAGCCACGTCTGAAAGCCTCTTGCCTGCAACGGGACTGTGCAGACCCCTCTCCATCAAGATCATTTCTTTTCTTATCCTCTCCATCATTAAGCCGTGGTGCGAGGAAAAAACAAAACCGTTGTCCAGAGCTGCTGGTGCGCCGGTGAGTTGTGACGGAGCTAATCCGCATTCAACTCAGCAACTGTCTCTAAATAACTGCCTCCTAAACCTTTTTATAAGCTAGACCGCAAAAAATACAAGAATCTGAATGCGATCAACGAACAACACTGACTCAAGATGACCCGCGCATCCTTCCCTAGCCCGAAATGTCATTCATCAAAGGTGGTTGCTGCTCGTCGTTAAAATGCTCCCGTGACGTTGCCCGAATGATCATTTATTGTAACAGGTTTATAAGCAAATAAATACGAGAGGGCTGTCAGTTGATGATGGAGGCGGCCTTCGGTCAGACGAATAATATCCAAGTGGAGGGGAAGAGGAGAAGTGAGGAGTGAGGTGCTTGTCCCTGGGCTGATCTGAGTCTGCTTCACATTGCTCTTGGGTTTGGCCTCTTGGGTGAAATTGACAGTCTGATTAATAAAATGAGCCGGGCAACATTTCCCTCTTCATTTAGGAATATTATTATGCTTTGATTCTCTATTGTTTCTCCTCTTCTGTGCATATACACCCTCCTCCCCCTTTGTCATCGCCCTTTCATGTCTTTATTCTCTGTATATCTATAGCTTTTTAATTTCTTTTCTGGTGTTTTTTATTTGTATTTCTTTAATCTTTTAGTAGGTATAGGCTATTCGTTGTTGTGGGGGATTCAGATAATTGCACAATATAGTTTTTACCCTATTTTTGAATCGGTGATATAGGCCTATACTCACTTTCTGTGTTTATGTTTTGTTTTGTTTGTTTGATTTTTCGGGCTGTAAAATATTCGTTCTTTTTCTAGATTTTGTTCCTCCTCCCTCGACTCGTCAACTACACATTTTGAGATGTAATAATGCAGGATTTTCTATTATTTTTTTCCCTTTTTTATTAAACGAATTATTGGTTGCATCTGTTCACATTTAACAGACGAATAAAATGCATATTGTTAGGGTAGCCTATATTGCGCAAAAGTGTCTCGTGTATCTAAAAACATAAACTGATAGACTATAACAACAATCAATAGTTTAATTTCGATGTTCACATAGTCAAGCTCTGTTAAATCCAGTATTTCTAATTATTCGTTCTGGTGTTAAACTCGTGTATATTGGAGTACACTCACTGTGAGTTATATATAAAAGCCTATGCAGAGAACATCTTTGAAGAGCTTATCATATCATCATCCGCGGCGGACATGCAGTCTGCAAGGAAACCAGTTTATTTCACATTGAAAGGTCCTGACGACTGACGACTCTCATCAGCGAATGATTGTCTCAAAATCTGTTCAGAGTAGTATCTCCAGCCCTCTGTCGTAGTGGCAGCATTGGGGAAGAGAGTAAAATAATTTTGGATGTGTGCAGTCAGTGTATTAGACAAGAGATAAAAATAAAAGCCATGGAGGATGGACCCCCGGCTATGCCTGGAGATCAGCGTAAAAAGCACTATCAATGTTCTTCTGCGCGTCCTCTGGCGCCCCCCACAGTTCTTTCTAAATCATTACACCTTTACAGACCACACAGAGCTACTATATAGATCAGATAGAGAAAAATATGATTCTTAATTCTGGTATTTAAAAAAGGCGTCTTTATTTTCAGAGTCTTAATTTTATTTATTTTTAATTGGTGAACAATTCGGCTCTTTTCTCCAGGTTTTGGAAAAATGGATGACCATTAAAGCCAACTGTCTCACATGAATTAATCTATTTATTAATCTACATATTAATCTCACATTTTTATATTATTTTTCCAATTCATTCATTAAAACCAGTGTCATTCTAAGAAGATCTAGGAGCAAATACTAAAATATATATTTTTGTCAAAATTGTTTCTGCATGATTCTGAAACCGGATAGTGCTTTGTAACACACTTACTCTGACACTCATCATGATACATAAATTGGAGTAGGTGTCCAATTCTTATAAGTTCTATATACCCAGGGCAGTGTCATGATCTTTAGTGTGTTTTCTTGCCCCTTCTGGCCATATTTCCAACCTGGACATTTATGGCTTCCTCTTAGTTTTTTCCCATATTATCTTGTAGTATTGTTTCTTCCTGTTCTTGCTGTTTGTTCTGGTTCTGGTTGCTGTTACCTGTATTGTCTGTGATTTGCCAATGTTTTCACCTGTGTCTAGTTAGTCCCCCTTGTCTATTTATATGCCACACGTGTTTAGTATATGTTTTCTCTATAGTGAGTTATTGTACGAGTTTGGTATTAGTATTTCCAAGTGTTGCTCCTAGCTATAGTATAGTTCATGATTTATTCATATAGTTAATAAACCCCTTGTACTCGACCTGCCCTGTCTGCCGCATCCATGCTGCCCTACTGCTCTGTTTGGGTCTTACCTCTTGACTGAACTGAACGTGACAGGTAGTGCTAATTTTCACTTTTCAGCAACGCGTTACGTCACGTGCAATGTTTAATATTGTAATATCTCAATATTTTTACCCAAAGTAAATGCACTAAAGAGGACTCTCCATTACTCGACTGGTAGGCCTACTGGTATAGTGGTAAGTCATCTGCTGCTCATCCTTTAGTTCTTTTAAGGGAATTCCTACGTGAAACAACATGATATTTGTACAAATTGGACATCTTATTGTTATGGTTCCCTGCGTTGGCATGTGGAATACATGAAAAAAGTGGGTTCCAGGGTTCCTTGAAGGTGTTCCAAATGGACCACTACAGGTCTGTAACTCCGAGTCTATGAAACCAAATGGACACTGTCAAGTACACTGTCAGGTTCCTTAACTGACATGATGAACCACTGTTACAATTATTGCAGGCCACAGAATACAAATTACATGATATTATTTCACAAGATGTGCTATACATTTTAAGTATTCAGGCAGTAAGTTGGGCCGTCGCCTGCACTGAAAAACTATTATTGTTCAAGTAATAGGTGAGAATATGTAAGTGTGAAGTAGGAAACTGCATGAATATGAACTTCACCTCTCCCTTCCTGTTCTCTCTCCAGAGACCAGTCATTGAAAACAATGGGTTGTGTTCATTGGAGCAGTTGTTCCCCCCCCCCCCCCCCCCCCCAAATTACACTTGTCCATGGATCCTCATCTGAAAATATTGTGCACTGACTGCAAATACCGATCAAGAGTCCATTGTAGTGCTGTCGCCTCACAGCTAGAAGGTCCTGGTCCGGGGCGTGTTCTCTCCTCCGCATCATCAGTGCCCATACCCGAGGCGGGGTTAGTGAAAGGGCCTTTCTGTGTGGAGTTTGCATGTTCTCCCCGTGTCCCCTAGGGTAGGTACTCTCACAAAAAAATGCAGTTATCCTGGTCTCTAAACTACCTCCCCCTGGCCAGCCGGGGCACCTGACGGAGGGGAAAGGAACTGGTCGGAATAACGTGTTCTTTCCACGCTCTACGTCCGGCCGGGGAAACTCCCCCCTGTCAGGTGAAAAGAAGCAGCTTGGACTCCTCATGCATAGAAGGAAGCATGAAGTCAGTCCACTGCCCCCCCAGGTTGGCAGAGGAAGTGTAGCGCCCAGGATTACATTAGATAATTGACACTGGGTGAAAAATGGGTTGCAAAATCGTGGGATAAAAAAAGTCCACTGTTTGTCTGCATGTCCTCAAGTTGTCCTATCCAGCTCTGTTGTCCTGTCCAGCTCTGTAACTTGTGTGTACAATTTGGCACATTCAAATGGGCAAAACAGTGGGTTTGTGATCATTATCTCTGCCAGGCCGAAAGGCGATACCGAGACTATAGGTGAATCCCAATTCAGGGGGTTCACCCTACAAGGTGCGGTACTAGGTAGGATAGGGTAGGTCACTGCACTGGCACTACCCTGTGTAGGTGGCATAGGGCACACGCAGAGGGTATGTCTGTGGAATGGGACAGCGTTCACTTCGGAGCTGGGCGGAGCCGAGTGGAGCTGGGCGGAGCCAAGTGGAGCTGGGCGGAGCCAAGCGGAGCCGAGCGTTCCCGACTGGCAGCCATTACTGTTTTCACCGCGCTGACCGCAGTGTTTTTTAAACGTCTAAAAACTACTTTTTTAGGCCACGGAATTTACTTTCAAGTTATTTTAGGGGAGTATTTAGTTGTTTAAACTTCATATATGTGGTAAATTAATCATAAAACGGCCTATTTAAAAATATCCCACAACGATGTCGGAGAATTCAGAGAACCGTGTTGTACCCGTGTGTGGCTCCCCCTTGTCGGCATAGCTAGAAGCAATTCCCCGTTGCTCCTACGTATGATGCCCGTGGCTCTCACCGCTGTATGATATGAGTCTGTTGTGGATATTTACAGCCTACATGCAATTCGTTTCTAATTGTTTTATTTCCCCAAATGTCAAGTGCATTATAAACTAGAAAAAGTGCCCTTCTGGGCACAGGTCTCCACCAGGATAGGAATGTAGGACATTGCAGCTTGCCTTCATCTGGTGGTTGGATAAAAGGGCAACAAAAGTAAACTAGGGAGTTGGCATACAAAGTTATCCACAGATCCGTGCAGTTAGAGGTAAAAACACTTTTCGGCCAGTTATAGCGCCACCTTGAGGCTGAGTTGAAATTGTTCATGTGGCATTTCTTCCTCGGCCTAGTGGGAATGTGCGTGCACAATTTCACGGAAATCACGCGATGTGTTCATGATTTGCAGCATTTTGTTTGAAACTGAGCACTCCTGTGAACTTTGGAAGCCAATCTTAACCAATCAGGATGGAGTCTGAGAAATCTGAAAGACCCGTTTCGTTGAATGGCTCTAGAGAGACTGTGTACCAATTTTTGACAAAATCTGTAGGTGTACTGTGCAAAAACTTGTTTTGCACAAAGCGGCCTCCTGGTGGCGCTATAACAGGCCGTTCTGGAAAGTTTGGGGCAGAGGTTCATCGTTGGCATCCAGGGAGTGTGTGTGCAAAATTTGGCATCGACCGGGTTAACCCGGTCGATGCCAACTTTCCAGAACGGCCTGTTATAGCGCCACCAGGAGGCCGCTTTGTGCAAAACAAGTTTTTGCACAGTACACCTACAGATTTTGTCCAAACATCACGCAAATTGTTACAGTCTCTCTAGAGCCATTCAACGAAACCGGTCTTTCAGATTTCTCACACTCCATCCTGATTGGTTAAGATTGGCTTCCAAAGTTCACAGGAGTGCTCAGTTTCAAACAAAATGCTGCAAATAATGAACACATTGCGTGATTTCCGTGAAATTGTGCACCCACATTCCCACTAGGCCGAGGACAAAATGCCACATCAACAATTTCAACTCAGCCTCAAGGTGGCGCTATAACTGGCCGAAAAGTGTTTTTACCTCTAACTGCACGGATCTGTGGATAACTTTGTATGCCAACTCCCTAGAGGCCAAGGAAAAACCTTTGCCTGGAATTTTTCACATCTGCTCTTTATAGCGCCACCAGGAGGCCGACATATGTAAAACACATTTTCTATTATTACTCCTTCAGATTTTATCCAAATTTCACGCAAATCGGTACACATGATCTCCATAGTCATGTGATCAAGGCAGGTTTGTTTGATTTCTCATATTCCATCCTGATTGGCCACGATTGGCTCCTACAGTTTTCAGGAGTAGCCCGCTTTGTACAAATCGCCACAACTCCTCAACGCAGCGTCCGATGAAACTGTGCACGCATATTCCCACTAGGCTGAGGAAGAAATCCTGGTGGAGACCTGTGCCCAGAAGGGCACTTTTTCTAGTTATTACTACGTCGAGTCTATGGTCGAATCTGATTTAACCTGAGTCCTGACTCCTTGCAAAGAGTTGCTGAAAGGAAGGATATACTGTAACCTTACCTGCATATAGCCTATTCACTTAATGATAAATGTTTTTACATTTGGATAGAATACAGACTATCGTCGCATCTGCTGTTTGATCTATATTAGCAGATCAATCACTGATCTACGCTATGAGCTTGTTCATGGTTAATTTGTGTATGCCTATACCTTTACAGCCAGCTAACAGCTAGTTCGTTTTCATATACCGGTAGGCTAAGTTTATTGCTATAATGACTTAACTTTGACAATATAGGTCTACTTTTACATTTAAAACAACCACATATAGGCCTATATAGCCTACTGTAAAGTCAGTATAAACTGTTAATTCAACTGAGAGAAATTAATTCATCAGAATGCTACTCTTAATCAGTTAATCACATTTGCATTTACATGAATGAAAAGGTTAAAATAGGCCAACTCTCAGCTCCAAATGGATAGGCTACATTTATCACAATATTATTTTACTGTGTAATCTAACACAAATCTTACTAATGCTGTCACTCAGTTATTTAATTTAGGCAGAAAATATATCACTGAATAGTGTATGCAATTAATGCATTCAAAAGAGCTGAAGTTAAGTTTTGCCATACCCATTTATTTTGCCATAAATAAGATAGCTTTAAGGTACGGCCATGACAGCAATGGTAGGAAAAAAGATATATAATATTAATCATATTCGGTTTTCAGGGGGCCAACTGTTTCCTATATTCAGTATTCACTGCAGTTTCGGCCAAGAATTTCCCTTTCGGTGCATCCCTAGTTGTATGTATAGCATTGTATGACTGTATGTATGAGTATGTAAATAGTTCAATTCAACTACAACTTTGTAAATACAAAATTAATTTATTGTTATTTTGTCTTCGGTATAAAAATGAATGAACATTGAACAAGGATAACGTATCTCAGACTCCCGTCTGAAACCCGTCAAAATCAAGTAATTCCAGTAGGAAATTAACACAAATAAATACATAAAAAGTACATTCATTGTACATTAAACACAAACAAACAGATTGCACTGAACTGAAAATAGATTGCACTGAACTGAACATGAACATTACACATTGCAGAGGGAGGATGAACTGGCTGTTCTCTCTACTACATTTAAATGTAAACTACTTATCAACCATTCTCTCCAGTAGAGAGAACAGCTCCTCTGCTTCCCTCTGAAGTCTCATGTCCTCTTTGAGGAGCTCAAGGAGCTCATCATCTCTCCCCCTCTTCTTCGGGCCAGCCTGCACATTGGGCCCTGGTGTTCCTGACCCTGCTCCAGACCCCAGTGCAGCTGTACCACTATGGTCTGGTATGGCCTCGGCTAGGCCTGGTGGTGCTGTAGGCCAGCGGTCCGGCTCCACTCCAGAGACTTCCAGACATGGCAGTCTCACGTGGTGGTGCTGCTGTAGGCCTGCTGTAGGCCCGCCGCTGCAGGCCACCTCCTCACCCGTCTTTGGATACTTGCACTCCTAAGGCAGTGGAGAATGAAGGTTTCAGAACCACTGGCTTAACAGGTTATTTGTATGGCAGTAGTGCTACAACTCAGACAAGTTAGAATTCCCTTATTGTTAAAAAAAAGATGGCTTTTGTGCTTGGGTAATATGTTCTGATGACTTTACAACAGGTTGCCATGTCATAAACATTAGAACTTGGCCCTATTAAATTCCATGATTAAAAATAGTCATTTCAAATGTATAATTACATATTTACTTTGTATTTGGGCAAGGCCCATTTTCTCCAGAATGACACTAACAACAACAGAGATTAAATACACCACATTAACACAATAGAGACAATACATAATTTAACAGAGATGCAACCGTAAGAAGGTTAAAGTATTAAGTGCATTATACTATACATGGAATAAAGCTAAATAAAATCTCAATGTAATGATGTTTTAGGCAGACCAGCTGAAGAAATCATGGCATTTCTGAGACTGTTCATTTTTCTGGAATATGCTTCTAAACTTGTATTCTATTGCTAGTTTGATCACTTTCACCTTAAAATTACATGAATTAATAAATGACTGAAAATAGCCAATCTACAAGCTCACAAGTCACAACATGTCGCACTACAACGTGTTGTGAGCTTGTATATCTTCTATTTTTTGTGTGGACTTTTCTAGTCCTCTATAGCAGTGCTTCCCAAACTTTTTCATGTCATACTCATTATCCTGCGGACCCCCATTAGAAAAGATATTCCAAGGACAGACCCCCCATAAAAATCTTTTTACAGATCTAGCAGTGATTTTCACACAGTTTCATTTCAAGGGACCCCCAGTTTGACCTGAATTAGGCTATGAACCCCCATAATGGCATTTCTATCTCTGGGACCCCAATGTACAGTATATTGTAAAATCAGACGATAGTCTGTATTCTATCCAAATATTTATCATTAAGTGAATAGGCTATATGCAGAAACGAATTGCATGTAGGCTGTAAATATCCACAACAGATTCATATCATACAGCGGTGAGAGCCACGGGCATCATACGTAGGAGCAACGGGGAATTGCTTCTAGCTATGCCGACAAGGGGGAGCCACACACGGGTACATCCCGTGTGTGGCCGAGACAACACGGTTCTCTGAATTCTCCGACATCGTTGTGGGATATTTTTAAATAGGCCGTTTTATGATTAATTGACTACATATATGAAGTTTAAACAACTAAATACTCCCCTAAAATAACTTGAAAGTAAATTCTGTGGCCTAAAAAAGTAGTTTTAAGAGGGCTTAAAAACCAAAACAGTAATGGCTGCCAGTGGATATTTTTTATTTGGCTCTGTCATGATACATTTGATAGCTTAAACAACTAACTAAATACTATCCCAAAGATATTCAAATATTAAAATTAGCTTCCGTGACACAACACTACTTTTAAAAGAGTTTAAAACTTACAGTTTTCATCCGACATCATGCTGTTGCCGCTCTCTGCTCTTCTGCGGGCTAGCTCAGCTGCGGTGAAGAGGAAGAAAGAAGTGCTTTTGCCCGCCGTGCAGGGTACATCGCTGCTATCCTTTGGAGGCGGCCTCTAGCCGGGGAAAATAGTGCGTGGCCCTAGTGTAGTGTCAACACGAGTCTTTTGCGGTCTTTGGAATGGGAAGCACTGCGGCGCGCCGCTGTGACGTCATATACCCCGAAATACGCACTTCTCAGTGTCCACCCCCTGGATTGGGATTCAGTTTTGCCCCCTGTCCATCCGTCCGTCCATCCGTCAGTCAGTGTCACTCAGTGTGTCTGTTCTCATTCTGTCTGTGGACAGCTAATCTTCAGCACCGTTGGCTTGATGGCAGCGAAACTGTGCACACAGAGCAGAACCTCTGCCCCAAATTGTTCACATGGGCTTGTGTGGCCAATTTTTGCGAAACACATTTTTTTAATATTACTCCATACATCATCTCAACCTTTTCACATTGGCCTGTTATAGAGGGTGCCACCAGCAATTGGATTATTTGCAAAACACATTTCTTTGAGCAAAATGCCTCAAATCATGAATTTGAATGTCCAATTTGTGTCTAAGGCGTAAGAAAAAATGGCACTCTTTTGACATTGGCCTATGATAGGCCCACCAGGAGGCAACAATAACCTACCTCTACTGGCGGAGACCTGTGCTCCGAGGAGCACTTTTTAAGTGGTGCAACCACTTCAAGGATCAATGTCTGTCCGTCCATCCCCATGTATGTATGTTTAGGGTACCAACAGGTGCAAAAGTGGCGCTGCTGAGTTATAAACAGTTCCAAACCCACAGGAACGCACCCAGGGTGCCGGCCCGTTTCCGGCGAGCCGCCCCGCGTCCGAAAGGGTTGAGAAATGACAGTTACCGTCTGTACCCTCTACTGTACTGTAACTGTACTGTACTGGCACACCCGAAATCACCATATTTACAGTTAATATGTGCGTGTGTGTTTGTGTGTGTGTTAGGTTGCACACAGGTGGTGAAAAACAACCACCCACACACCCAGCCAGCCAGCCAGCCACCCACCACACACATAGCTCTGTAAGGGTAAACAAGAAGAAAAAAAACAAGTGTTAGCTACAATAACCCCTGGTTAATTGTACAGTCTATTTCTGTTTTGTGATGTTTTGCATACTGACTTGTGATTTGATTTGGAACAGTGTGGGTTGCTGGCAACACCAAAAATGCTAATCACATGCCTTTATTGTCTCCACCAGGCCGAAGGCATGGCCGTCCGACGCCGTGTGTGTGTGCGGCGTCCCGGTCGATGCCAAATTTTGCACACACTCCCTGGAAGCCAAAATGAACCTCTGCCCCAAAATTTCCAGAACGGCCTGTTATAGCGCCACCAGGAGGCCGACTTTTGTAAAACACATGTTTTGATATTACTCCTCCAGATTCTGTCCAAAAATCCCGAAAACCATTACACACTATCTCTATAGTCATGTGTTCAAGACAGATCTGTCCGATATTTCATATTCCATCCTAATTGGCTAATTTCAAAGTTTGCAGGAATGGTCCGTTTTGAACAAAAAGCCTCAAATCCTGTGGGTCTGGAACTTCCGACGAAGAAAAAGTATTTAATTTGGGTCAAATTGAATGCTCAGATTGTCTTGTACATACAGTATTAAACCCTCACATTGTGTTAAATAAATTAATTTGCCTGCATACACCAGTATCACTACATGATCTCACCATAATTATCGGGAACAGGAGAGTAGCAACCTTCCTACAAAGCCATTGTAACTTCAAGTAAAGCTCCATTTTAATTATGAGAGATTCATCAAAAACACCCGTCCTTGGTTCTGGTCACTGATATTGTCCTAATCTGTGTGAGGGCTGTGTTTATTCAATTACTTCCCTTTTTGGGGGGAAAATGAAAAAAATACAATACAATAAAATATTGAAATGAAGTGTTAGTTATATACGTAATTTCAACTGAGAGATGGAACTATAGTGTCACTCAACAGCTCCAATCAGATCAACGTTACCTTATCCGCGCCCCTTTATAAAGACGTCCTCTCCTTCCCGTCATTCATCTGTACTTCCGTTCAGGTAGCACGCAGACACGATCGAGAGCGCTCAGCTCACCATCATCAGCCGTCATTTTTCCATCCAAGTTCAACATGGAGTCAACATCTTCCTCCACAACCGCAGCTTTCATTCCAGGACACACCGACGGGTGTTTCGCCAGCGTCCCAGGCCCTGCATGCCTCCATCAGATACAGTATCATTCTAATTGCTCGCTACTGCTATTTATCCACCCGAATGGTCAACTCACAAAACAAACGTAACTGCTAACAGCCTAATTTCGATTCCGTTCCGATGCTGCCTCTGCACGCAATATTCCCTTTTTTCCCCTGCTTGCTGCTGCTCAGTGCTTATTGTATATCGCGCGTTGCTGTATACAAAGGCTGCTTATGCTGTATACTGCTGCTAATGCCTCATGCCACCAGTCTCGCTACTGCCTCGCTACACCCTCAGTTTAACATGATGGTAAACTATCTGACGCTGTCAGATCGTTTTTATGATGATTCAAGATAGTTTTTGTGGCTTGTTTTCGCGGACCTGGCCGCTTGTCTCCTCCAACATGGCAACTCGGTGCCCCATTCATTCTTGCCACGGCAATCTGCTACTGCTCAAATTCATGCTTCAATCATGCGGATTGTGGTGAGATGTGATCGTAATCGTAGTTCTGTTTTCGGTTGGTACTTTGATCAACGATAAACAGTAAAGCAGTCGCTTTGTGGCGGTCGCTTATTGACGTACCATTTAACGTACGAGGAAAGTGTTTCTCGTTTCAGTGGACAGTGGGTGCATATACTGCATATTGATATTGGCTCATTATTTTGCCAGTGGCCCGTGGGTGCTTCTGCTCCTGCGCACCCGCGGAGTTGACGCCGCCGAGCGTGAACACGTTGAATTAGCTGATCTACAAGCCGTGTGAGCTTCACAGGTCGGAGCTCCCACTATCAGCTCAAATAAGTCACATTTAGCTGTGGTTTATTTCCGGGTTTTCATATTATGTCTAACCCCCTGATCGATGTTAGACCCTCACGTCGTGAGCTCGTAGCTCTGTAGTGGCCAAGAAAGAACGCTCCATTATTACATTGACAACTGTCAATGAAGGGAAAATGCTTGCCATATTGTCCCTCTTTACGCCACTTCGTCTCCTATCATTCACTGCATTTTATGTTCATGCCGGCACCGCTCGTTCACTTGACCTTTCATCACCTAGTCAACTTGAGCTAGCCCTTTTTCACCAGCGCCCCTCACTTCACACGGGTGTGATTATCACATTGCGTTTGCTCAGGAATCGGCTCAAGTGCGCGGAGCGGCTTCCCGCTGTCTCCCTAAATCGCTCATTTAGGACTCGTCACGTCTCACTCAAACGCGAGATTTGATTTGCCACTCACACGTCCGTCGCACCCCAGCTTCAGTTAATGCTACACAGGCAGTCATATCTCATGGTCACGACATGACTAAACTGCAGCACGCATCACTCCACTCACCCTCTCCGACCGCTTTCCGCTTTCAACACGACAGTCACGCTAACTCGATGCAGGTTTAGTGCAGAAACATACAAATGGCTTGTCTTCAGGGTGGTCGTGTTCCATCTGGTATTCCTCTCCTTTCACAGCAAATCTCAAATCTGCTGCCGCGTTTGCTCATTGTCGTACCTCGCCCAGCAGATATGGGAGTTTTCGCCACGGGTCACGTTCTCAATCTCCACGCGGTTGTAATCCGTGGGAAGTACGTGTCTCTGATGTCTCGGTACAATGGACACATGGTTAGGAAGCCTAGTTCGCTTTCCACTTCATTCGCGCGCAGTGGGCGCATAGTCTGTCTTCTCTCAGGATTCAGGTCCGCCTATGACGACCTTCTCGATGGCGAGACCGTGCTCACCGAGTCTGTACCTAATTAAGATTTTCTCTGTTACTCACCCGTCAACTGCATTGTTTCTCCTGCTCCAGCGTCAATTAAGTCTTAAGATTCTACTCACACTCCAACTGCCACGTCGGTCCGACCATACTAACTCTATGCTTGTGCTCCTCCTGTCCAGCTACCTGCTCGGCGATCATCAGGGAAACGAGCACTGTTCACGCATGCCGGGAGGGCCAGGTTCTCGGCTAGGCCTCTTTGTCCACCGGTTCTCTCAACACGGACCCCCACCGAGCTGAACTCCTCGTCAGCCATCCACCGCAATCTAATCCCATCAGCAGCCACGCACCGCAGCAGCTAAACTCAGTCGGCAGCCACGCACTGCAACAGCTAAACTCTTCGGCAGCCATGCACTGCACCAGCTAAGCTCGGCAGCCACGCACCGTAACGTCTCAACCGCACCGTAATGTCTAATCACATAGGCAGCTACGCACCGTAACGTCTCAACCGCACCGTAATGTCTAATCACATAGGCAGCTACGCACCGTAACGTCTCAACCGCACCGTAATGTCTAAACACATAGGCAACCACCCACTCAACGTCTCAAACCACTCACCTTAAGCCATAACCTATTCGCAGCCTCCGTTGCTCCACTCCCACTTCAGTTTTGGGGGGGAATTCCAAGCGGAATAGTTTACCGCAGTCGGTCATAACATTATTAATAATTTCGGTCCCACGCCCACTGCGTCAGCCATAGCCCAAGAAACCTATGTTCGTCAAACCATTCCCCTTGGGTCTGCCGCGTTCGTCAAACAACACGATGCCCAGGTCTTGCTCGATGCCCAGAGATCCATGGCGTCTACTAGTCCGGCACTTGACCGTGTGCTCAATGACTGGTGGTCGTGTCGGGTGGTCGGGTACCTCTCCTCCGTGCTCCTCCCCCTCCATATCAAGATCAGTTTCTTCCCTGCTACCGCGGAGACCGTCCTCCTCTTCGGCCGTGAATGCCGGACACTTACACAAGCCCTACAGAAATCCCTGGACGGGATGAGCAACCAGGATGAGCACATCACCAACAAGCGTCCGTACGGGGCATCACCAAGTATAACAGAGAAGATAGCAGTGAGGAGAATGAGACTAGCTGGTCACTGCCACCGCCATCAAGAACTCCCGGCCAAGGCTGCACCGTGGGAACCAACACACGGGCGTCGATCGAGAGGACGTCCCACACCTACCTACGTGGACGCACTAAAGAAAGATACTGGTGCGGAAAGCACAAAGGAGCTGGCCAGATTTACGGAGAACTGAGATGACTGGAGACGTCGTTGGAGGGCTCGTCTGAGGTCGACGTAGAGAGTTCACCTCCCATCTCCGCTCACTGCTCGTAAGACGTGGTCTCCCTCCTGACTGCTGCTCCAGCCACTCCCCGAGAATCGGAGCTGCCACCGCCGCTGCTGCCAGCGGCGTTCCTGCCCTCACCCTGCAATCTATGGGCCGCGGGTCGTCCTCTGCCTACCTCTCCTACGTCAGACCCTCTGCCGCATCCGTGCTCGATGCCCAGAAGTCCATGGCGTCCACTAGCATGGACGCTCACTCTCTCCTACCAAACGCCGCCCGTCCTGTCCTCCGGCCTTGCTGGCCTCCCCCGTCGGGAGTTCCCCGTCTCGTCAGGTGAAACAACTTCTCACTCATTGCCTCCATCTCGCAACCCTCTGCCGAGAGGTCGCCCGCTCCTACGCCCGTCCTCCGGCCTCGTCGGCCTTCTCCGCCGGGAGCTCCCTTGTTCTGTCAGGCGAAATTGCCTTCATTGCGCAACCCTCTGTCGAGAGGACGCCTGCTCCTACGCCTGCTAAATAATCATTCCATTCACGTTTCATTCATGCCATGCTAATCAACCTTACTCTCATCCCAACAGACTCTGCCGGCAAACGATTTCCGGCTAACCATCCAGAGGCTCGCTAACCATTGGGCTGTTCGCCTACCAACCATACCTACTAACCATTCTCCCACGAGCCCCTTCCGCGAAGGCTCCCATGTCGGCAGCACCAGCCATCGTGAGGCTCCAATGGCGCGGGGCCTTCCTCACTCTCCCATGGATCCCTTCTCGCTAAAGACCCCGGCTCGTCGAGGGAATCTCGCCAACATCGTTTGTATAGTCCCTTCCAGGTAAACTTTAATTTACTCCTTCCTTCAGAAGTTTGCACCTTCCTCCAGGCGCGTACTCTTTTAATTCCTTTTGGGGGGCAGGCTTAAGAGCCCCCCTGCCTTCGCCAGGCAGGATCCGAGCCGAGGCTCCGGCCCGTCCCCACGGGGGCTCACACCAAAGCTCCTTCACCATGTCTCCTCCTCATCATTCTGTTTATCATGCATCAGTCACCTGTTCTGTCCATTCACTCAATCCCAGCTCCATACTGTAATCAATCTGTCTGCAATAAATCTCGCCTTCACCCTCCGTTTTGTGTAATCTCTGTACAGTTGAAATTAATGAAAAAAGTCCCCTAATGTATTAAAACAGTATTGAGTCACCAAGGATGCCTAATTGGATTTTGAAGTTACCATGGCTTTGTTTCTATCCACCGTATCACTACATGCCTGGCTGACAACTCACAGAGTCACAGTGGATGTATCTCACCACCTCAAGCTCTGCTGAACCCAGACAAGCCTGAGCTTCTCTTCTTCCCAGATAAGTCCTGCCCCATGCAGGAACTAACTATTTCCATAGACAACGCCTTGGTAACTTCGGTTCCAACAGCCAAGAACCTTGGTGTTGTCCTGGACAGTCAGCTCTCATTCAAAGCACACATTACAGCGGTTACTCGATGTAGGTTTACACTCTATAACATTCGACGAATTAGACCCTTCCTCAATCCTCACCCAGGAGTCAGCCCAGCTCCTTATCCAGACATCAGTCATATCAAAACTTGACTATTGTAACTCTCTCCTTACTGGCCTACCAGCATGCACACTTAAGCCTCTCCAATTGATCCAGAATGCCGTAGCTCGTAGTCCAGGCACCTAGGCCGGTAATCCAGCCTGACGTGTGTTGCGGGTTGGTTCAAGTCCAGAGCCTGTCGGCCTTTGCCGAATGTCTTCCCCCCCCCCCCATCTCTCTCCTCCTTTCCTGTCCAAACAGGACAGGAAACAAACATGTCCCAAACTCTTCTCCCTTCTGGCTCCAAAATATTGGAATGCACTTCCCATTGCAATGAGAATGCACTTCCCATTGCAGTGAGAATGCACTTCCCATTGCAATGAGAATGCACTTCCCATTGCAGTGAGAATGCACTTCCCATTGCAGTGAGAATGCACTTCCCATTGCAGTGAGAATGCACTTCCCATTGCAGTGAGAATGCACTTCCCATTGCAATGAGAAATGCACTTCTCATTGCAATGAGAAATGCAGACTCACTCCCAATCTTCTGCCGTAATCTAAAATCTAAAATCTAAAATCTCTTCAGACTCCACCTTAGCCCGTAGCACTTGCCCTAGCCTCCTAGTATGCAAAGGCTCAACTTATGTAATTTAGATAGCACTCTATAGTGTATACACATCGTTTCATTATATAGATATTCCACTGACAGATGTTAGGTTCTTAGTTTACGTATGATTCTTGATGACTATTATGTATATGATGTATTGTTCTTGCTTACTGTAAATCACTCTGGATTAAGAGCGTCTGGCAAATGCCGAATTTGTATAGGATGGGGGCATGTCTGATAAAATTTCAAATAGATCTAAATACAGATATAGCCTACAAATATAGATTGTTAACAGATCGGTTAGAGAAAAAACTGCCCAGGGTGCTCACAAAAGCCAGGCCAGAGTAGACATTAAAATTACCCCACAGATGTTTTGAAAGTAAAATATCCCTTTATCAGATCCCTTTTATCATCTCTTTCAAGCAGCCCACTGGTTATTCCCACCAGGTTTCATGAAAAACAGCCTTCTAGAATCTAGACGGGTGGAAAGGGGCAATTGTTTCTTCACTAACGCGAAGCTTTGCTTTGTATCGCTTAGGTGTGCACATCAGGTATGAGGTATGAGGGTAGGAGTATTACAAACTTGCATCTTTCCCGATTTGCATGGCGACCTAGTAAGCCGGCTGTTCTATTTTATTATCTATTAAACAAATCAACCTTTTCTGTGTGTCTCTGCCGTCTGTGTACCTTTACCCCCACATCTGTGGAGAGCCCTGATGTCATCAATATGTCATAATACTGATGTCATAGACTGGCCTCCAAGTACTGTCTATTGGATACTAATTACAATAGTAAAACGGGTTTGCATGCCTCTCATAACCTGAGGGGCATGCCCTCCCATGCCCGCATGAAATGTCGCTGCTCCTCACTGCCTGCATGCATCAATGGCTCTGAATTTGCACACAGGTGTTGGCTGGGTTTCTCGAACGCATGTGGTGTAAGACTTGTAGTGCCGTACATGCTCAGTTGCTCCTCTAGGCCGCACACAGAAGCCTGTGAACATAGACATTTCGTGCATAGATGTGTCACGCAATGGTAGGCCTCAAGCCTCAGGCCTGAGGCCTGGTATGGTAGGCCTCATGCCTCAAGCCTCAGGCCTGGTATGGTAGGCCTCAGGCCTCAGGTCTACCATTCTGAAATTAAATGTAATAATATTTGGACTGCTGGACAGCTGACATTAGGCTCTCTTTACTATATATATATTTTTTAATTATTTATTTGCCCAGGGAAGTAGCTGAGCACAGGTGCTCATTTTCAGCAACGCCCTGCACATAGAAACACAGACAGACACACACGCGCGCGCACACACACACACACACACACACACACACACACACACACACACACACACACACACACACACACACATTAAAACCTGGGAGCTGACCAGTACAACCACAGTCTTATACTGTTGGCCACTAAGCAGCTCCAGGGGGAGCAGTTGGGGGTTCAGTGAAATAAAACGTCTGGGTTTCCGAGGCTAGGGGTTCAGTGCCTTGCTCAAGGGCACTTCAGCGGTGTTGGCTAAGTGATTACAATCACTTCCCCACCCAGATTTTTCCTGCCCGGCCGGGGCAGATACTATAATAAGTATATTTATTATACTTATATTATACTGTATATATAAGAGTAAAGAGAGCCTATACTGTCAGCTGTCCAGCAGTCCAAATATTATTACATTTAATTTCAGAATGGTAGACCTGAGGCCTACCATACCAGGCTTGAGGCCTACCATACCAGGCCTGAGGCTTGAGGCCTACCATACCAGGCTTGAGGCCTACGTACCATACCAGGCCTCAGGCCTGAGGCCTACCATTGCGTGGCACATCTATGCACGAAATGTCTATGTTCACAGGCTTCTGTGTGTGGCCTAGAGGAGCAACTGAGCATGTGCGGCACTACAAGTCTTACACCACATGCGTTCGAGTAACCCAGCCATTGACCATTACCTTATGGAGGTCTTAACGAGGCCCTTTCTCACTTTATCAAAGTGTATGCTGTTTATTAGCGTTTTTAGCCATAACATATTAGGCCAGTAATTGCAATAGTAATCATTCAAGATTTTTTATGATACTTAGGGTCATCCAAATAACGTTTTGCCTGAGAGTTAACGAGAGACAGGAGAATAACGTAAGTATAATTTCACAGTATTTCATAGAATGCAATGTGAAATAAGTGGTTGTCTGCCTTAATTACCGCCCAACGTGTGGGGTTGACCACGTCTTCTGCTTGCAGCTATTTTTTTTGACGGGTGCTAGGCCCTTCTATGCCCAGTTTTGTTCAGTCCCTCATTTAGTAGCTGAATACAGAACACAGATTCAGCAATACAGAACACAAAATCAGAAATATACAACAGCAATATAAAATGCATGAATCGGAAGACAGAAAATGCTCAAAACTAAAATAACTATGCACTCTCACTTCAGGTGCGGGCGGCGGGCGCTAGCCCCTCCTATGCCCAGCTTTGAGTGTTTGTGTAAACACAAACATTGAATGCACTCTCTCTGTGTTCAACTTGCGCCTTGCACATAAGTAGGCCATGTATGGCCTACTGCTGTTGGAGACACCAACATACATACCCCGACATACATATAAATACATACGTACATTGACCTTATACCAACCTTGAAACGTACTATAGTTACGTCATCAAGAACAGTGGTCCTTTATTGGCTGGTGGAGTACACCGACACACATTGTGTGTACAGTACACACATACCCAGCCGATCGCAGTACTTGCACGCTCTGCTTACGCAAGTAATTATAACAGACAGATAATTAATTTAAACAGCTACAATGTCGAACAAAAGTGCACTGTTCTTGTAATACTAAACAATAAATGTAATATAATGGCAAACTCCCATAACATATAGATATTGTTTATTGAAATCAGAGTAACCTGCAAGCTCACTAAGCTGCACTCCCTCTGTTGGCAGAAGTAAATATGATACGTATCAACTCAAGTGCCTTGAAAAATGTGTTTTCTAAAGCGAATATAAGTTGTATAGACTCATATTTAAGGATGTGTAACAATATTTTCATAGAAATATATTGTCAGTCGATATAGGCTAATATCTGAACAGGAAGTCTATTAATTTGAAGACATTGTGCTAACAACTGATCACAGCTGATGAGAATCAGATGATTGGGACTCAGCTCAGCTGTGGCACTGGGGTTAAAAACAAGGAAATGCTGCCTCAGTACAGAGAAGGCTTGAAACAGACAGCACACAAATGGTGTGGCTGAAGTTTGTTGGTTATGTGGATGGCTAAGGAAAGGAAGGCCAAAGGAACGGTCAAATGCCAACTAACCATGGAACGAACTGATGTCACACACAGAATATAGCACCTAGCTGGAAAGGGGGACAAGGTATTTTATTGATTTGCTTGCACTGTTATTGGTATTATTGTGAAAATGTATGCAGAAGGCTGTTTATGTATTGTGTAATGTACTTTAGTGATGCATGGAAAATGTATTTTGTGCCTGAGATTGGAACTGTTTATGGATTATATTGTAGTGATTTATGATTGATATATTTTCTATTTCTGTCCCAGTTCTACGTTGATCTATGAATAAAGCAACTTCAAAATCATAGTTCAGACTTCATCCTTAAAAGGCCAGCTGGGTCCGCTACATTAGACAATGTTAATTTCACTTAAATCTATCAACTGCCTGTTTTTGTTTATTGAGGAGGACCAGAATGGGTGTAGTATAGATTTAATCAATCTGATATTATAAATTGCATTTAGTCCAATGATAATACAGGCAACAGTATAGTAAGAGGTTGTGATGGACAATCCTTTTTTTTTTTTCTCCAAGTTTTTTTTTTTTAGGTATTCCCCTGCCTTCTGTGTTTTAATAACAAGACTATATATATATATATATATATATATATGATGATGAGAGTGTTAGTTGTGGCTGGCAATGGAGAAGGTTTATGGAATGGGAGATAACATGACAGAAATTAGATAGACTAAAGTCAAGCTATAGGGCAGCAGTATTCTGGAGGAGTTGCAAAGGTTAAAGAGATTATTTTGGCAGCCAAGGCAGGAAGGAATTGAAATGTCCAGGCAGGAAATGACTACAGTTTGAACAAGGACCTGGGCAGAGTCCCTAGTGAGGAAGAGTCTGATCTGATTTATATGTTGTCAAATGTAAACCTGCGGAATCCGGTTGTGACTGTAATGTGGGTCTCACACGACAGTCGGACGTCCAGAGTTGCATTGAGAATTTGGAAGCCTTGGCAGGAGTCACTATTGTGCCAGTTGCTGTAAAACAGCAATATCTCACTTTTGTATGATTGTCAGTTGTCACATTGCAGCAGATCATAGCCCATGCTACATGTTTTGAAAAACAACCAATTGGTGTTCTGTGTGAGATTGAACTGTTGATCACTGGTACCCACTATCAACCACAAAAACGTTACTGTATATTTAGTAGTTATTTTTGCAAGAAGATGACAATTGACAGGCCCTCAAACATATCAACTGGTGCCACTCAAAACCATATACTCATATTTTTGTCTTTAGCATGATGTTGAAGAAACTTGGAAAGGGCATATCACTATCATAACATCTCTGCTGTCTGGATGAAACCACCATTTTTCAGGAAAAGAAAAAACATCCAGCTCAAGAGTTATAGGAGGTTTTTGTCGAAGCTCTTTTTAATACTTTTCTTTGGTTCAATATTTTCTTTTACATGCACACGGACAAAGGGTGTTCAATAGCACTGATTTATGAAAAAACAAAAGATGGCTAAACGGGTGGAGTTCGCTATTTTGGCAGATAGTTTGAAGATCCAATGGAGTTAGGAGGTTTTTGCCAAAGCACTTTTTACTTTCCAATGGTTCAATATTTTTTTAACCAACACACAGACATAAAGGGTCAATATAGCATTGATTTATATTGTTGTTGTGGACAGCAACAACATATTAAAGTTTAGCCCCATCCCTTTATCATTCTCTTTACACCTTTTTGTACTTGCATCCTGCATGAGATTACCAGAGGAATCATGCATCCTCAACAGCCAAATTTAAAGCCTATACGTGCTTCTCAAAAGAATAGGAGAGAGCTGATAAAGAACAAAATACTAACCTTCAGAATTGTTCCAGAAATATGAAGCTCTCAGATTTGTTAGTTGACGTTCAGTGGTTCAAATCATGACGAGTTCTCAACCATCATTAGCACAGTTGTTTTAAGCCTCTGTCTGTGCGCATGGTGCTGATGCATTAAAGTTTTGTCCCAATTTTTGCCCTCATCTTTAGTTGATGTTTGCTGTACCAAGTTTAAGATCAGAAGCATATAGTAGGCCTGAAGTCCATGCTTTAGACTGCCTCGTGCAGGTTTCTCCAAAATTCTTGTGTTAGAGGTGAACAAAAGAGGGGAACTTTGAACTCGTCTGTCTGTTTAAGGTATTTGTTGTCTGGCCATCAGTATACAAGTCATTCTGTAGGTTGTCTGCACTTTAGAAAATAGGACCCTTGCTCATTATGTGCCTTGACTTCTGCTTTTGTGTTGAGTAAGAGAGCCATCTACTGGCACTTTTATGTGAATACAAATACCAAGACCCTTATTATAACTATACAATGTTGATATAGAACTATAGAATGACATGTAAAGCCGTGCACTTGTGATAATATTCTTGGGTGACACTGAAATGTTTTTGATGTTTACATTTAAATGCATATTTCTTCCAATCAGTATATCAATAAGGGCTATTTTCATTTCATAATTATAATCTATTGTATCTCTAAATATATTTTTCCCCATTCTGTCTAAATTACCCTATCATATGATGCACCCATGCACTATTTCTTTATTTTAATCAGTCTAAAGTGTATATTTATTATTTAGCCTGGAGGATAGCCTCTATCTTTTGAATAATAAATTGTATTAATTGTATTGCCACCATGGCAATTTATTTGAGCAGCCGCTGGCCATCAAGCAATCCAGCAATTTGCTTCTTCTAGGCCTATTCCAGCATTTAAACTGCCTGTAAAGAAATGGCTTGACCTACTAATGTCGTTAATTTGGCATCAATCGGAAGGAACTTTTCTGAGTATTTAGGTCTCATGCTTTCAGAATTCACGGTTTATTCAGACAACGGCAATATAGTTTAGGCCTAAGGCATATTATAGTCTCTACCATTATGCCAAGTCAAATCCTTCTGCAAACACCAGCCAGCGTCTTACAAGTTATGTGTCAATGATGTGATAAGTAACACGCATTTGATGTTTTCACATGTGAATGGGACGATAACAGCCTAATTGGGCTATAGGCTAAGGAGACAATCCGATATATTTTGAAGACGTTTGACTCGTGAGATCTCAAATACGCAATGTTGCAGGTGTAGCCTCAACACTGATTTAATATTGCTATAGGCCTAAAACTCGTGATTTACCAATTGGCTCACCAGTCTTATTGTCACAATTATTAGGCTATAGCCGCTATACCACAGGCCCAGGGCCTATAGCTTTATAGCGTATATATAGCGATGATATGAAAACAAATAATTTCCCAATTTAGTGTTTAGAGAAATAAGACATTAACAAAACTGTATGCCTTGGGCGGATGCGCCAGTTTAGATTTCATTAGGACTCAAGAAACTCAAGAGTTAAGGATATCCTATAGGTCATTGAGAATGTTCTTATAGATTCTCTTCGTGCAAAAACATTGCATCAATAAAACCAAACGAATAGTCACCCCAAAGAACTTGAACGAGGGTAAACCACAAGCAAGTTTATTACCAAGGACAAAGGATGGCGGATAGCTTCCTTCAAAGGGTCTGGAAAACAACCCGTCTAACGACAACAATTTGGCTCCTGCAGTCGTCGTACTACGTCTGGGAAGGAACTCAAGGAAGTACCATAAATGACACTAAAATGAGCCTTTCTCACGTATAGGCTAAAGCCCAGGGAGTTAATTTAACTCTGAAAGTCTAAAACCTGATCTATATTTTTAAATGAGGGCATTCATTCTGTCATTTAGAATGACACATGCTTTGGGAAACCATAGCCTCTATGAATTTTAAAACTGGAATTAATCAATGTCAAATTAAAGAAAATGACACGAATTTAGCTGCAACACGGAATGACTTGTTAACACGTGTTTTTTTGTTTTAGTTTTTTTGCATTTGTTTTGAAGATGAAGTGGCCTCAAATTGTACTCGTGAGGATTTTGGAAAATGCGTATATGGGCTATTTGTGCTCCTATTCTGTGCAAGAATGAGCAGCTGGGAGCAACTTGAATTAGGTATTAGTGTAATATAGGCCTATATTTATTTTGTTCTATTTGAGACTCTTTGTTACATTGAAGCCTATGATTCAGAGTAGCCTAAAATGTCATACGACTTTGATAAGCTCACTCCTTTAAATTAACCGCCTAGCTAAGTCTAAAACAAACTTGCTTCGAATATTACACTAAAACAGTTAAAAGGTTAAAACGCACATAAGATATTGTTGTCATTTAATTACATTTCGGATTAAACTGATAATAGGCAAATAATGATAATAATACTCATGATAGATGATACAATTTAGGCTACTTATTTAATAGGCTCCTTCCTTTCTGTTACAATTTACAATTTAGGCATTTAGCAGACGCTCTTGATCCAGAGCGACTTACATTTAAGCAAAAACAAAAGCATGGCATACATTTAAGCAAAAACAAAAATCATGGCATACATCACATATATCAAAAGTAGTTATCATTAATCATGTATAAACTAAGAACGTAACAGCTGGAGTATATGTCAACTACATACTGTGTTACCATGCATATGCGTTTATGCCATATATATAATATAAGGACGTATGCCTGTAGCCTATATAATGCTCTAGATTCCTTAGTAGTTCCTTTAAAAACAGGTAAACATTTCAAATGTTATACTAAAACTGATGGCCATTGATATTGAGATTTATTTTGTACTCTGTGGAAATGATGGATAAATGCAACTATTTATGGACGTATATCGCCCTCTGCTGGATTAATCCCATAGCACTTCAATTTATTTCCCCATGAAATATTGTTTGTGATTTAGTCATATTGTACTTTGCAATTTCCTTTTCCACCGTAGGCTTTAAAATGTTCCCTGTTCCCCCTCCCCTGTCATTTTGAATATATGCTATAGTCTTAACGACGGTTAGACCGACGGGTATACATTGCTGACTCTTTGATATCTAATCGACAATGGCATAAGTATATGTGCTCCTATATATAGTCCCACATTAGGCTATTCGATTTAAAAGAGCAAGCCAATTATCCATGAAGAGAAATGCAGCCTCCACACCACTGGCGATATGCACTTGGACTTGTTTTACTTCATATAATCACTCATGCACGCAGCACCCTGCGTGGTTTTTGACCTTGAACTACAATGCATATGTCTTAAAAGCTGCAACACAGCCAGTTCACATACTGGTAGGCTTACGGAAGTTGATTTTAATTTAATTTTGTACCTGTGATAATGGCAAATGTCTAAATACTGTCGAATTTCCTTCATGACATGAGACTTCAAAATTACGGCATGATGCGGCGACACTTTTTGAAATAGCATCATTTGTGGAATGTTGTATAGCTACAACATTGCAATTGACTAAATCATTTAGCTTGAAATGGAATGGTCGACCTATCTTTGAAGTAAAGCTGAATTGTATAGGCTTAACTGTTAAATATAAAAATATATATATCTCAAAAACTATATATAGGCTGCAAAAAAGAGAGGAAAGGATAAAGGGGTGCTGATTACCTTCGGATGCGTCATGCGTGCATTCATTTCCTATTTGGTTTTATCAGCTATATATATTTTTTCCCCCCAATGACTGCAGATACCACAAACATTATGTTATTTAACCGTCTAACAATAGGACTAGCCTATAGTCGCACGTTTTTCCTCTGATACTTTAGTTTATAAATGTAACTGGCCAGTCTTGCGCTGTGTTTTACAAACTATTTTGTTCTATAGCCTACATAGAATACATATACAGTAGGTTTAACCGTATGATGGTTATATCCATTTTGGGCGTGTAGGCCTATACAAAATATGTGGGTCGTCTTGGGTTGATTGAAATAATCAGAGCTATAGCGATACAGCTTATGGGTGTGCATTTAAAAAGCTCTCGATGCGATGTAATATATGTATAGGCCTACATTTTCTTTATTTCTTTTAACTTGTATTTTATTTTTTACAATTCCAACTGTAAATAAATACCATGCTATTACATGTTAAAGCAATGCACCTGTGGATTTGTTTCTCTCAAAAAAAATATAATATAATCGTCCATAGGCCCTAGATTATATGTGAGAATTTTCAAAAGTGTTTTGTTTTACATTTACTTTGTGATGAGCGTGCGACATGTAAACTAATGATGCAAAATATATATTTGAATATATATGTTTAAATTAAAACAAACAAATCTAAGGAATTCCGTAATTAAAATAAGTAAAAATAGCTGATCCAAAGGTCACAGTGCTGTAAGAAGCAATGCTTTCTGCGCTTGCTATTTTTACTAGTTTGGGTCCCGAGCAAACGTCTAATCTCTCTTTTGGGTCTCGACCTGAATGGTTTGGTTGTATCACAATGTTGCATGCAAGGTATGTGAATTTGCTCGTTTTTGTATCATATCATGTGTTACCACAACGAATTAACGGTTTGCCATATGGGGTTCTGATTTGGAGATATTCGAATATTTCAGAGCAATATCTGAATGAGAAAGAACACATAAAATGGTGCAAAAAATTTACCTTCATCACCCCCACCCCCACAAATAATATTTCCTTATGGAATATTTTGCTTTGCAGTATTATATGGGCAAGGGTGGGAGGGAACATGCTTTGCATATCACGTGACACTGTATTAACAAATCAACAATTAGGCTACCTACCCTTTATTCTTTAGGAGTTGCTAAAAGCATAGCAAGAAGCGCGTGAGAAAGCTCCATGGAAATGTGTGAACGGAATCCTTTAAATACTGGCTATGTTGGTTCTCTGTTGAATTTTTCTACTCCAGAGTCGTTGTATTTCTCTAACTTGCGGGGCAATGGAGGCGCCCATATACCCGCGCTTCATCAGATCTCCTACAATAGGAGAGAGGTGTGCACGCTCCCGTGGACTTCCTCAAGTTCGTGCACATCATCACCGCCACAGAACCGCGCCTTTGGGGGCTACTCTCCGTCGTTTCTCCCAAACTCTGCGCCTGTAAATAATCAAATCGGCCATGCCAAGGGACATTTGGAGGAATCGGGCAGATACTGTTTTCAGGACACTGACCACAAACCAGGGGCATCTGGTAAACACGTCTTTCCTCTGGAGCATGGAGTCACCAGTACTCGCAGCTCCAAATATGAATACTCAAGTCTGGACAGCCGGCCCCACAGTTCTGCTGCTGCTCAGCTCGATCCGAATGCCTCAGATCAAGCGATTGAGACCGTTACTAAGCAGGCGCAGGATTCACTTCACCTATCTTCGAACAAACTCAATACGTGTAGACCGACCTTTGCAGACGGTAAGTGGACTTTACCTATATATTCTGTTATTTGGACACTTTGAATGCTTGCAAACATATAGCTTCTCATCCGTTCTCTTTGGTGGGAAGTAAGTTGTAGTGTGCTATGTGAAGAAATTCCTCACAGTATATTATCACCTGCTTAAAATGTTTATTTCATATGGTTTTCCATTTTCCTTGCAGGTGTCCCATGGTGCTCGTCACAAGTGAGAACCAGAAAGAAGAGAAAGCCTTACACAAAGCAGCAGCTCGTTGAACTTGAGAATGAATTCATGATGAATGAATTCATAAACAGACAGAAAAGGAAGGAGCTGTCAGACAGACTGGATTTGAGTGATCAGCAAGTGAAAATCTGGTTTCAGAACCGAAGAATGAAGAAAAAACGTCTAATGATGCGCGAACAAACATTTTCCATGTACTGATATATAGCATCGTGGCTTGATCACGTTAATGTGGATAACAGGCAAAATTGTTAACTCAAAAGAGTGCGATTGGAAGTTGACACAAAATAACCGTTTTAGTGCTTTCTTTTGAAAACTGAAGCACGTCCTTGCACGAATTCGTTTATGAAAACTATATACTGTTATGTAAAAATGTAAATCTTGTGTATTGCTGAACTTGTTAGACTGTAGGCCTACACACACGCACAATCCATCCACGCACGAAAACATTTGATTAATCCCAAGCGAATTAAACGGCCCAAGTTAAATTAATTTAAATACTATAGAGTGATCCTGGTCCAGAAGGTTTTGACATTGCTATACAAAAATGCTAAACGTGTTGTGCTGTGTGGGAAGTTACTGTATAAAGTCAAGTGTATTGCTTTCTTTTACATCAACATGAATGGGCAGGCCGTTTGGAACTGGGGCTATATAGCCTACGGTGTGTGCATTTTGTATGCAGCCTTTATGGGCCTGTTTTGTTTGTCTGCAGGATTGGAATCCGCAGTCTGAACTCAAGTTCATGTTTGTCGACGGACGGGGAAACTTTGAAATAAATAAATGGAAAAAATAGCCTCCAAAATACAAATCTGTATTTGGGTTGGGGGGGGAATGTTCATTTCATGCATGTTGTCTAACTTGTCCAATAAAATGTCAAATGCCGCATTTCTGAAGTTATTTTATATCCTCAATTAGAGCCTTTCCCTGGGACCGTGTCCACCAGAGGTTGCTTGCTATTCTGTCTGCATAGCCTCAGGCCTCAGTACAGTTCATAGTTGGTTCCAAATGTTCCTTGGTCTGTAAAAGTAGACGTTTCATACGGTTGTCGGAGAGTTTATAAAGGCTATTTCATTGTAGGCTATACGAGCAGTTGTACTGAAAGCATGTGGAACAATATTCCCCGAGACGCTGCTCTGTTTCCTATATGAAAATGCTGATAGAACTGCAATAAATGGTGGGTGGATATTACATTCAAACCATATGTGACCATTAGCAGCTGCAGCAAGCCTGTTCTACAAACGCCCTCTGAAATCAAATATAACGTTTTAGGCCAAGCTGTGCTTTGGGCATTGCTTTTCATGTCCGGTTCCTGCCAATGCGCAGAGTGCTTCATTCGGTTGCAGGTTAGTTGCAGGTTCCATTATTGTTGGAGTGTAATAATTAGAGAGGAGACGTGGAATTCAAACTTTCGTACGGGGATCTTATATACAGGCGGATTGGGTAGTTTCATTTCGTGGACCATCGGTTACTAAATCGGTAAAATTCTGGTTCTTATATGTGTTTATGTGACGTCAGAATTAAATCCAATTATATTTTATTTTTCAAAATGAATTTATTCTTCCCTCGCCTGCTGTGGGATACTTTGTGAAATTCAACTGCTCAAAATCGACATGGAATTCACCAACAGCCAATGGACATTTTAAGTATTTTAAAAGTCACAGTTACTCTTTAACAACAAAAAGAGATAACAAAATAGATTTGTTAGATAGAAAGTAGATTCCGTTGCATGCCTATATACCTATACATGTTGCATAGCCTATATATTATTGCTCATTTCCGTTTCTCAATCTCTTCATATACTTCATAGTCTATATAGCCTACATTGAGATACATTGAATCAGGAATTAATTCAACCACGTATATGGTGTCAAACAAAGTGAGAAACAGTTGAGGTGGAGTTTTCACTTATATGCTGCGCACGTGTGTTATACGGTGTACTTTATACACATATAGTAAATATTTAAACTTTTCTTCAACATAATTTGGAATAGTATATGGTCGCTTTTATCAACCATAGCTTTTCGGAGTCCTTCCAATTTCCATCACTGACATATACCGATATGTCTAGCCTAATCTGCAGTGGTACATGGTGGACCACTATACCTGTAGCACGCACTAGCAGCACTTTACACGCAACGGGGGAAAAAGCTAAACTATTTTGAGGTTACTCATACTAAAACTCTATTAAAATTCCTGATAATTTAGAAACAATTAACGTCCTCCTCCACTTGTCTTTTGGTCTATTTTAGAGATGTAGCCTATAGGCTATATGTGTAATATATCAATTTTGTTTCATGCAATGTAGCTAGCATGCGTCATTCACTCTTACACAGCACCTTCTGGCATCCAAATGCATACAAAAACCCAAACTGTTAGACATTTACAAGACTAAATTCTATCCACCACTAGGTCTGTATGGTTCTAAAGACATAGACCACCATGATGACCTTGAAAGATAAGGCACCACAAACCACAAATACGTAAAGAGCATTGCATAAGGGGATGGCTCTCTAGTTAATCACGCGGTTGTGTATACAAACATTTGTTAAGAGCAGGGGACAACATAAAATCATGCCTAAAATAAACAATATAGTTTCATATGCACTATATAGCCTAAGTTCATCTGCCACATATTTGAAACATTGTATTATTAGGGTATAGGCCAGGGTATATAGCCTGAACAATACACAATCTTATTTATATATGCATATTACACATGCACACACACAAACACACACACACACACACACACACACACACACACACACACACACACACACACACACACACACACACACACACACACACACACACACACACACACACACATACATATACACATACACGTGTGTGTTTGCATGTTAATTACCTGCACGTCTTTCATTTATTTGGGCCAGGATCCTTTCCAACATTATAGCTTATGCTAGCTAGGCTATTCTCGGTTTTGAGAGCGTCAAAACAAAGTTAAGTAAGTATAGGCTCATGTAATTCTCCAAAAAATATGATCACAAGCTTCACCCGTTTGTAAGCAGTCATTTTAAATGCCAATGTGTAAATGACGTTCTCCCTCGAAGTATCTAAACGCACTAGTCCTTTCCCAAACATAGCTAGTCCGAAATGGCAAGGTCAAATTACATGTGCTGTTAATGGTTGGTTCCTCGGCTTTTCAGCGAAAAACCACTTGGATTTTTGCTGCTGTGATTATTATAGAAAAGCTGTAACCTAATTCTGACTCAATAGCATTTGTTTTTGTACCAAACCCGTAGCATGTGCACAACTTATTTAAAGCTATAGACCTTAACTGCAATGTCCCGTGTTTAACAATGGCTTAGTTTTAATTGTAGACTATTACAACACTAAACACTTACAACCTCACTTTGTTTGTATACTTCTTCCTTGGGAATAAGTGCAAACAAAGTGCAGCAAGACATTCCTCACTATCATTTCATTTGTAATAAAATAAAATTAGGCCTATATTAGTATACTAAAGGTGTATTCATCTAGGAATTTGCTGTTGGATATAGGCTACAATATATACCACATATATATATATACATTCATTTTCATGAGTGGAATGGAAGTATTCAAATCAAGGCTTTTGATACGCGCATAGATTTGCGCTGCAGTGCGTAAAAGGTCTAGATATGCTAAATGTAATAATAATCCGCATGGTATAATTAGCCTGCCTTATACTAGCCTGAAAACTCATACAATAGTGACATTTATGTAACGCTCTAAACAAAATGAAAACTACTCCAGCACCACACATGGAGATTTAAATGGAATATATTTATATTTGCAGTTGAGGAAATGTGGTATGGTGTAGGCCTACTTATTTAAATCGTAATAATAGACCTCCTTCTGCATAAGGGTTCGTGTTAATTAGTTTATCAAAGATATAGGCTGCTAAAGCCTATCCGGAGCATATATATACTGCAAACAGAAGTCATGTTTAATAAGCAAAACCTGCACACCTAAACTAACAAAATACTGGCCAAGCCTTGAATATATTAAGTAGCTATATAGGCCTATATTAGACTGTTTGCCTGCATGCACTTTAGAATGCTTTCCCTTTGTCTGTGCAATAAAATCATTTGAGTGCTGAGGGTTTGTGAATGCTTGGAGCACAACACGTCACACCGCAGACGGTCAAAGCCAGCGCACTTGTTTTGTACTTGGCAATGTCTCTGTACGTGTTTAACCTTGATGTTTAGCTTAATATGAAGAAAATGCGTTGCCCGAAGAACATCGCAGCTGAACGTTATAATATGAATCTTTATTCGGATTTGAAAACATCGTCCATCTGCAATTTAAGAATATTAAGGTAAGCTAAATTATATGCTTTGCCACGAGTTAGCCTATTTTACTGGTTTAATCAAAACGTGCACATTGGATGCATATAGGCCCTATTTGATTTAGGATGCCTGAACTTCAACGGAGTTTTTCCACCATGGTTAGTCAATAGCTTCTATGATACAGGTTATTTTTTTTAGAATTAGGTTATACCTTTATTCGCTGGATTAATGTCCAGCGAATGATTTCCCTCAAATAATGTCAAAAGTAGGTTATGCTATACACGTGCATTAAATGATATCTGGTTTGGAATCTGCATTGCTTTTGTGTCGGTATAGCGAAGAGCAAGGGTGGACTTGCTCGTGGACTTGGAGTTGCATCATGTGTGATCATTGCTATAGTTGAATCTTATTAGTCAGCCTTACTGCGTATGCGCTATGGCCTTATATAGAGGTCACTTTCAATGTTCCAAATCCCAAAGAAAGTCAGGGCGCCAAGTCAACGCATTGTTATTATGGTTAACCTAATTCCTCAGAATGCAGTGACTATAATTGCGTGATGAGGATTATGTGCCCCTAAACCCTCCATGAAATAAATATTCCAGTGGTGGTTCACAATTTTTCTTTTCGTGAGCTATAGGACAAGACGGCAGAGAGGAGTTGCCTGGGCGCCCCGACAACCAATGAACTCTCGTGCAAGAGCCCACATGAGTTTCTCTGGACAGTTTTTAATGACTGATATTGATGTATGGTAATTTCTTCTGCGGATCACATGACACAATTACCTCAAGAATCGATCAAGATGAATTGCAGGTCTGCCTACGTTTCCGATTTTTTCTCCCTCGCGGGTTCTTTACACACGCCTATGGTGCAATAGATGGACAAAGTTTAACACACTCCAGCCTCCAATTGCTTTCGCTATTCCTAAAGAAGGAAGGGGAGAGATGACGGAATACGATGATCGCAGCAACTGCGCCGCAAATATGTACTTACCGAGTTGTACATATTACGTTTCGGCACCTGATTTCACATCAGTCTCCTCCTTTTTACCGCAGACTACTTCGTGTCAGATTAATTTCCCCTATTCTGCAAACATAGCTCAAGTCCAACCTGTTCGGGAAGTCGCTTTCAGGGACTATGGACTGGACCATCCTAGCAAATGGCACTACAGGGGCAATTACGCCTCTTACTATTCAACGGACGAGATAATGCACAGGGACTTGATGCAGTCATCTACCAGGGCGGATGTGATATTCAAAAACGAGTCATTGTACGGCCACCACGGAGGGACGAGCTCGCCGTGCAACTTCTTTACCAGCGTTGGCCGAAATGGGGTTCTGCCTCAAGGCTTTGATCAGTTTTTGGATGGTGCAACCTCGGAGAAACCCAACCACGAACAACCAAAACAAAAGACAGACTCCGGCGTCAGCGAAGACGATGCAGACAATAAGGTGACTTCAGATAAGCCTAAAGCGGAGTCTGCTGAGAACATCGATGAAGATTCATCCTCTAACTGCGGGGAAGGGAACAACGAACAAAGTATGTGCTTTCCAGACAATAGTAGCCTTTACTAGCCTAGTATGAACACCATATAGTAGGCTAGTAACCGAGATGTTCACATACCGTGTCGGTCTAGTTTTATGTGCCGCTTTATAAGCATGCAAAAGATTTTATATCCCAATAAGCTTTACTTTTATGGCTGTAAAGATATTTACAATGGGAAAAATTTAAGTGTCCCAAAGTTATTTTTCTGATAAATGTGTAATGTAGGCTATTGACGCGTATGTTCATTCACGGGAATGGAAATATTTCTTATAGGATGCAGACCTCTTAAGATAATTGCATAGCATTTTATTATAGGGGCTAGTGCTATTCCATAGCCTATATAGGCCATGTATGGCATGGGCATATGTTAACCTGCTAGAATTTCAGAAAAATGTCCATGTAACATGATACAGTTAACCCGTATACCTTTTTAAATGTAAACCTTTTTTAAAGTCAAATTAACTTAATGTATTTTTAGGCCGTGTGTGTGTGTGTGTGTCTGTGTGTGTGTGTGTGTGTGTGTGTGTGTGTGTGTGTGTGTGTGTGTGTGTGTGTGTGTGTGTGTGTGTGTGTGTGTGTGTGTGTGTGTGTGTGAGCGCGCGCGCGCGCGCGTGAGAGTGCATGTCGCGCGCTCCCACGCACACGTGCACATCTGTTATATGCACGCCTTTGTGCTGCGTAGACAAGTTGAGACAACAGTTTATTTGTCCACCCAACTTGTTAACTGTATCATCCATTTAATTAGAACAACTGTTATGAATTGCTTCCCCTCCAACAAAATATCTTGTTTTCTTTTATAGGTTCAACAAAAACCAGAAAAAAGAGATGCCCCTACTCCAAATACCAGCTACGAGAACTTGAACGAGAATTCTTCTTCAACGTGTACATAAACAAAGAAAAGCGACTTCAGCTTTCCAGAATGTTAAATTTATCCGATCGCCAGGTGAAGATTTGGTTTCAGAATAGGAGAATGAAAGAGAAGAAGCTGAACCGGGATCGCTTACAGTATTTCACCGGGAATCCCTTATTCTGATATCATCCGATACACGATAACCTATAGTTCAAAGACACGGGGGTGCAAGCAGCCGAATTCTGGCTCTATATTGGGCCTTTTTTGTTTTTTTTATCGGAACATGGATGGACATCAAAATGGTGTCATTCGAAACGCATTTTAATTTACAGTGATCTGATCTTCTTTGCATAATCAACTTATTTTTGTGAACAATATCTACAATATTTATTTGCTTTCATGCGTTTACGCGCGTTATTGCCGTTAGCAAATATTTACAGCCAGGTTATATTCTGAAATTATTTATAAAAGTTGGTCTAAGTCAAGACTATTTGTGTATGCATACGCATGTGATGTATATTGTGCTGTGAAATAAAGTAGACATACCATTGCTGTATTAGGCACGAATATATTTTATGTGACCAAAGTCGGATATAGTCCAAGTCCACACAACATAGCCTATAACTGGGATTTGTCACCGTTCGAAATCTGGTGTATATTATATGTCGGGGCTTTTTATTCCCATGTATAACACAAAACTGTTTACTAAACCTTGAACCGTCTAGACAGTATAATAAAAGTAGCTGTAAATGTCTAAATAGGGGCAATTGAACCTTTGGTTTTCCAACCCCCAGAATTGAACTGCATTTTCTTGTGTGGAAGTGTTTGACTCCAGGCTATAACCATGGAGTCAACATTGTGTATACACAATGTTGTATTGAAATCTAGCTACCGAATTAGAGTTATTCAATCAATTGAAGAACATTTTGTATTCGTGTGAGTCAGCTAGAGAACATTGGAGAATATATTTTTTACATGGGTCCGTTTTACAGTTAATTGTGAGGGTGGATTCTGCCAATGCATTTCAATGGGAATAGAGCGTATTTTTGGAGAAATCCGCAAATGGCAGCAAACTGCCCCGGACCATTCCCATTTGCAGAATCCGCCCTCATGGCTAGAATAAAAATGCTGTGTAAAATGTCAATTTAAACCGGATTATTTCCCCCTGAAATGACTCATGAAAGAACGATAGGCTACTGCTATACATTTGTCCCCAAATTGGAGTATAAATTATCTGGTATCTGCACCATTGGCATCAATATGGTCTATATGTCTATACTTTTATTTTTGTAACCATGTGTTTGGTCAATAAAAAATATATTTATCTACATATTCAATGCATTGATTACAAATGCATTCTTTTTTTTAACAATATGTCAAATATTTCTCACTGCGGGAAGCTACAACAATAATTAAATGGGTGCATGTGAAATGTATACAGTGTACACCCATTTGTTTACTGGAGGCCTTGTTTGAAGAGGAAATAATCGGATGTAGAGCCATGGAGGAATTCAGCTATAAATACTGACGTTTTTTTTCAATGTTTTGATGACAATGACATTGTAGCCTATACTAAAATTGTTCCACTGTGTAGGCCAAGTTCTCTCGACATTCTCGCGTTAATTCTCATTCTATCCACATGAGGGCAGACTTGTAACTTTAACTGATAATGTGAGCTGCAGACTGAGCCGGTGAGCCCTGCATGCATGAAGGCAATATTTAACATTTAAGTCTGCATTGAAAAGCATATATATCACAAGGTTTGATGGTTATTATTATTTTTAATTTCATTATCCATAACTATAGACACTGTGACCCGAATTATGTCCTTTGAAAAGAGGCAGTATTTTGTATTCATTATTATATACCTTCAGTGGAACTATATGCCACATGTTAGCCCACCGATTCAACAGCAGTCTGTTTCTATTGTTGTCTTGGCTCTCGAATCCAGCCTTTTACAGTGACTCCGATCATTTTGAGCTGCAATAATCATAATATCATATATATATATAATTTGATTTCATATATAAATAATTGAATTCGTTTTTCTTTCTGGCAAATGATAGCCGAAATGAGCCCTACCTGAATATTTCAGACTTAACTAACTTAACTTTCTGTTAGTTATTAAGTTAACTATAGGCCTACGTTGTGTTTTGTAGAACATAAGCCCATAGCATTAGGCCATTTAATAACATGTAAACACTAAACAGCCATTTGCCTGATAATTTAGTTTATTGCAAACCTATTTGCATGCCTAACGAAACCACGAAATAGGTTGCAGCAGTTCTTATAGGAGGACGAATCTACAATATTACTTTATTGCACTTGCACATTAAAGCAATGGGTTAATGTTCTTTGGTTTAGAATTGTGATTATATATTATATGAAGAACTTGCACGTTGTCGCTGACTCAGCACTGCGTTATACGTATATAACCGCACATATAGGCATTATGGAAAACGGTACAATGTTGGCTTTAAAATTGTATTTTGTACTTTTCAACGTTTTTGTCAAAATACCAATCATCACGCTAAGGCTATTATAAACTGATATGAAATACCGGTATGTTGAATTGTGTATTTTCGTTTATGCCAATTGTTATTTAGACTTGATGGAATTCGGATTTTATTTTAAACAGCATGCACCCCAGCAATTTAAATTATTAAATTAGCTATATATACGTATAGGCCTATAGAGAAAATATTGACACAGCACGAAATTAAAGTGCTAATCACTCTGTTTATAGCGCTATTTCCATGTATTGAGCTGTATGTGGTGTATAGGCCTGTCATATTTCACAATATAGGAAATGGTTGTTAGCATTTTAGTCCTTATAAATCAGCTTTAAAATGTTAACAACTGCAGAAGATCTGGAAGGCAGTGGAAGCTATATGCATTTATTTATTTTTTTACGATTAAACTATTTTATCTCATGCAGGGACGTATTTAACAGCTATATATCCTATATGCAAGATGTGCTACTCTACGTGATAGGTGCTGGTGGTGGTGATGGTCTGCAAATTATTTCACGGTGTTATGTTTACGGACTATATGCCGGGCCCCAAACAGATTGGGGAAAACATTCACATGGCATGCACGCGCGCGCGCGCGCGCGCACACACACACACACACACACACACACACACACACACACACACACACACACACACACACACACACACACACACACACACACACACACACACACACGCACAGCAACAAACCCATCAACAAACCCACAATTTAAGGTCTGATTATGTTCGGTTATTTGATTCCTGGCTCCAAATATTTGTGCCCTTTGTATATGCTTTGTCCGGCTCCAAATATTTCGATGTGGCACCAGTGTATCCAAATGTTTCTAACCACAAAAGTTAAGAATGTTATTTAGCATGTTGTTTAGACAGATGCTTAGTTCATTGTTTTCCTATATAGTTTCGTCGAGGCTGCTGTTCTCTCTGCTAACCTTAAACTTTGTATATTGACTAGATTGTATGCTTTACTCTGCTTATTTCAATCTCGCATTTACTGCAGCAGCCAAGAGCGTATACAAAAGGACTCAATGACGCAGTGTCTTCGAAAAACATTGCTTTCAACTTGACGTTTGGACAGGCTGTTTGAATACTAAACATCACATATTATGCAAAATAATGTATAACAAGCTAATAAAGGTGCATTGCATTTTACCTATATCGTTAAGGTGAACATTGAAATGGAAAATAATCATGCATAAATATGGCGAGTATATATGAAACTAAATCAGCACCTTAAATTAACTAAAATATTATCTTATATTTTATAATATTTATCACAAAACAGGTTGATGCATGCATGGTCTCTACCTTCTGGCTTTGTTATTGACACAGACAGGACATTTCAACACGTTAGTTTTGTATAGACTATATTGATTTTTCTTGTAGCCTACGTATAACGTTGAAACGTGGTTAATGAGATGCAAATGTAAAAACATTAAAAACGTATTAATTAACATTATAAATAGGCCTAACATTTGCCTACAACCAAAACAATTATAGCCTACATCGACGCTTATTCTACTTTTCCTTGGAAGAGTGGCTCACATATCATAGCCTACAAATATACAGAAATGATGGTCTAGTCTTCTCGTATTCGTATAGACTCAGATGCCTGTAATCAGTGCAGTAAAGAATATGTCACATGACATAGTTGTTTCTTATATGCACTATAGCATGCACGCACTAAACATCACATATTGTGCAAAATAATGTAATAAGCTAATAAAGGTGGACACACGCGCACACACACACACACACACACACACACACACACACACACACACACACACACACACACACACACACACACACACACACACACACACACACACACACACAGCACTGCACACAGGTATGTTAAGAAATGTTGCTTCTGCGGATGACATTTTATGATATATTTTCTGTTGCCAGATTTGTTTTCATTAATTTTATTATTTCCTATTAAGAATGATTCACTTAAATAGTCGTGATACTGATATCCCTTTTGTGAGTAACATAAAAACCAATTTCAAGTCCGCGTCGTAGAGGTCGCTGTTGACCACGTCTGCATCTGAAGTGTGAGTCAATGCGTCTGTGTGGAGGGGAAGCAGGCTGCGTCTCAAGGCCATTTTCAAATTTCATTGGTGGGTTTGTCATGTGGTAGAGAGAGGCATCCTGAGTTCCACGGAGATTGTTTTCCTAGACATGTCAGCTTACAAAGGACATCCTCCGCTATAGAACCTATAACAAAATGTCCTTCCCCAGTAGCTCTCCTGCGGCAAATACATTTTTAGTGGATTCTTTAATTGGTGCTTGCAGGGCGGACAGCTTCTACTCCAACAGCAACATGTACATGCCGTCTGGTTCAGAAATGGGAACTTACGGAATGCAAACCTGTGGACTCCTGCCGTCTTTCGGCAAAAGAGGGGAGGTCAACCACCACAATTTGGGCATGAATGTCCACTCTTACATACCTCAAATAGACAATTGGACTGATCCGAACAGATCTTGCAGAATAGACCCCATTCAACGCAACAACAACCAGATGACAAATTGTACATTTTCACACAACATAAAGGAAGAGAGTAACTGCTGCATGTATTCGGATAAGGGAGCAAAAGTCGGCACGTCAGATATCCCTGCATATTCTAACATTATTCCTGAATCGTGTTCAGTTGACGGTCCCGAGATCCCAGTTCCAGGGTATTTCAGACTGAGTCAAACGTACGCAAGTGGGAAACACCAGGACTACTGCCACGAGACGACGAGCCCAAGCACCACACTGATGCAACTGAACAGAGTCACTCCCAAGTCGCAGTTGTCTTCATTTGCCGAGGTGGACAAGAAAACCGAAGAATCGCCGCAAAACCGCGAGACCTCAACAATAACACCCATTCCCGCAGAAAGTCCAGATCCGAAGTCGAGCGCAGAAGAGAGGCATTGCTCCACAGAAGCCTCTGCCTCCAGCCCTGAGTTGCCACAGAAGGAAGCGAAAGGTGGGTATAGCTTATAATAAAAAGGTTTGATCGTGTGGCGCTGTAATACGAACACTCCAGCATCATAAAACCCCAGTATAAAACACAAACAACCCTAAAGTCGTAATGTTTAATGAGAGCCTTTCTCAGGTTGCAGGGATAGGTGCAGGGATAGGCAACAGCGAATATAACACTATAGGTGTTTTGTTCCCCCCTCTACTTTTGAAAATATGAATATAGCCTAATTATTATTTGTTTTCTATTTAAAAAGCATATATAATTGTATACACGTTGATGAGGATATAACGCATGTACATATCGTCTCTAATTGTTATACAGAATACAATTGCGGTAAGGTAATGCATTCATAATTTCGTTTAAACTCTAGGATATATAAGGCATATACTTAACAGTATACTTGTTCAAAGCATAAAGCTATTGGTCTCCATTATTTCACAAGTTTGTGTGCGGAGCGGACATATATCAATATATTTGTCTGCACAAACACCAAATATGCTGTTAATTAAAAACGGCATTTCTATCAATTATTGCAATAGTTTTAAACTACCCCTAACGATTTATTCATACCCTGATGAAAGTATTTGAGGCCTAAATCCATACAGTTAAATGTATGGCCTATATGGCACTTGACATAACATTATAGGCTACCTGGCTGGACATATTTTATTGGGAGAAGCATTTTTCCATTCTGTAAAGGTGAAATCCACATTACAACTAATGCATGTGTCATCCTGCTATGGCTTGTGTTTCCATTGCAGACTGCAAGACTGTCACGCCAACAAGCAATTGGTTAACTGCAAAAAGTGGAAGAAAGAAAAGATGTCCCTACACAAAACACCAGACGTTAGAATTGGAAAAAGAGTTTCTATTCAACATGTATCTAACGCGGGAGCGCCGCCTAGAGATCGCCAAGGGTGTCAACCTGTCAGACAGGCAGGTTAAGATCTGGTTCCAGAACCGCAGGATGAAGCTGAAGAAAATGAGCAGGGAAAATCGTATTCGGGAACTTACCTCAAATCTCACCTTTTCGTGAGATTGCATGCATCGGTGTGTTGGTGTCTATATCATCCCTATTTGTGTTTGATGATGCTACTGCAGCATTGGACTTTTCTCGATCAATTTCAAGAAGCTGTGATTGTATATGCATTTGTTTTATTACTTTATTTTTGTTTTGTTTTTATCACAGGGTAACACTTTGGTCTTAAATTATTGTTATTGTATTGTTATTAAGTAGTTGATATTGTTTTTGTTTTTTTCCTGCAGTCAATACATTGTGTCTGAAGAAGATGTCGCAATGGCGACCTACGGTATTCGGAAATAAATCTATTTCAGTAATGCGTTGATTTCAGACATGAAAGCACATTTTAGGCCTACTTAGTGTGATAATGTTGGATAATGCAAAATGTGATAGGCTAGTGAACGCAAGTCGGTTGCTCAATATAGTGATCATGTTTTTAAGCCTATAGTGGCAGCGCGCAATGTTAATCTATTGTGAATCTATTGCATGTTTGTGGCATGTATCCTGCAATAAAATTGTCAAAGTATAACATTTGTACTTGTCCCACCTTTAAATGTGTTTTCCATTAATACCCTGCAGGTGATATAGCCAGCCACGCATATAGGCTTAACTTGATGCCTTTTATTTTCAAAGTTTAGGCATAATATCCTACTTTTGAAAGGCCATTGTGTGTGTGATTCTTTCAGTTCTGCTTCATCTTAATTCTAGCAAAGCGAGAAAGAAAAAGTGATAATAGATGATCGACCTTCAGATACTCTTCAGCAACGTTCCTGCAAAACAAAACACATACATATAGCATTTCCTTTCACCACTCTCTCGTTGAAGAATTTCCAATAATATATTTCCTTCGGTTCAAGAACTATCCCCTTTTCTAGTGGAAAGTGGAAAGGGCTATAACTATTTAGCACTATAGTTCCTTTTAAACTATGAACATTTTATAATATAATCTTAGGCTAATTGTGGACATTATACGTAGGCTATTCGTTACTGTCCGTGGTGAACGAATTTCCGACCTATACAGTAGCCTACACACCTACTGCCAGGGATTGTTTAGAGTTACCTAAACGCATATGTGTTCATATACCGATAAATAAATATAGTAGGCTAATCAGCGCCAATACAATTAAGTGGGGTTACTTCTTCTTACTCCTTCAGGCCTTCGAGTACCAAACACATAGAAGGCCACTTATATATTATGGGGTCTATGCGCGGCAGCCTATTTATTTATCTTATGGGGTCTATGCGCGGCAGCCTATTTATTTTTCAACTTTTGATCGCCGAACAGAAACTGATCATCTGCGTGACGTGCATCACAAATTAATTGGCATTCCACAAATTAAAGCTTTTCCTTCATTCCGCTGCAATATAGCCTGGTGGTCACTGGTCAGGTCACGCAGGCTTTCTCACGGTCTTTTCATCTAGGCCTATATACTGTATAATGGCATATAATGTTCTATGAGTAGACATTTCTAAAGCTATAATAATCAGTCCGACTTGGCGTTGCCCTGTGGTTCTTGTGGTTGAGTTCATCAGCAACACATATTTGAGTTTCTATTGAAGGTCACTAAGTTGTACTATAGCCTAATAATATCAAAAACGACTACTCTGTTTAATAAAATAAATGACATGATCTGCATTACTCTTATGTCCGACCTTTCAGACGTGCTTGTTTCTCCGACCGAGAGTGCTATTTTTATTAAGGGCACGTTATATGTTTAATCACACGCACCTCATAAAACATTTATTGATACATAAAGCCATTATGGGTCTCCCTGAATGAATACAATCACTTCACAAACGCTGCTTCCTGGTGACCCCCCCCCCCTTTTTTTAAAGAAGGAAAAGAAACAAATCCAGAAAAAGATTCTTCGTTGAATAGAAATTAACAATGGAAACGCCACAGTGTGAACGGAAATGGCGTCTGTTATTTTACAACATGTTATTACATTTATTTTACGAGGACCTCGAAGTCTATAAAACATTTTACAAGCACTGGGGGGTATCATGACAACACTGTAAGAGTTTTCTCGAACATGAAGACATATAGAGCATCAATGTTGATCGGTTGAAACCATAGACTGTAAAAAATAATAAAAAAAATAGGTTGAAACATATATAGTCCTGCATCCTCTCCACGGGCAAATATCATACAGCAGACTTTAAAGAATGTGCATTCAGTATAGAGATTTCCACACTTAAGTCATGGTGTGACATAAGCATTCTTTATTTATAAAATGAACAGATAAATGAAACATGCCGCTATCAAGCGGACTGATTTACTCGCTGTATTGGTAAATATGATCACGTGATCTATGTAACCAATCCCCGTAGAAGAGGCCAGCAAAAATACTATGATTGTTCAGGGGGAAGCTTCCCGTAACAGTGTAACATTTTATATGAGTAGGAAGAGATCAAAAAAATGTCTACCAGTAGCACTCTTAGTAACTGTTATGTGGACTCTATTATGGGGCACGAAGCGGAGGACGTGTATGGGGCGCGCTTTATCCAGGGTCCACACACGGTGACCCCGAGGCCATCAGGTGTGGGGACCAACGCGGATTTCGCCTCTTGCAATTTCGCAACAAAGTCAGCCGTTTTCCCGTCGTCCTGGTCCTCGGTTCACCCGCAGCCCGCCGCCGCACTGCCAGGGATCTATCATCCTTACGTGCATCACCACCAGCCGCATCTGTCCGCCTCGGACAGCAGATATGTTCGCTCCTGGATAGACCCGATTTCCAACCACGTTTCTTTTTCCGGCTTTCACACCAGCCATCGACAGTATGGAACAAAGCCCGAAAGTTTGCCGTCGAAAAGCACCGAGTGTGATACTTTTGAAGCGGAGACGCGAACGGCCGCCGGCGATTTTGCGCGTGGAGTATCCGAAAGCACCGAAAAAGTACCCAAAGAGAACATTGGAAGTGATCTTTCGAGTCACAGCGAGCCCAAAGAAGAGAAACAACAACTTGACCCAAGTAAGTAAACGAAATAGCCCCCCTGATTTACAACCCACAGAACTGTACGAGCTGGGTGTGTAAAACCGGAGGTTTAACAAACCTATAAAAGTGTCTAGCGCTATACCACGGTCCGGAAAAAACCCAAACGCCAGATTGGCCCCTGATTATAAACGTATAGTAGTTAAAAAACATACTTAATCATGTTCCACTTCATGTTTGTATCTTTCCCTTTTCAGACAACCCAGCAGCAAACTGGATTCATGCACGTTCCACGAGAAAGAAGCGATGCCCATACACAAAATATCAAACTTTAGAACTAGAAAAGGAGTTTCTCTTCAACATGTACTTGACGAGAGATCGACGTTATGAAGTCGCCCGCATACTCAGTTTAACCGAGAGACAAGTGAAAATATGGTTCCAAAATAGGAGGATGAAAATGAAGAAGATGAACCGAGAGAGGAGCAGCAAGGACCAGCTATGAACTTCCCGCTGATGCCATGTCTCATTTGCGGGGATTGCAAGGAAAATATATCAGTAGCCTACACGTTAGGCAGGGTTTTAAGTAGACTGGCCTAGTTTGTTATACTTTTTTTTTTTTTTTAGATATCACAGTAGGCTAGTTCATCATTGGAAACGGAACTGGAATCAAATTATTCAACAACAGCAGGACGTCAGCTTTTTTTTGCCTTGGACATTACAAAGACGGAGAAACATTTTTTAATTATATATTGATCGGTTTCCGGGAACCCTAACCAAGTTGAGTGCATTACGCCAGTTGATTACGCATCCCAAATATAGGGGTCAATCTTTTTTTTATTATTAGTTTAGATTTTGGAAAGATATATAAACTGACCACATAAACTATTTTGACTGTTTTTGGTCATCTCAAGAGAGAACAACATATAGGCTTGCCTATAAGTAAGTTTAATATGCATTTGTCTGTTTTACCACTGTCTTAAGAAACTGCTTCCCAAAGGATGTTTGTATACGCAATGGAGTCAGTTGCGCTTTTGTTCACAGACCGTTCTAGGGGAAAAGGTCCCGATACTACCAGTATCAATAAATACATTAAGATATTAATATTTAGTTTATTTTGAACTCTTTTTATTGTTGTTCTATTTCTATTTTAGCTATAGCTATTTTGACATTTTTGGTGTGTGTGTGTGTGTGTGTGTGTGTGTGTGTGTGTGTGTGTGTGTGTGTGTGTGTGTGTGTGTGTGTGTGTGTGTGTGTGTGTGTGTGTGTGTGTGTGTGTGTGTGTGTGTGTGTGTATGTATGTATGTATGTATGTATGAATATATATATATATATATATATATATATATATATATATATATATATATATATATATATATATATATATATATATTCATATATATATATATATATAAGCCTTGCTTTGAAAATAAAGTACTGTTACCAATTAGCTCTTAACTCCAGTGGGATTTTCAACCCAAGACCCGTATAGGCCTACACTACATCGTTCTGCAACACGCACGATCACCTGAGATGGCAACTAGTAATTAGGGTGTATATAGGCTACACTTCTTTTTAATATTTCAATGGATGCGACATTTTTTCCATCGTTCCTATAGGTTCAAATTGTGGATTTTATTGTAAACACATTCGAACCAGTAATAACGTGTTTACGATTGAAAGGTGCTGCACGGATTTCAAATTTATTGTTCAACTTGTACGTATAATTGCTTTAAAACAGGAAGAAACGTGGTCCAATAAAGCTATAGAAATGGCTAGACGTCTGGCCTAAATTAGTTTATTGGCCAGCCTAGCAATTATACTGTCCTTTGAAACTCTCTTTCTTGGGTGATTGTGTCTCTTACTGACAAACAGAAATGTAGACACTTTTCTACCAGAGTGTCTGGTCGATAAATTGTCCTCGTGACTGAGAGGAAATTACCCCTACCTTAATGGTCACGTTTATTCACCAACTCCAGTTCCCACAACTTAACTTTGACTGTTGTCTGACGTCACTTTCACTGTTGGATCCATTGTTTTATCCAGTAAATGCATTTAAATTGTATTGAAATGTCATAAAGTAGGTTGTCTATACGTCCCCCTGGATTGACCGCATTGATGCATGCGTCCATGGAGGAAAGTCCTTTGCAAACTTAATTAAGGCTTTCTGGAGAATCAATGGTATAGTAGAATCAGTGACCACTGACCAGTAGACAGTAGCCTAGAGAAACGTGTGTAAAAATAACTATTTAAGTATCTGGAAGTATCTAAGTAAATAGCCTAGGAGTGGACCATGGGAGGCTATAATAGGCCATCTACTTTAAAAGCGGGTCGTCATTATTGAGGGTCCTAAGAGCGCTAGGGGGCGACGTTGTTCTTCATGACTTGTTTGCAACCTGGTCACATTTTACAATACTACACTGATCGATATGTAGTGTGTGTGTGTGTGTGTGTGTGTGTGTGTGTGTGTGTGTGTGTGTGTGTGTGTGTGTGTGTGTGTGTGTGTGTGTGTGTGTGTGTGTGTGTGTGTGTGTGCGTGTGTGTGTGTGTGTGTGTGTGTGTGTGTGTGTGTGTGTGTGTGTGTGTCATCCATTTTTGATTACTTTCGTATATTGTAGTAGGCTTGCGGAAAGGGTTAGTCACAAAATTAAATTATCCACGCGCGCATGCTTTAATTGTTTAATACATAAATTAAATTATAAAGGCCAATTATAAATGCATTATGTAATGCATGTGTCGCACCATAGTCGCCTATACACTAAGCCACATGTCTCCTAACTACGGTTGTGTTTCTACAAGTGTTGGCTGTGTGTTAAATCATTTTTGAAAGAGAAGACCTGTACTAAAAGTCACGCTGAGCCATGGATTAATTCTTTAAGCGGAAATTTCTTGTTTTTTGCACGGATCAATGGCAGATCAACGTTCAATCAGCACAAATGCATATACAATCATCAGAGGGGGGAAGCCAAGTGCCTGCATGGTGTTGTGTTCATGTAAGCAAACAGCGACAACAGTGAGAATATACTAGAATATAGGCCTACATTCAAGGTTGAGTATATAGGCCAATGATGATGATGATGACTATACACAGTCTAGCAATGTTTTTCTTTATTCTATTTTGATGGAAAAGTAGGACATGCGGTTATGGATGTTTTCCCCATTTAAATGCATGATTTATCATTTAGTTCTTACTTTGATTCTATAAGTTGATGTGATCTGGCATGCATAGCAGAATAATGTTATGTTACAGTCCAATTGCCATGCAATCATATACTGCATTTCAGACTAGAAACTAGACTGACACGAGGTAATTTAACCCTTGTCATTCACTGCAGTCATATTGCAATTTGCTCTCATGGTATTTCATAGTTACAATACAACTTTCATGCACTGTTGAGAGTGAACACATGAAAGACAGATGTTAGTGTAAACAAACATTGGGCAATTAGCAAAAATGCTGATCGACAGATAAGAAGATTGTTCAAGCACTTCTTCAGGTGATAAATGTATACTTCTGCACATAACGTAATCTCACTGACATAATAATTAACGGAATGTCTGTCTGTCTGTCTGTCTGTCTGTCTGTCTGTCTGTCTGTCTGTCTGTCTGTCTGTCTGTCTGTCTGTCTGTCTGTCTGTCTGTCTGTCTGTCTGTCTGTCTGTCTGTCTGTCTGTCTGTCTGTCTGTCTGTCTGTCTGTCTGTCTGTCTGTCTGTCTGTCTGTCTGTCTGTCTGTCTGTCTGTCTGAAAACACTGTCTGCTCCTCACTGGCTGCACCAATCGCTTTGCATTTTCACACAGGCATTGCCCGAAGCCCTTTTTTCAATTTAACACATTTAAGCTGTTAATTAATTTATTAGTGAATTAAAATGTCACATTGGCTTATAGGAAAATGCAAAACTGTAACCGTAAGGGCTACAGTTACAACACTTGGAGGGGTCGAGGGGAGGTTCATAATAATTATTAAAATTAATGTAATAACCTCATGGTGGCGCTATAACAGCCCACTTTACATTTTGCCTTATAACTATTGAACTGTAGTCATTGGGTCATGACACATCTCCCCATATAGGACACGCCCATTTGCGTCAGGATAGATTTCTTAGATTTAGAATTTTCTTCAAAACACTTTTTGCTCTTCCACTTAGGCTACAGATTTTGTCCAAATTTGACAAAAATCGGTACACATGATCTCTGATCCTATCTCCGATTAAAACACCACATGCAGAATTTAGTCTGTATCGTTCGGCTGTAATCGGCTTAGTGGACGAATCACAAGGGAATGTTCAATTACCCCAAATTTCATAATCACATGTCGAAAGCAATTCCATTTTCATCCATAGGGGGCGCCACAAATGCAAAACATGTAAATGTGTGTTGCAAAAACATGCTTTTGGGGGGATACATTTCCTCCTAATTAATTACACATGATCACAGGGGTGACTTGACATTGTAATTGGCTAGCTAAATCGGTGGGAGGGGCCTATATTTCTGAAGGGTCACAGGTGATTTTTAACCCGCCAGGCCACCACAAGTTAGTTTTAAAGGTATATTCAGTGATTTCACTCAAAAAACCTTAGGTTTCGTTTTTGGCTGTGGGACCCAGCCTTTCGTCCAATCAGGATAGAGCGTCAAAAACGAAACCTGAGGTTTTTTGACCCCCAGGGGTTAACTAGGGACAGGGAGGAACTCCTTATATGGTCAGCACACTCTATAGTAGGGAGGATTATCACAAGCAAACAAAAAAATAAGTGATATTTGAATTAAGTGAAATCACTGAATATACCTTTAACCCGCAGCACATGCATGCAGCCACGGGTTTTAAGCCGCAGCACAGGTTATAGTTTTAACCCGCAGCACATGTCGGGAGACACAGATGATTTTTTACCTGCAGCACAGTTTTAACCCACAGCGACGGGAGCGACAGGAGCGACGGGAGCGGTTGTCGGACTATTGACGTAGGACTGGTGGTATTTTATGTGTCTAACCAACGTATGGTGTTGGGTTGGCGAGTGCCTCTGACAGCAGACTGACTCAATGCATACATCAATAATATGATCTATTAAATCACATTACACAGTACAAACGGTAATTTGGTGTTCATATATATTCATACGGGTAAGGACTATATAGTAGCCTACTCTTACTCTTACTAGTCTTACACTTGGGAAAGAAAAGCCTACAAATGAAACAACTTTTTAATGGGAAAATGTTGTAGTAACTAAGTAGTTAGTTAGAATAGGTCTATAGTGAAAAAAGTATGTACGTTGGGTGGATCATTGAATGAAGGTTCTCAAAATTGAATCATAAAAAGTTCATTATCATTGCAAACCATCAGAGGATGTACATGTTTATAAATGGATGGACTTGGAGCCATTTCAATTGAGATTATGCTGGTCATATACTTATATTGATATGAAACAATACAGGGTTCTAAGTCTGAACAGGCTCTCACTGTTGACTGTTGTTGGCTAACACAGTGTGTCTCTTATTGACCTCTCTAGAATGATGACTATAGTGTGTTATGTGCATGCACATAACACACATCACTTGACTCCCTATACACGGTTGGTCTCAAGATTCTGAAAATAAGTTAAATTATAAATATAAGTACGGTAGCCTATAATCATTGAGATCGTGTAAAGATATGTTAATAAGCCTTTTTATTATTATGTAAAAGTTTGGAATCAACAAGCCAACAAGCCAGTGCTCATGCTGATTCACTTTTTATTTTTATTTTATCATAACAAAACAGCGTTACTTGGAATTCGCCTATATGGATATAGTTTATCCATGAAAACTGCCTCTATACAGGATACAGACATTTCTCAATAATTAAAAAAATGTAGGCTGTCAAATGTACAATGTGTTTGTGGTGAGGAAAAACTTCTGAACCTCAAAAGGTTAAAACTGGCACCCTGTTCATCACACACACACACACACACACACACACACACACACACACACACACACACACACACACACACACACACACACACACACACACACACACACACACACACACACCCACACACACACACACACACACACACACACACACACACACACAGACTTCATGCACTCACTCACTCACTCCTCCCCTCTCTCTCCCTCCTCCCTCTCCACTCACTCACTCACTCACTCACTCACTCACTCACTCACTCACTCACTCACTCACTCACTCACTCACTCACTTCACTCACTCACTCACTTTCTGTGTGTGTGTGTGTGTGTGTGTGTGTGTGTGTGTGTGTGTGTGTGTGTGTGTGTGTGTGTGTGTGTGTGTGTGCGCTTGAAAAGTCTAATAAAATGTCTATGTTGCACAGTATAAAAGCTATAGGAACAAGCATCACGTGCACAAATGTTTTAGTAGTGTAGGCCTTTCATTACCCCCCCCCCCCCCTGTTATGGCCATAAACACCCTGCATGTATTAAACGAGTACTACTTTAATAATTGATCATGAATATACTGTGCATGTGCACCTGATTTTCCTAGACTTTGCATGTGCATGCATTTGCAATAAAACGAAAACAAATCTGGTTGGCTATATTTCATTAGGAAAAGGCTCAAAATAAATAATATGAATTGTGATAATAATCCTGATACTGTAACATTTTACAACATTTGTTATATGACACTACTACTAGATTTTAATATCACATTGGGTCCGAATGATTGGGATCATGTAGCCTTCGATGATCCCAAGCTGATGGATGCCTTCATAGTTTTACCAAATGAAGGCATCCATAGACGCTTTGAAGCTTTTCCGCGTGCTCAAATTAAATGATGTGCTATACACGCCACTCAAGTTCAGTCTGTGCCGTTACAAAACTTTTAAATACAATGGGATTACCAGATTTCCGTTTTATATTGCAATGCAATCTATAATGTGTATTTACTTCCTTTATTTTACATCAAATGCAGCAATATCAAGCCCTTCAAAACCGTTTGCAGCAGAGAATTAAGCAAAGACTATATTGTTATCGAGAATTGATCATTGATATTTGTCTCATGGTATAGTGCTTTTTTAACATGCTCCAGGACGCCTGTGGCACAGATGCGATAATAAAAATATATTAACTATAGGACTAAAGCGATATATGGCCTATGGTTAATGTTGTCTGTCGTGGTAAACAAAGGGATAAATGGAAGCATGCATTCTTCTTCCTGTAACATGCTGGTGAGACTTAAATATGTTTTTTTCCTATCATACAGGGCACGAGAACAATATACGTTAAGTTATTCACTTCATAACTTCATAATTTTGATAAACAGTGCCACCGTTACCGTATTAGGCCCAAAAGGGAGATGAGATATAGACATTTTACACAATAGTGAGAAATGCTATCTTATGGTATGGTACTACGTTCAACTATTAACGCACACAAATACAAACAGATAAGACCATAGCTAACATGTTCTTTAAAGAACAGAGAAAACATTGCTGTAAATGTTCTTTGTTTGTATACAGGGCGCCATTGAAAAAGAGACCTTGGTCTCAATTGGATTCCCTGAAATAAAGGTAAGGTATAGGCCACGTAGCCTATGCTATAAATTAACATTTATGATTCAACTTGCTTTTTCCCAATCTTAAAACCAAACCAAACGGTAACAAACACCTTCATGTTGCATAAAACATATAAGTGCATATTTGACCCACTAATTTAAAGTGTTAAATTGATTACTGAACTATACATTTCATGGAGAATTTATTTAAAATGATATAGTAATGTAACAGTATGTCAATTTACTCAAATCTACAACATAAGCAATTTAATTTGAAATGCGTTTTCCTATATTGTCTTTAGGATTCGGCATACAAAGAGATAGTGGCATAATTATACTTTAGAGGTTGGAACCGCTACAAAATCTGGGTACGACCATTTTGTAAATACTATATATTTTGTAATTTAACAAACCTGCACATTTGTGATCTTATGGTCAAACGTGAGACAGGATTTCACGATTTGTGTCAGGATTTTTTTTAAATGGGGGGGGGTCTTGTTTTTCCCTCTGTAGAGGACAAGGAAAGGCTTCTGCTATTATGCGCAAAGATGAGAAGAATTGCTGCAGTCTAAATTCCTTTTTGTGAGAGGAAAATTTACAACTTGGTAATAGACCTTTTTATGTGGCTCCATCGCCTGTCATTGGATGCCACTGGTCATGTGTGAGAGGCAAACGTCTTCATGGCCCTTTTCCTGATTTCCCAGGCGATTTTTCCCACTGCATTCTGCTTCTATGGCGTTCCAACCAATACGCCCCTGTCTCCTTTGCTAAAAAGAAATTGACTGTCATTCGTTTCATGAAAGTCTGAGCAGCACAAATCTGCAACAGGACACTGCTCATTCGCTCGGATCGTCGGAAGAGCATTTCAACTTTCTCCATATCTGGCCTCTTCCCAGGAAAGAACACCGGCTTTATGCCCAACTAAATGTATTGCATAGGTAAACCTAAAAGAATAAAGATGGATTACCTACCAGTTATAGGTAAGCATTCTGTGTAACTTTGTATTTTGTATGCAGATTTTGTATGTTCTTTTTGTATGTGTGTCTAGTATATAGACTTGTGGAGTTTTGATCGACAGCTTCCTGTCTCATTAGTTATGTAAATGAGTACCAGGCTAATAACGTGCAGGTGTGCATTAATGTATTGCAGGATCTATGTATATTATCTGTTTATATACATAGGAAAATACGTTAAGGTTATAGGGATAGGCGGTACAACATTGATTTCATTTGACTACAATTATGCCCTTAAGAAGATATACAATTGTGCTATAGGCCTAGTTATTTAGCCGAATATCTACCAATGTGGTTATCACATTGCCATTGGAATGACCATGTTGTGTTGTGTAAATGTATTTGTATTTATTGTGCATTAAGCACATCAAGCTTACTGCATATCTGCAGGTAACCTGTAAGTTAATTGTATGACAGATACCCATGCACAGATACCCATGCACGTCTTATTGGTATATAAACGAATTAACTAATTCACTTCTCACTGTGAAATTAAGACCAATCATGTTATTAAATTATCCCTTAAGTTTCACACTTGCAGGCAATAATAACACAGGCAATAATACATGCATGCAAAGTTTGTTGAAATTGTGTTTTCCATGATAGTATAAATTTACAAGTGATAATGTTATGAGTGGCTTATAGGTGCAATGTGTTTTTGTTTTTGTTTTGTTTTACAAATAAGAAACGTTCAGTAGCCTAATAAAAGATTAAACCTAACATAGCTTAAGCCTAAAGTCCCAATGTAGGATAGCCTATATCCTTAAATGCATAGTTATAGCCTACATATAATGAAACCAAAATATTGATGTTTCACTATTTTGGAATTAAATGTAAAGTTTTCCATTTGAAGCCCAGCGTTCGTTGTTGTTTTCAGCTGCTTTGAGATGAGGCCAAGCGAACAAAGACAGTATTTCACTGTTGCCTGACAGGCAGCTGCGAAAGTATTTACAGCCTTACTGCAATGCGGCAAAATGGAACCGAGAGGATGATGGGCTGAAGTGGGACTGTGGGAGCCTGAGAAAATAACAAAGGAATTAGGGCCTATGCTTGTTTTGTTCCCTTTAAAACTATATAGGTTCTTATCTTGTGTTTAGTTTATAAAAATATATTGAACATATTGCTTATACACATTTTTAGGACTATACTATAGGACTATACTATATACTTTTAAATGAACGGACTCCTCGTATCGGCTCTATTTTCTCTGTTTAGCCTACATCTAATAACAACCAGAACAGTCGATAGGTTATTGGGGGGATCTTACTATAGGAATTTGTCAAGGTTTTTGGCAATATGATAATAACACCCATTTCGTCCGTGAGTCAACTTTATTATAGACCTCGTAACATATGAACAATTTGGTTTGTTTGATGTTTCTTACAGTGTAAAATACTCTAATCATTTACTAATTTTTCGTTAAATGTCAGCAATTGCAACAAGTATGGCTTCGCTGCGCAAACACCTCGGTGACCAATGTCTAAAATTAAAGGCTTCTGAAAATGCCAGCAGAAGGCGCTATTGCCCAACAGTCTGCTCCAGGCTCGCCTTCGGCAGAATTTAACTTGGGGGTTTCGAACTATATGATTGGCTGAAGTACATGACAAGAGCATAGCTATACGTATTTTGAAGAGGTTCCAGGGAATTATTTACACTTGTGGGTCTGTGTTTGATATTCTAGTGCCCACGCTGTAAAGGGGATTCTCAGGTTAAAGGATTCCTTAGGTTTTGATGAAATAATGCAGCCATGCATGCTGGTTTGACTTTGAACGAAAATAGAATTTCACCTAATAAGGGTTTGACATGTAATTATGGGATTTGCTGTCAGTTATAAGTGAAAAGAGAAGTATCAAACTGATTTATGTATCATCTACCCACAGAACCATCCTGTTTGTTATTGGTTCGGTAGGAGTAGACCTATCATAACAAACCAAACAAAAATATTCTGGGTGAACTGCAAACAATATACTTTAACTGACACTATGGGACAGGCACGGACTTGTCTTTAGCCTAGATTAGCCCTTATTATTTAGGAGCAGTAGAGTAGGGATATGAATTTGACTGGAGCTGATGTCACTGGAAGCATGTTGGGCGGGGGTAACTGTTCTGAATGAAACATTGCAGATCAAGAGGCATTATGTAACGAGTGAGGGCACCAGACCCACAAAATGCACACAAGTTGATAATATGACTCTTTGATTAGCAGTGAAAAGCGATGATGAGTATGTTCAAATAGTGATTTCTCTATAAAGTAAGCATCATCAAGTAACTTGCCCTTAAAGAACCTCCATAGCAAAGTAGGTTATTATCAATGTTTTGTTACCCGGCTGCAAACCCAAATGTCAACGACAGGTCAATGTTACAGAAAGAGGTGGAGCAATCAAGACATCTCATTTGAGCTGGTCTACTGGGCTTGGTTTAGATCTTTATTTATTTATTTTTTATTTACAGACACAAGAACACAAGCAGACCTTCATATGCACAATAAAAATATATAAATACATTTTCACTGGGCTTTCATATTATATAAGTTTGATTAGTTTCTGGCTAAAGAAAGATGAAAGGCACTGTCACTGAATGCATAAGGAATGAATTCGCGATGCACGACTATGATAGTGACATGAAAATGTTTTTGCTTTTCTCCGCGAAATCACTTCCGTGTCTGTTTGTAGCATGACAAAGTTACAATCCCCCGTATCAGTTTCTGCATTTCTATAGGTTGCATAGTGCCTTTCTTCAGTGACATCGGTGTAATCGGCGTTATTGAATAAGTGCAACTTTGAGGGTTATTTATGTTCCGCTGCGGCGTCGTGAATGGCTGTGGGGGAGCACGTGATGCCATTAAAGTTTGTTTTATGGCCCGGGACTTGACAAGCCAAAATATAATTCTCATTGTGTATTAGAAAGACCGTCCAGATGGTTTGGAATAGAGCTCAGATTTGGTAGGAACTATACGAGACTGAATATGGATCCATTTTTTCTTCACCAGTGTCATACGTGTAGCGGTCTTGGTGGTAAGCTGTGTTTTATCATTTGCCACAGGCATGCGCTAGTGATGTCATCAGGCTTCGTGGAGTATAGCATAGCATATATATTGTTCGCCTGCCTCGAACACACAGGGCTAGAGTGCATGAGAACAGAAGTGACACCTCATCGCGGGCTATATCATCGCGGGCTATACTGGAGGACGTACGCTAAAAGCATAGTTTTCTAGCATGAGGTTTGAGCGAGATACCCGTTATTGGTTGATTGATAAGTTTACACCCATTCATGTTATCAAGTTTGTTGGTTTGATTGATGCTCATCGAATCGAAGGAATTTTAAAGTTCCCCTCATGTAGTAGTAGGTATAGTAGGCCTAGTATAGGGACACTCGACTTTGTCTTCGGAGGTAGAATACGTAGGCTATATCTGCTTGGAATGGTGGAAATTAACTTGCTACCAGTGGAACTAACCGTTTTTTTCCTGTGTTCAAAGGCTTACAGTGGCCTGATATTCATAATAATGCCTATTTACTAGTATTTATACCGCTCCCTTAAATAACAATGTAATAGATGGAAATTGGTATAAATGCTATATTTTCTGGAGTAGGTAGGCTACTAATAAATAAAAGTTAGTCCCCTTTACAGTCTGACTGGCTGATTTACTGAAGAGGGGCATTTTGCCTCTTCTGTTAGGGTGCCCGCCAAATAGGCCTATACCGTTTTAATGTGCAACCGTTTTAATTTCCTCTAAGCCTGATGCATTTAGGCCTACTAGTTTTTGTTCAATAGTGCCAAATGCATTGATTCCTTCAGACATTTGAATCCCAGTGAATATAGCCAGGATGAGAGTAAACAAAAAAAAACAAATTAATTGATAGTTAAATACATTGCACCTGACGTGAAATTATGAGCGGAAAATATTGCTGGTAGAGTAACTATAACTATAGCTATTCAATTGACCAATGTCATTTTGGTTCAATCATATTGTGACGAAGACAGAAAGTAAGAAAGTTATCCCTTTAGTTAATACAAACAACAAGGAAACGCTGACTTTATCATTCTTTTGTTCTCAAGTATAGCCTGCATCTTGGCTTTGACCCGTCTGAACGAGTTGCAGGGTGAAACACAGGTCATGCTGTCTAATAAATATTTCAATGTGATGATGTGGAGAAACGACTTTTATTTTTTTAACAAATACTTGATAGAATGTTAGGTAGCCTATATAAATAACGAATTTTTCAACTGTTTTATTTTATTCGAAGGCCTATTTGTCGAGGCCCCCAGCAAAGAGGCCAACAGAAAACAACAACAACAACAACATGAACAACATGAAATCTCCATGAGTAATACATTATTCGTCGAAATGTAATTTAAATTAATTTGAAAATCAGGTGCGATAATAGGCCTTTCAATTATTCGCAATGGCTGACATAGTAGACTGTTAGACTGTTACATAAGAAAGTTACACTATATGTATCAAACTTAAAATGTATTATTTATAACCATAGCAGGACCATGGCAAATCAATTTCACTGCTCCATATCGAATGAACAAGGTTGCGTTTATCAATTTAATACATTTTATTAAGGAATGGACATGTGGCCTTCAGGCCTATAGCATAAACTTGACACCTTGAAAGCGTTCAAAATGTATTGTCACGTGTCATATAAGTGTCCCTTTGTAATATAAAATAAAATATAAGATTCTTACAATTAAATTAACCAATAATAGACCTATAAACTCAGTAATTTCGCTGGAAGTTGCATGTTCACTCTATATGCTCACTAAAAGTTCTATGAGTTAAATGGTTTTTATGGTTTATTCTGAAAGTTTGCCGGCCCGTATACCTTATTTTAGACATTTATCATCCCTAACTCTGAATTTCTCATTCTTACTACGTCAATGGGAATTAATGATAAGAGTAATAATCAATACTAGTCAACAATCTAGAATAATACAAACCCATTTAAATCATTATTTCACTGGTAAGCGACCTTCTGTCGTTTTCTGACGAGTCTGGTTGTATACAATACCAACAGAGGTGGTCAGTCGATGAATCATGAGGAATTGGTAAACTTTTGCACTCTTTGAGCTGTCAGCGGAGCAGAAAATAATTGAACTTTTTGATATGTTTGCAAATGATTCAATTTGACCCCAGTGGCCTTTAGCCTAATCCTTTGCGTGATGGCAATAGTCAAGCATTGCACACAGTCAGTAAAATAGTGATTCTGCTGGGTATCTGTTGCTGCACATGTTCTTCCAGTTCGGAATATCCTTGATTTTGGGCCAAGAACTTGCAAAATGGTTTGTATTCTTTGAAAGACTAAAAGACAATCGGTCTCGTGAACTTGAACTATGATTAAATCGTCTAGAACCTTGCATTGAACTGCGTTTAGCCCCATTTGACTTCAGTTCATATACTTTTCTTCGATTTTGATGGTAGAAAGGGTTTTCAGTGTGGCATGTATTTGTTATTTTCGTATTGGACAACAAATGGATGCAGGATTTTGTGAGAAACTGATGCTATATACCTCTAATATTCAGTTGGGACTTGTATTCCGTCGTCTATATATACCCTGTAGAACCGAATTTGTGTGATAAAATCACATTCACAGATTCGATTCTAGGGGAGTATATGGTCGATGAAAAAACTTCGATTTATTGACACAGCTTTTTTTTTATAGGCATGTCTTGTTTGGTGTGGTATATATGCCTGCAGCTTTCAAATGCCAATTTCATTTCATAAAATAATGCAGGACTGAATGAATGAGAATTTAACAATTACAAAAAATAATTAGGCCTCCCAAATCAAATTATTAAACACTACCAAAAGTGGGGTCTCAAAGCAATTTGTCATACAATGTTTAACACGTCTTGTAAACTATAAGTAGCCTATATATATACTCTATATCATTTGAGAGGATGAAATATCCAAATACATTTACTAAAAACAAGCAAATAAAACAGCAGGATATCGCATTTTTATTCCCATGGTCTTACTTGAGTCGTTTCTATCCATACATTATTGATCCCCAGACTGGCTACTAGCCAATAGGCTTCTAAGACACTTTTTCAAAGGGACGGGGCTCATGAAGTGATGAGATTCGTGTAACTTTTGGATGACCCCTCTTGACAAAGACAGTGCCCATCAATTGTCATCAGTCTTTATTCCCCTCTTTTATGCCAAAGGCCTTTTTGTATCTTTTGTTTGTTTCTCTGGCTTGTCGTTGGATTGGTGTTGTTGTAGAACATTAAACGTGCTAGAATTTCTTACATAAAGGGATCAAAATGATAGGCTAATACTTTATGTATGCTGTTTTTATTGATATATTGTATACACAAGTCATTGCACTGTTCCATTTTTCTTTCTTTTTTTAAACGACTTTCTATTTTCTAACTTTATTTTCCAAATGTACACAGTATAGGCCTAATGCTCTGGGGTTTTTTTTTTCTTCTCCTAAATGTGGGTTTAATTTGGGTGTATCTTAAGTTAGATTAAATTGCTTTTAGGTATATGTTTACCCGTTTATGGAGCAGCGTCACCTCTATTGGCCAATCCGGTCACATGGTTCCCTAACTTTATTCAGTTGACACCAAGTAGGAGGGCTTTATGGAGGGAGGAAAAAAAGACAACTCGAGAAAAATTAGTATTTTCTACCTTCAGAAATTAATGGCCATGAGTTCGTATTTGGTGAACTCTAAGTATGTGGATCCAAAATTTCCTCCTTGTGAGGAATATTCACAGAATAACTATATACCTGACCAGGGCTCGGACTTCTACGGTCCATCGCCGGACCCAGAGTTTCAGCATCCAGCAATCTATCCTCGGCCAAACTACACGGAGCCCTTCAGCTGCAACACTGTGCAGGACTCCACGGTGCAGCCACGGGGTCATGTCCAGGAGAGAGCCAGCCCTTTCACCGCACAGACTGAGCAGTGCCCACCGGTCCAAATGGCTGGTCCTCGGACTTGTGGACAACAACAAAGCACAAAGAACCAAAATGGGATACAAGCCAAGCAGCCTGCAGTAGTTTATCCTTGGATGAAGAAAGTCCACGTAACTACCGGTAAGATTTCCCCCATGCACGTCTCTTTTGGGATCAGCTGAGGTCTTCTATTTTAGCTTCAACGAAAGCATTCAGTGTAATATTTATGGGTGGCTTTGAAGGCCTCGCCAATTACACAAGTCATAAATTTTTATTGCCCAGGAAATAGGCCGCAAGGTGAACGTCTCAAAGCTCTTCAAAACACTTATTATCTGATGATAGTGGTGCCTGTATAGATTGGGACGATATTGGGAGTAAACAACTAAATTCATGGAGTGCATGTGCGTCGACATTCAGTCGCGTATAGCCTATTTCCCGAGCTAGTTCTTTTTTCTGTGGGTTGTCTCAAAAGTTTGAGTGTCCCGTGCTGAGAAGGGTGCTCTGTTGTGCTGTTTTGTTTAGCCTGCTCAGCCTGCTGCATGGTCAACATTTGGTCACTTTTTGTTTTGTTTTCTCACAGTGAACCCGGATTACACAGGACCTGAACCCAAACGGTCAAGAACAGCTTATACGCGACAGCAGGTTTTGGAACTTGAGAAGGAATTTCATTTTAACAGGTACCTGACCAGGCGACGAAGGATTGAGATTGCCCATACCCTTTGTCTCTCCGAACGGCAGATCAAAATATGGTTTCAGAACAGAAGGATGAAATGGAAGAAAGACCACAAATTACCGAACACCAAGGGCAGGTCGGCACCAGGCTCAAACCATCTGCAAAGTCTTCAGAAGGATAACCAGACTGATATTACAACTTTATAAAGGAGGGGCGCCTTCACGCTGCGAATAAACATGTACATTATAAAAGACAAAGGTTGTATCTAACTTTTGCATGGACTTATCTCATTTTTATCAATTTATATTTAACAAAAGAACGACCCAAGAAGTGTTGACTGGCTCAAAACTGAGTCAGAAAAAATAACTCTGAAACTGAGAGGCACGTTGAATCTCTCATAATTTAATTCCTCAAAGAGGCACAGTATACCGAAAAACACTTTTATTTTTGCATAAATATGTAACCACCGAGGACATTGTATGACCACAACTGATTTTATGGATGATGTATTCACTAATGTTCTTCACATGTGGATTCAAGCAGGTAACATGGTTACGGTATAGATGTTTTATTTAAAATGGGGGAAACCATTCGTCCAAATTACACAAAATGGGCCCATACCATGTTTTTTATTTTTATTTTTATAATTTCTAATTAGACATCACATGCACAAAAATATACTTGAAAGAAACATTGTTTGCATTGTGAGCCTACAACTCGGTAATATATACTTTCGTGTTGCAATTATCCCGGTGAAATATTCACTTAATTCACTCGCATTTCTTTGTGATTCATGTTTTAACTTATTTTGTACAATAACGCTTTGAATAATTGCTAAATATTATTCTCAAAGGCAAAACATTCCTGTGTGCATATACTATTCTGAGTGCCCTTATTCGGTTATAAATCTCTCTTGACATCTTTGTAAACAGTGTATATTTTCAGAGGCTCGCTCTGCTATTTGAAACTCTTATGGAAGATCAATTTGTTCTTGCATGGCATCAAATTGATGTTGGTTAGATGTTCCTCATCAGAAAAATCTAATCCAGAATATTTAGAAATAGATTTTTTTTTCTTCATATGGATTGTATTTCGTAATTATTTATTTGATCAAGAATTTGTAAATTTTCGTATAGCACACATACGAGTTTAAAATATTCAATTACCTTTTTTATTATTATTCTGAAATGAGTTTGAACTCTTGTGCATTATTAGCATGGCTTTTATGCAAGGTTTAGTCAGTGTTCTTAGTTAATGTTGAAATATAGACATTCATTTACACCAAACTAACCAGGGGCTTTCATGTCACGTTTCACGAAAGATATTCTTGTATTATACCATCATTGTCTTAAGACAAACAAAAAAAGAAGCGAGGAACTCCTCCAATACGAAACAGTCTTCTCTCTGTGAAGTCTTCACGATGAGAAGTTGAAAAGGTATTTCGGTTGAAGTTCGACAAAGCAGCAGTGGCAGGTTCATCCAGGGGACACCGCTTCTTTCGCCTTAGACACATTTCAGCCGCAAGGACTGACCTCCAAGCCCCTCTGACCCGCCCGGACCTACAGCATTTTCTGTCACTGGCGCATTTGGTTTTAAGGATTCCCCCCCCAAACCAAACTAAAACATTGTGAAGAATGTTCACCGCATAAATGTCATAGTTTTAAACTTGTTTAAACAATATTTATTATAGCCTATCAGGTGAAGCCCCAAACGGTTCTGATTATGCATTTGTCAATATGCAATCTGTTTGGTTTTATTTTTGTACATGCTTTTTACCTTGTATTGTGCATCCAGATGTGAAAAGTTTATTGAAAAATAAAGATTTCTACCAATTATGCATTTAAATGACTGTAAATATATTTTTTTTCACGTGATACTTTTTGAGTAGCCTATACCCCCAAAAAGGAAAGAAAATCCAATTCAAAACAAAGATCTAAATATGTGTCTAATTTTTGCAACATGTTTTACTTCTGTGAATTAAAAGAAAATCAGTTCGTGCATGGCTTCAAATAGCTTTGGTAGATCGATTTATATTTCTTAATTATTATAGCGACAATAGCATGCACTTCTAAACTCTGCACAATGGCACCAAAAGTTCTCAGTAAGGGAAAATATATACTAATTTAGATCTAGTTATGTGTATCTTTTAAATTATGACAAACAATTTCACAATTTCTAGTCAGTCTATAAGCGCGCGTGGCATGCGCAAAACCCCACAACCTTCCGTAAGACCGATTGAAGGTTGTGGCGATTCTTGTGGGTATATTTTGGGTACCCACAAAACCCTTGGTATTCGGCTTCGTTTGTAGGTTAGAAAAGTCTATAAATATTTTATTTGGGGATATTTTTTAGCTTTGCTGCCTTTATTTATTAGATTGTATAGTGGAGAATGACAGGAAAACAGAGAGTGTGAGAGAGAGAGAGAGAGAGAGAGAGAGAGAGAGAGAGAGAGAGAGAGAGAGAGAGAGAGAGAGAGAGAGAGAGAGAGAGAGAGAGAGAGAGAGAGAGACGGGGAGTGAGACGCAGCAAAAATAGCTGGGCTCGGGAATCGAACCCACGACTCGCTGTCAGGCATTAGAGCCTATGGCTATATATCGTAGGCCTTATGGCATTCGCCTAACCAGCAGGTAATCAGTACCCTGTTACATATTTAAGTGTGATCCAATTCATTCGAAATGCATAGTTTTGTTACATTACACCATTGAAAGAGCTTGCCTTGTTATACTGAAACTAAATAGGCCTACCCCAAATCTGGCCAGAGGTGATTAAGCATAGAGGCATAATGGGCATGCACGAGTTGTTTTGGCTAAGCTTTCTCTGCTTTGTTGAGAAGTTATGTTTAATATGTCAACAACACGTGGAACATCCAAACATGCACCATCATCTACTCTGTTAAATCATAATTGACACACATTTTCCAAAAGTTGGAGTCAGTGCACGGACAGTGACACACGAAAAGACAATCTGTTGCAGCATTGTTTCCTTCTCCATGCATGGCCTTTGAACACTGCAGGCCTAGGCTTGCAAATTGTACATAGGATTGCACAAGCGTTCGTGTTTGTGTATGTGAAGAAGAGTGAAGTGAGAAGGCACGTGCAAACACGATTCAGAGAAATGATTCAGAGAAAGCAGCCTATATGTAAAGTGATACTTTACCATGCACCAGCCCAGATTTTGCAATAATTCTACACTCATTCTCTATTTGCATGTCAGATAGAGTGGAGGGAGCTAGAAAAAGCACATGGAGAGGGAGAGAGGGAGAGCTATATATTGTGAAAGAGAACATATTTACATTACGTTTTAGATATAGTTAATGTCATTTCATATTCAAATAATCATTTTATAACATGTCTGCATTTTCCCCCATCTCCTGTCATAACTTGTATTGAACATATTATTTATAACAGGTTGAGAATGCAATCAGGTCAGAGCAACCCTCAAACGTGCAGTGTAGCTACATTGACCTACATGTCTGAAAGCAATAAATGGGAGCCAAAGGCAGAGCCATTTTCAATGACATTGCACCGAATGTAGGAATACACCGTCGCCGCGCTCACAATGGCTCTCACACGGCCATATTTGATTTCCAGCTGTACGCAGAAGCTTCGCCAAGCTAGACAACCCCTAAGATGTATTAAACTGCGCTGTCTGCATTCGGAGATATAATTCGGAGACTATACCACTCCGCTCTCTATTCTTGACCACGTGATTGTCTAAATAATTAATGCAGCACGTCCCCCTAGAAACACGGCGTCGTCATTAATCGCAAGGACTCTATCAGACTTGAAAACTGAACAGATCCCAAGAAAATAATATCCAAACGGTGCGATAGCGATACTCGGCGCAACTGTAGCCGGCACTTTATAGCACAACATCCGAACCAATGGATGCTTGGTAGGTAAATATTTCAGCATTTCTTTCTGACTGAGCTGGTAAATGACGATATCTGTCAGATATTTGATAGATTGCACCCTTTGATGGGCGCTGTAAACAGTCTGTGGTTGTGTGTTGTACCAATGCTGTGCTTTTTATGAAATGCATGTAGCCTGATACAATATTTTGCAACTCAGCTGTCGACCAGAATAGGCTACAAGTTAACAATTTTGTTTATTTTTTGTTATTTTATTTTTTTACTGTATATGGTCCAATGAAAGTACTGGATATATGCATATGGGCTGCAGCGTTGTCTGACATAGCCGGCTATGTCATTTTTGCACAGGGCAATTGACAGTAAAATGTATTTTAAAGGACAAAAATGACATAGCAGAAATATTTCCAAACGACCTGGTGGGATAACTGTCTGTGCTCATAAACAAAAAAAGTTATAGTTTGACGTTTACCTGTGCAAATTATAATACATCTCAGGATATATCGTATGTTCTATAGGGGGAACAGTCAGTCTCTATAGCAATAGTCTATTTTTATTGTTGGTGTCGGATGGTTTGATTTTTATTTCTGAGAGTCGTCGTGGAAGTTGTATTTGGGCAGGTTGACAGTTGTGCCTCGTTGTAAATCATTCTCAGTAATTCCTGAAAGGGTGTGAGACTGTTGGGGGGCCGGGCGAAAACTGTAAATCTTTCACTTTTATTACCCTCCGAACATATGCTGCGACGCTGGTCCCGAAACCCTCCTCAGTGCAATTTAACCTACCTCTCAACATCCCTCCGATCCTTGTGTCTCCAAATCCTCCGTCTTCTCATTCATTCTTTGACTGCATGTCCCCCTTAAACCACACCACTATCCATTTTCATTGAACAAAAACTGTACTTTATTTATTTGTGTTTATTTATTAGAAAGCAGCCGGTATATGCTTCAACATTGTGGGGAGAGAAGACAGCAGACAAAGGGGGCTTACGTGGTTTATTAGAATACAATTCCACTCTCAGATTTCAACAAATGGTGTCATAAATCACAACAATGTATGTTGGGCCTACGCTGATCAGTGACTATACACATGCAGGAACTATAGAACCATTATATCATTCTACAATATATCTAAATTGTTCAACACTGGACCACTGGCATATACTGTTTTGGTGTATGTCTATTGTATCTGTTTTTATTATAATATATTAAAGCAACGTGACTTCTCACATATACGTCTATTATTAAGATATAGATATACTTAAATATATTAAGAATTGTGAATATAGTAAGTCTTAACCAATGATTAAAAAGAGGAAAAAATAGAGCAATACAATAACATATATATGAATATAAAGTGTACAAACTACAAGCTCTAAAGGATTATCAGAATCCATAAACGATTAATAATTCCACAGCAATGTATCATTGCTAGGTCTAAGTGTGGTTGCAATCCCTGCAATGGAAAGAGAGAAAAAGAAATCATAGGCAATAGAACATTTTCACACACAGTTCAGATGAGGAAATAAACGCCACCCTTTATCAAAATGGATTCGTGAGGTAAGGCTTGGTTGAAGAAGCAGCCTGAAAGGAACAATCTGCCAGTAGATCACGTGAACAAATATGCTTGTATCTTAAGGCAGTGCCTTTATTTGTCATCATAAAGGTTCCGAAACACCAAAATCCTAATGTTAGCTGCAAATGTATAGGCCTATCCGTTTCTGAATTCCTGTATATTTCATTGGGTGATTGATTGCCAGGGATTTTTTTCTGGAATAAGGATACCTTGTTCGCTTTTTATTGGTAGTTGAATGCGAGTCCTTCCATTCTATCGGGAATACTGTCTGCATTGGTATATGGAAATGTCTGAAAAACAGCAAGATCAGGTTTAGGACAGCATTGTCTACAGACAAAGGGTGAAGGATTTATTCTGGAGACTACATGGAAAGGAATTGAGACTGAGAGGCACTGGTATTTATGATGAATTGATTCACAGGTAAGCAATTGCATGGCAAAATGCAACCTTTAACCATGGGGTAATATAATGCAAGGAAATAAATATGATTTATTCGATTCATAGAAGGTGATCCTTATTAATGTCGCTCTCTGATCGGCAATTGTGCGGGTATAGACATTGGGATACAATTTGTAAAGCAGATGTATAATTTGGACTTTCAAATATTACGGAAAGAATCGGTCTGTATACTGGCAATGGATTTTCAGTTGCATTTCGATGAAGACTGACTCAGAGGAATAAGTAGTAGAGGAACTTTTCATTTTGTCTCTTGGATCGTAAATCACATTAATTTGTTGTCTTATAGTCACGGTGGCGTTAGCCTTGATTTATGTGGTCTCAACTATGACTTTGTTAAGCTGAAAGCAACGTTATATTTTACATGGATATATATAGTCTCATTGGATATTTTGGGGATTACTAGCTTTTCATTAAATGTTATTTTGTATGATTTGGAGTGTGACTCTTGGTTTATGGCATAGTAAGTCAAGATTTCCTCATGGTATTGTCAATTGGATAAAACATTAGAACTAAGTCGCAAGTCAAATATTATTCGATTACAATTATTTAGGATATTATTTCCGTGTTCATTTTCTAACTTTGTTTTCAAACAGTTTTGATTTGATTTGATTGTGGAAAGAGGCTTAATTTCTCTCATCAACACTGCTTGAGATTGTTGCGTCTTTTACATATATCTGACAAAATACCATGTTGTTAGATACCGGATCTGTATGTAATAAGAATAATGGTCAATAGGTCAACATTTAGGCCTACTTATTTCATATTTATTTGGGAAAACCATATCTGAATATAGTTTCAATTTAATTCAGAAATCTTATATTCTAACCACAGTTAACACTGGGCGAGCATATAATGCTATTTAGATAGGCCTTCGTTTACCATGCGCAGCATATTTCCAGCAACAACGTGCACGGAAAATGGTCTAAGTTAAAATATTAAGGATTCAGATGGGCAACCGAGAGAAATGATGAAGTGAGCTGATAGCACTTACCCATACAGAGCCTTCAATGACTTATGTTGCAACTGCCCCATTGTACGAACCAAACTACCGTAACAATGCGTAGGCGAAAAACATTCTTGTTTGAAAAGAGGAGCTTGTCTGGTACTAGAAGTAACACTGTGTGTTCAAAATAACTTAAAACATAGGCTATGCTGCCGATTTGAGCATCTTCCACAAATAGCCTGTTCCATGCAGGATGCATTATCATCTTTGAGGGATTTTTTTTATCTTCAAACAAAAAGATCAATCAATCAAACTCGCGTTAAAATTAATTAACTGATTATTTCGACGGATTAATCCCTACTTTTCTGCTTATAAGGACAACCATGGCCATGCGTCTCTTCTTCTGTATGTTGCAGCTTGAGGGCATCGGTGGAAAAAGTTGGTTTGGATTTCAGTGAGGCTTACTTGAACCCCTGCTCGTTGTTCATTAAACTTTGAGTTAAGGCTGAATGACCCTAAGGTCACTTAAAAAGCTTATGACTGCTAAATATTTTGGCTACCTCTTTGTTTAAATCTGCACATGTAAGACATTTCTTTGTGGTGCATTACTAACAGTGACCATACCTCGTATTATATAGTGACTGAATATTATTTGACCAAATGAAAAAGAGAACGATAAATAAAGTGAACAAGTGAGGAAAGAAAATAATTGTGTTTTTTTGTGTGGTCATAAAAACATAAAAACAATTCGTATTTTTGTTTTTTTTTAACAATGAAGCCAAACATCTTATTTTTCTGCCACGTGATAAAGAGGGCATATAGTCATATAGCTTATACACCAACTGTAAGCGGTTATATCCTTGACATGTAAAATGTTGTGTGTAACACATTCGGTTCTGTCTCAGGTCGAAGTGAGAGCAGTGATGAATGCGTGAGGGACACAAAACAGATCTGCGCACATTTCGGTGAGTAACATTTATTTAATAGAACAAAACACATCTATTTCACACGTTAACATTCATTTGAAACACTAATAGACATATTTCTACATGTGAGAAAGGAGGTGGAAACTTGAGAGAGGCTATGACTTGGTCCATATCATACAGTTATTAATTAATTGCGAATGCCAATTTCCTACAAATCAATTGTTTGTTTCGTTTGCAAAATATGACTCTTTTTGAATGCAAGATGGATCGACCGACACAATCATTTGTATAGAAAAAAGGACAATATTAGAGGACAATATTAAATAATTGCAATTAAAGGACAGAAAACAAAACATGAGACAAATGTTTAAATTACCACTCCCCTTCACGTATTCCACATTCTAAGAGCTAGCAAATGAGCCACCGCCAGGGTTCCATTCAATAAATAACATAATTTCCAGTTATTCTGCGGGCATGGTAGCATTGTAGCAAACTTGCGCATATACGAGTTCAGTAGCAACAGAAAGACTGGAGGCACGATTTATAAAGCGACCCCTCTGTAGGAGAACTCGCGGAGTATGAAATTCTTTTCCTTGCCTTCCACCTACGCTTAGTTTTACACTTCTGAGGTTACGAGTCTTGAAGAGTGTTTTGCTTTTCATTCCTCTCGGAGGCGTTTACAACCATAACATTTGCGGTCATAAATTTTGCTGCGGTCCACATTGACAGGTGCAATTGTTATGCACGGCGCGACGATTCCACCTCCTACAGCCACTACAGTAGGCCTCTTGATTTGTCTCCATGCAGACATATACGTTCAAATTTCAATGTACAAGTTTTAATCTCTCTCACACACATATATTATATATATTTGTCTGTGTGTGTGCGTGCGTGTGTGTGTGTGTGTGTGTGTGTGTGTGTGTGTGTGTGTGTGTGTGTGTGTGTGTGTGTGTGTGTGTGTGTGTGTGTGTGTGTGTGTGTGTGTGTGTGTGTGTGTGTGTGTGTGTGTGCGTGCGTGCGTGTGCGTGTATTAATATTAATTCATCAAATTAAACTATTAATGACGAAAGGCATATACTTGAGATTTCTCTGGATTGGTTAACATCATTGTTAAAATTGTATACACATTTTGAGTCTTGTTTCCAGTATATGTGTAAAGTATGCATGCACTCTTAATCTAAAAACAGTATATAGATGGCTGAAAATCAAGTTACAGCTCTGCCATGTGAGAGCTGCAGTTAAGGAGAATCCTGCAGTCTAATAGGGTTGAGAAATGGGCAGGGGCCAGAGTAATAACATATCATATCTAGGCCTATCAGCCCAACCCCCACCCGCCCACCCCAAACAATGTGTACGCGCGCACACACGCACACACACACGCACACACACACACACACACACACACACACACACACACACACACACACACACACACACACACACACACACACACACACACACACACACACACACACACACACACACACACAAAATAATAATAATTATATATATTATATATATATGCTATATAGAAAATTTGAAATACGTAAATTTTAACCTTGTTTTGACAACAGATATGGGTAAGGCTCCTTCAAAGATTTGGTCAGTTTGGTGGGCTGTAGGGAACAATACATGGTGGGTTTTGTAAGGTCGTGTGATTACTGAGAGGGGTATTGTGTGCGTGTCTCAACTGCTGATTCAGCTTATTTCTGAGGGATGCCTATGGCCTCCCAAAGGGAGCTTTGAGCGCAAGTTAAACTTTAACTCTTTTCAATTTGACACTTGCATGGAAGAATGACGTGTAGACCTATCTATAAATAGACAGATGGCTGGTTACGAGTTCACAGTTAAATCCTGTGTTAATTTAGCTCTGAGAGTGCATGCACACATTTATATTTACACTCGGGTTGCAAATTGATGAATGAACAGATTTAACACTGATACTATAGGCCTACTATACAGCCACCATTAATAATAGGCTAGTAATAAAAAAGTTTAAAAATAATAATAATCAGTCTCATGGTGATACAGGCGTTATAGACTATATATAGGTCAAGGCTCTGAAACAAAAATGTGAAAATGTGTCGGATAATATATTATACTTATTGCGTGCACAATGAGTCTGAAAATTCCTCTCCTCATAGGTCACGGAACAGAGCGACTGTGGGAAACACCAATCACGTGAGAGAAGAACACCCATGCCATTGGATAGTTTTGCACTGGCTCTTTGGCGTTGAATCTACAAAATGCAGAAGGCTACCTATTACGACAATTCTGGACTTTTTGGAGCCTACACTTACCCCAAACCTGACTCCTATAATTATGCGCCCACCCATCAATCCTATACCACGTCTAATATCGAGAATGATTATCAGGGTACCGTTTGTCCGATACAGACCTCCACTGTTCGGCCACCAACTCTTAAAGACAATGAGCTGAATGGAGACTGCATGCGACAAGGCAGCAGCCAAAGCAACAGCCAACCAACGAGTATTGGAGAGCAGCAGCAGGCACCCCCACTGTCTGCATCCTCTCCGGGTTCCAACAACTCCTCGTCCCAGAAGAAGAAATCCCCATCAAACAGTGCTTCAAATACTGCCACACCAGTCATTACAAAGCAAATATTCCCATGGATGAAAGAGACGCGAGCGAATGCTAAGCAGAAAGGCAACAGCTGTACACCTGCAGGTAGAAATAGTATAGCATCATGACCACATTCAGTGTGTGTGTGTGTGTGTGTGTGTGTGTGTGTGTGTGTGTGTGTGTGTGTGTGTGTGTGTGTGTGTGTGTGTGTGTGTGTGTGTGTGTGTGTGTGTGTGTGTGTGTGTGTGTGCGTGCGCGCGCGTGTGTGCGTGTGTGTACGCGCGTGCGTAGGCTACGTACCCCGGCCCATATCTGTGCAGTTATGCTATAGCTTTCGTCAATGGACCAAAATCCCACAAGAATGCGGATATAGGCTAGTTGGAAAATTGACGAATATATAAATACACTATTTTCTAATATGTCGTTATTGATTTACAGGTGAGCTTAGCGACGAGAAGAGCCCACCCGGACCTGCCTCTAAACGGGTCAGGACTGCCTACACCAGTGCACAACTAGTAGAACTCGAGAAGGAGTTCCACTTTAACCGGTACCTTTGTCGCCCTCGGAGAGTGGAAATGGCCAACCTTTTGAATCTCACCGAGCGCCAAATAAAGATCTGGTTTCAAAACAGAAGGATGAAATACAAGAAGGACCAGAAGTCTAAAGGGATCATGCACTCTCCCCTCGGACATTCCCCTGACAGAAGCCCACCAATGAGTGGCCCAAATCACATTGGATATTCTGGTCAGCTCCCAAACGTAAACAGCCTCAGCTATGATGCGCCCTCGCCCCCGTCGTTCGCCAAGCCCCAGCAAAACATGTACGGCTTGGCCGCGTACACGGCACCATTAGGTGGTTGCATCCCGCAACAGAAAAGATACCCGGGATCCGAATACGAACACCACAGCATGCAAAGCAATGGCAGCTTTGCCAACGCTAATTTACAAGGCAGCCCCGTTTATGTTGGTGGGAATTTTGTTGATTCCATGCCAGCCTCGGGCCCCATGTTCAACCTCGGCCATCTTCCTCATCCCTCATCTACCAGCGTGGACTACAGCTGTGCCGCTCAGATTCCAGGCAACCACCATCATGGACCCTGTGATCCCCATCCTACATACACAGACCTCACATCTCACCAAGCGTCTCAGGGAAGGATTCAGGAAGCGCCTAAACTTACGCATTTGTAATATGTGGTTCCCATGTGTGTGCCAAAATTATGTTGCGCTCTTTTATTACCTCACTAGTCTAATAATTACACTCCAAGCGAGTCGTGTGTATTATTACAGTATTATTGATATTACTATTAATGCTATTGTGTAATTATTTTCTAAATAGGCCTACAGCTTTGTCCATTTCTCTTGACTGGGGGTGCGCAAAGGCAAGACAAGCCTGATTGTCAATTGTTCTCATTTTTCCCCCTTATTCTTTTTTGATGTGCAATGCGCAATTTGGGTGACTGAAATCGGAAAATATCATGCCATTACTTGAAGGTAAGTCTTGTAGATGACGAAAGTAGATGCTCATCTTTAGAATGAAGGACTTTTAGGGTAACATTTCCGTCTGTCAATGTTCCATTATCTTCACGGGCGTCTTATTTATTTATTTGTATTACTTTGTATTATCTCCCATACATATATAGCCTATTTATTATTTAACTACTTTTGTATTGCACATTATTTATCATTTATATGCGAGTATTTATATGTGTGGAATTTTGTAAGATTGGCCAGATTAATGCACTTCGAAGGGTAGGCAATACAGGGTTTGGTAAATGCTTTGACTCACAGTGTATTGTTGGAAAAGAGCATTTCTAATTGTAAATCTGGGATAAATGGGACATTTTATAGTGTATAAACACCACTATATGTCCATGGTTAATCTTGTGTCAAAACCTCTATGCTAAGCAAAACGTAGACTATCGAAATATCGAATATTATACAAATTTAACACACCAGCATGTCATTTTGTGTATAGTTCATTGCTATTTTTTCTTTGGCTACCGCATTGTTATTTAATTCAGTTGGATATCCATAAATTTATGAAACCCTAATGATATTGAAATGTTATATTTTATTGTGTTTAACATTTTGTAAATAAAGTGCTCAAATTTATTTGCTGCTTTTTTATTTTAAATAATTTGTTTAATTTGATGTATAATGTGTATGTATGTATGCAGTATGTATAGTATTTATTTATTTTTCAAAAGTCACACCCCGAGGTGACGAATATACTGGGCATCTCTAAGTCAGTAGTAGACCTATCACATGGTTATTTTTAATAGCTCCGTTGCGTTACGTTGGACACAAACTGGTGCCCTGTGAAATTGAATCTCTGACAGATAAAAGTAACAAGGCTTTATTGACTTAGGCTAGTGTACTGTAGCCTACAGCCCAAAGAGGCAGAATGCTCATAAATCGATAAATACAGACTAGGGTTAGGCAGACCCTATCTAAAACTAATCAGACGGCTCTATGCTTTCAGTGGAATGTGCATTTCAACTGAGAAAAAACTATAGGCTATTTGTTATTGATATGATAACCAATCATTTTAATTCCTCAACCAAATAAGGATATTAGGCTATAGCTATATAGCCTCCTCCAAAGGCCTACCAATTGTTTCAATATGCAGATAAATGAACTACTAATCCATATACTTTTTGACAAAATAAAAGGCAAATTCACAAACCGTCAGAATGTGATAAAATAAGGCTCGTTTTAGGCAATATTATTGTTGAAAAATAAGAAAACATGCAGCTTTGACATTGAAAATGATGCAACCAGAGGGGTGTGTGTGTGTGTGTGTGTGTGTGTGTGTGTGTGTGTGTGTGTGTGTGTGTGTGTGTGTGTGCGCGCGCGTGCGTGTGTGCGCGCGCGTGCGCATGTGTGTGTGTGTGTGTGTGTGTGTGTGTGTGAGAGAGAGAGAGAGAGAGAGAGGGAGAGAGAGAGAGAGAGAGAGAGAGAGATCGCAGTTCATCCTTTATTGCTCCTGGAGAGCCATTTCAAAGCTCATTAATCAAAAACTCGTCGCTTTCAGACTCCTCACTGATCCCTCCTCCTCGTGAACAAAGCATTTGCATTCCAAATTCAAGTAACACATTTCAAACTGAAACTGAAAACCCGCTGCGTGTTCGACTTTAAGATGATAGCGTTAGAAGCAAATTAAACACCTTCCCGAAATGTAATCTTTAGAGTCGCAAAGTTTCATTCTAATTTCTATGATGAAATAAAAGTGGTGATTCAAGCCTCTGAATGACCAAGTTATTTTTGTATAGGCTAATAGCCCACAAGTTAATTTCACCTGTTTCGACTTGTAATTAAACACCCCTTGTGAAGTTGTAGCTTATTGATTCCATTCATTTTTCCTTTTCAGATGCTCACAATAAAAACTATAGGTTATATCCATCTCAGACTCATTCATGTAATGAATGGCGGCCATTTTAACCCTGGGTGAGGTTTTTATATCAGCTGCCTCCAACCCCACACAGCCCCCTGAACACGGTAACGTTCATGCCTTTGAAAGCGCTTCATCTATCACCGCTCATAGGTCCATGAGATATTGTCTAATTTTCTGGAGCCAATTCTATGACAATCAAAGATAATCCAAGATGATGTCAACCAATTGATGATTTTGTTGACTATATATTCACATCTGCAAGTCTAACAGTTTATAGGCCTCCAATGGCGTGCCCTTACCACATGGACAAATGGCATTTTCTGACTTAATGGACAAAAGGGAAAACAATTACCATTCAGCTGAAAAGTGTCAATTATATGATTAAATGTTTAGGTCCATGCTATTTGCAATTCATTTAAAATCACAAGATTAATTATTGGACAGTCTAATTTGAACAAATATATATATGCTATCTTATATGCATATGTTTATAGTAAAGTGTGGCAATTTTGGTGAATAATTGTGTTCCATCGTTTTGCAAATGTTTGCTGCCAAAAAGAATGCTTTCACAGTAAATCAGTAGGCCTGGCCTAGTCACTTGTAATGATGACAGCAGTATTACACTCATTACAAACAAAATAAAGCATTTTCAAAGTTTATATCAATGAAACGGCATACAAAAGTTTATATCGTCAGCATGTTTATTGTTAACCAGGCCTGTTTGCTGAGCTTTAGGCTGCCTACACCTTAGGACTTATAGGACTATGTGCAACTTTTGAATGAAAGAATAGTGCAAAAATACTTCCAATAAAGCATAGAATATCATAACATGTTCAACTGACAACTGGTAGGCTACTTTCTCAAAGTAAAGTTTTATGTTATAAGAGGCAGTGCAGCTGCCCGGCCCTTGTGTCCCTGATTGGATAAAAGAAGCTAAGACCACGCCTGCTCAGTATAGGGTAATATTTACAAATGGGGCCTGGAAGTAGGCTACAGTAGGTAGGCTAACAAACTAATGAGGACATGAGTTGCTGACAATCATTAAGCTAATCTGCTGTAAGGACTTATTGGGCACAGCAGGAGTTGATTTCGATTTCTCCGTGACATGTAGGTAGGACTATGACACAAAGACGCCTTTTTCCCACGACGTTGGCTAACCCAGTAACCCGAAACACTATCCGTCCATGATGAAAAGATTGTAGAATTTTCCTCATCAGGTATGGTGGACCACCAGCAGAGCGTCAGCCGGTTTCCATATTCGACGTCAGGCAGACAGGAGGAGCGCATCAAGGTGTAGTAGACAGGCTATAGGCTATATTTGAACACTAGATGCGTATTTGTTCAGCAGAAATGCCACATATAACGTGCGTGCAGAGTCCGGAATTGGATTTTGGATGAAAGCCGTAGACGGAAGCAAGCTTGCTCAAGTTGCTCCATACCCAGGGCATGAATACTGTGTGCTACACTCACCACCACAGGGCTTTAATCATCCCACCGAGCCGTTCTTCCACGACGCTGGCGACGCACATCAGCGTTGGCAGAACATATCGCGAGGATTCACCGCTGCAAGTGAACAGTATTCATCACCATCCCAAGAGATTTTCTCAAGCGATTGCACAGCACAGGACATGAGTGTGGACAGTGACACCAGTTATGAATTCATTTCAGTGGAAAAGAGGAAGACACAGCCATGATACCAGCAAGAATCATATAGCTCTAACATTTCATCTGTTGTAAGTTTGCTTAAACATATCCTATTGTGTATATTGGCCTACATGTAGAGAAAATAAAGATTAGATTTAATAGGAGGCATCATCAATGAGGAATTTCACAGCTAAACAGACGAATAACGGAATTGATAAACAATAATAATAATTTAATTGCAATAAATATAGGCTACAGAACATCAATATTGTTGACCTACTGACATGGTCCTTTCATTGAGTTTAAAGCAAAGTCAGACGAGGTTTCAAAACAGAATATTTAATAATTAAGAGGGCCTTACCAGGGAGTTTGCCCATGCTCTGCAATATAACTTGATTATCCGATTCCGAGTAATCACCCCGCACGTTGACTTGACAATACAGTAGACTCATGTGGATAACTGCAGTTTTTAGATAACTTGACTTTCCATGCCTATTGCACTTGATTAAACTATATACTTAGGCTAAATTATCATGTATTTATTAGTTCAGAGTATAGGCTATAATGCGGCTTCCTATATTCTTTGCCTGTCATGCATGGTCTCATGTCTGTGAAGATTGAAGAGTAAACCAAAGACAGAGCAGACAGTGTTAATATCACAACGCAAATGGTGCAAAGATATTGTGGGATCAAGTTTCAAGGGGCTGTGTCTGAAGGAAATTAACCTAATGTTATGATGGGTTGCCTTTCAAATAAAGAGGGAAACTTCAGTAGTTGCTCTGGAACTGCAGGTTGTTTACATTTTTTGGGGTTTAATTACTCACTTTGATACAATGTATTAAGTTCACAAGAAATAAACTATTTGTTGTTGTCAAGTGTTCTGAGTTATTTTATTTATTATATCTCTTGAATTGTTGATAAATACATGTCAAGTTGAATGAATATGCTTTCACTGAACTTTCATTTCAAATAAAACAATGTACAATTATGGTGTTTTTTTGTGTATGTATCAAAAGGCTTGACTTCAATGTTTCACTGCAGGATTATATTATGTATATATATATCAAAGACTATAATTGCCAGTTTTAATCTAGTTTATACTCATTCTGATGTAAAGGTGAATTGATTTGTATAACATGGACATCTTGGGCTTCAGTTCATGAGCAAACCTATTTCCACTGCTGTGAAAAACTGAAAATGCAACTATATAGATGTTAGAGGACAGTTATCTGTTATGTCCTATTCTCAACCTATGCATGATGTCACTATCATGAGTTTTACTTAGCTGTACACTGGTGTTGCACATTGAAAATAGCCGATCTACAGGCTCACAATGAGTCACACTCAGACTGTGATGCATTGTGAGCTTGTAGATCTGTGATTGGCAACCTCTAACTCAGATCAGTTCACACAATGTGAATCAGTAGGACTGGTAGTGTCATCCTGTTGCCATTCAAACTCACACAATCAGGAATAGTGTTCAGGAAGTGGCTTATGTTTTTGGTGTCTTATAATCCTGTAAACTGCAGGGATGTCTTTATGACAAGACTTTGACCAAAAAATATATTAATTAATTCATTGTTGACCAATATATCCCAGCATATATCCCAAGGTTATATAGTTCAGACCATATGAATTCTCTTTTGGCCTATAATACTGATTAATTTAAAGAAACCTTTTCAACCTTATCTTCACTGTAGGCCTATACTGTATAATTTGATCCTCACTATACTCATTATAAGATGGCACCATTTCTGCTACTCCCTCACATCGCCACATGCAGCCCCCACCTTCACTTAATGTGGCCCCCTGCCCCCAGGTTAATATTATTTCAGCTGTTACAATTCCAAACATGCAAACATACATGACCCGCTTGAATTACTTAAAGTCTAATAATGACTAGTATTTTTAAAATGTTGTCTTTTTTCTGTATGATAAATGCATTTGAAATTAAATAAAAAAAAATACTTTTCAGGATTCCAATTAAAAAATTACAAAAAATAATTCAGGATTTCAATTAATATAGCAAAAATAGCTGATCTACTTGTAGATCTGCTATTTTTGCTACGAGAGTATATGCAATGTGGCCCTCTGGAGTGAGTGTGGAAATATAGTGGCCCTCTCCATTGTCAAAGTTGTCCACCCCTGCACTAAATCAACACTGAATTTTAAAGTGTGCTACTAAACTGCAACATGTATTGATTGATTGCAACATTACAAGAAGCAGAAACATGGAGAATCCTATATGAGTTGCACTAACTATTGCATGATCTATGTCTCAGCAGACACAGTATTACAAAACATGATTAGCTGTTAACCATTCTCCCATTGCTCCTTCTCAATGAAGGGAATGTCCTGGATTGAAAAGGTATAATTCTAACGTTTGTATACTGTAGACCTAGCAATGGTGTTAAAGCAACTTGGGTATGGGAATAATATACTGAAAACATTGTATAAAGTAGGCTATAAGTAGTGTGGCTATACAGTAAGTAGTGTGGTGATAAAACAGTTACCTATGAAAATGTACCGTATGCTTTTAATGCAGTTAATCACCACTAAACTACATGATGTAGGTATTACTTCCCAAACCTGATCATGTGAATCGTCAAAGAAACACGTGTGCTTTGATTGATTGTAGGTCTTATGTTAGTGGTTTTGATATAATTGTAACTATGATAAACGATTCACTTCAAGCAAGTATGATTTAGAGGGCTTGACCAAAAGGCTCATCTCCACCTTACTTGTGTGAAAGATAGCTCACTGATATGTGGAAACATGAAGTAGGTCATACATTATCCAAGCCTCAACTATAATGCTCTGGTAGTCTATATAAGAAAATATTAGTGCCTTTCCCTTTACCGATGCTCTTATGGATTTCTTTCATGGCATTTTTTTGTAGGAAATTATGACTGAATAAATTGCATCTTCATTTATCTTCGAAAAACCCTTCTGTGCTGACTGCGATACTCAGCTCTCAGCGCTTTACATAATTATATTAGTCTTCTGCTACACCAAGAAATTGATTGCCCAAGAAAATGAACCTGGCTTTGCTATAAATTACACCTATGGATCCTGAGAAATGTGTTATTTTGTTTAAAATAGTACCTAATATAATTAGAGTTCTAATTCATGGTGAGCTACAAGTGTGCCTATTACAGTAACAGGGTTTGGAATTTAATCTGTCTGCTGGATAAAGAATGATCCTGTGTGGTTTTCATTTGTAATCCTAGACACATTATTTCAGTAAAATAGTCTGTGACTTCTCGAAATGAGAGATGGATTGTTGTATGAATAACTATATTCATAAGTTTTAGTTTTAAAGTTAGCCGTCCATCTGAGAGAGCACTTTTATCAGAGGGGATGGGTAATCGAACAGCCTGTCTTATATTGTATGCTGCCATTTACAGTATAACTTACTGTATCACTGAAACTGAAGCATTTAGAGATCAGCTGCATGAGCTCCTAGCTGGAGGTCTCACCCCTGCTTTGTGAGTAGTACTATAGAAAAGATAAAAAGCCAGATGAGATAACTGTGACAGAATAAGGGCAGATATCTGGGAGTAAGGATATTATCTGCTTCAGCTCTAGGCCTACTACTAAGATTCAAAGTTTAGAATAATATTTTGTGTAGACACAATTTCCTATTCAGTGCACTGGTTAGTATGCCATTATAGGCTCCAGTTCTGGAGCCTATATCTTATTTCAAGCTATGAGAAATATTATTGTCCAGGTCTCAAATATTGACTGTATACCTTTTAAATCTCAACAAGCTCCTAGACACTGATAATCTCACATCTCATTATGTGTGAGTTCAAAGGTGATTTTAATTGCCACACTGACCACAGGAAAATGATAATCCTGGTGAAAGTTATCATATTGAAATGTGACCAACCACAACTTTGCTTAAGCACACAAAGAAATATTTTGGGTCATATAGCAGACATCCCATCTTCCATTGTCCTCCATACCCAGAGGCCCCTGCATTAGAAACTAAAATCCAGGAGCGCAGTGGCAGCATGCAGGGTTAAGTAATTCTGCACCATGGAGAAAGACATTTGATTTCATTTGTAGTGTGTCTTGCGGCGGGCAGAGGTGAGCCCACCTTTGGCTGCAGGAGGAGTGAAGCGGCACACATATCTAGTGTTTGGAGACACAAAATTGACAATGCATTTATCTTTGAATAATGTAAATGTCCTGAGAATACGGTGGCAGTGGTCCTGGCGTGTCCACCGAGGGCGTGGGGCTGTCAGACAGTGAGCTCTCTGGCCCTGCTGCAGCATAATATGGCCTTCGGCTCCCCTGGAGCATCCTGCTGCTCTGTTCTGTCTGCCTCGGGCCCACATTCTTCCTTCAGCACACTGCACTAGCTCCCCACTTAATTTACACCCCTGTTGGAGAGGGAGTTAATGCGGAAAAGCCTGCCAAGAAGAATCTTATCTGCTCTTCTCGCTCTTTTAGGGCAAGGAAGGAAGTCTAGACCACAGACAATACAGAGATGCAAAGAAGCAGGTGTTTAGATTCCCAACACTCTTTCTATGCTTTGTGAAATTATCAGACAACAGGGTAGCTCATTTATGTTTGTCCAAAATCACTATGCAAACAACAACAACAACAACAACATCCCAGACATATATACATTACATGCTTGATGGGAATACGCTTTTGCAGTATTTGAATATGCCCCATCATTTAAAATAAGTGACATAACTTAAACAGATCTATGAATACAATGAGTTGCTTCCCAGAACAAATGTGTGGGCTTGGTGACTAAAACATGTATTGTTTAAAATGGATGGTTCCTGGCAAGCTGACAGTGCTGTTCAGTGAGGCAAAGTGCCAGTAAATTGTTTGTCTTCTGCAGTGCTGCCCTATAATTCTTCTGGGAACCAATGGCATTGTGTTTGCCAAAGAGAATAATGATAGATGGGATAAAAATCAAACTGGAGGATTTTGGGATGCACACTGGCATCCAGGCATAATCGGAATACACTTCTCGTCCCCAGGAAGAGACATTTGCAATAGTTTTCTTTTTTATTTATGTCTCAGACCTGTGCCTTGTCTTGTCTGCGGTAGACAGTATAAATTATTTTATTTTCTGAAATAATGCCAAAACTGAGATGTCTGGTGTGCACCTTTGCTGACACAATTTTAATTTCAGTAACCTATTGCAAGAACATATTCTAAATTCCTGCATCAGTGAATAAGTGACCATCCATTTATACTCAGACAGTAACACTATCATCTGCTGCAGTCATTGTGGACTATGTTCAATGCAATGATGCATGTTACCCATGTCTGTATTGAGCAATGGCTCTTTATGTCTTCCGCTCTGAGGCGTAAATGTAAATGTGCAATCTGCCCATTTAAGTGTCCTGTTGGCCCAACAACGGGAGCATGTCCCCATCTGTTCTCTCCCTTGCGTGTTGAGGCAACATAATACTCCCTTGACATTTGCCAGGACAGAGGTTTTCAAGCTATTTCTAAGGTTAGAGAGACAACGTAACTAATACTATGGTGTGTTATCTGTTACTGATTTGGATCAGTTAATCCTCATTTGCAGATATAGGCTGTGCTGAATTGTAAATCTGAGTAGCTTTTTTATGTGCTGCCCTTGGCTCTGAGGCCTTTTGTTGTTGTTGCTCTGCAAGCTGGGGACAGCTATAGCATGAATGTCAGAGGACTATGATTTGTTACAAGCCTAGCCTCTCCAACTGTGACTCACTGAGGTGTGACAATAGTGACCAACATCTCTAGTTGCCCCAGGGCCAGCCAGTCAATTACACAACACTGTTCACCCAGAGCAACGATATATAGTCAACTAGAATTTCGCGGCCGCTTCGCGGCAGCTCATCCCAGAGTTACGTTGCCGCGCACTATGGGAAGAAGGAAATTGCGGGAGTTGATCCACATGTAGTAACGGATGGGTTATTAGTTATTATTATTAGTTATAATAAGTGTCCTTATTAGTGTAGTGTAGTGTAGTCAACACGTTATGGCTGGTATTTGCTCCGATTATGCTGTCGGGGAGCATTTTTGGCGCTGGCCGACAAAACCCCTGATCTGACGTTAAGCGGTGCCCAAAAGTTATAGATCACAAAGGCTTTGCAGGTAGAGCACATGACATGGCCCTAAAAATATATATAATTTTAATATAAAAAACTATTTTTGCATCTGCCGCTTGAGATGACCTGAGATGACTTGATTGATTGACATAAAAAAGGGCCTGTCAGCTCAAACACACAATGCAATAGTTGTTGTTGCGTACAATCATCAGTAGCAAAGTCAAATACCAAAAATAAAAACCCTACCATTTCCATTTTCCCCCCTCTATTTCCCATTCCATGTGCGTTTGTCTTATAGTTTCTCTGGCCTCTGTACTACTGCCACCTACCGTCCATTCATTGTATTACACAGTGGGTGAAAAAAACACACCCCTTAAGACTAAACCCGACCAATCAGAGGTGTGGCTTCCAGAGGTACCTTTGACATGACATTGTGTGTGTGTGTGTGTGTGTTTCGATGTGCAGGGCGTTGCTGAAAATGAGCACCTGTGCTCAGCTACTTCCCTGGGTAAAAAAAGAAAAGAAAAAAAGAAAAAAAGAAAGGTACATTTCAAAACCTATAGAAGTCAGCCTGGTACAGACGAAGGGGACACCACTGTATGTAGCCTCAATTACATTTTGTAACTATTTTCTGCAATGGGATGATAGTTGTATTTGGTGGGTATATGAGCTGGTTGTTTATTGGTAGCCTATATTAGCCCAATATTGGCGTTATGCATTTCACTTGAATAATGTTGTGTGCGCACGTGCGCGTGTGGAGAAAGACAGTTATTTAATGAAAGTGAAGATTATAACGTCCTGTATTGGTAGCCTATATTAGCCCAATATTGCCGTTACGCATTTCACTTGAATAATGTTGTGTGCGCACGTGCGCGTGCGGAGAAAGACAGTTATTTAATGAAACTCAAGATTATAACGTCCTGTCTCGCTGCTGCGGCGCCGCCATGCGTGTATAGCCTGTGTGTGTGGGGCGTAGCGAGAGAGAGGTGTGGCGAGAGAGAGAGAGAGAGAGAGAGATCGTGGCTTCCAGGCGTGCGTGTGTGTGTGTGAAAGCCAGGCGTGCGTGTGCGTGTGTGTGCAGGCGTGTGTACTCTGCAGTTGGCTGGCAGGCGAAAATAGCCAAAGCGTTCCGTGTAATCGTAATATGTAGGCACAAACAAACTACAGACAAAGTACAATGTTGATGGAACTAAGAGATTCGCTGAGAGAGCGATATTTTAAATACAGAGATTTAGAAGGAATAAGCAAAATCGTGAGGCTACAATTCCTCTCCCCTTCCTCGTTTCTCTTCTCCTGCGGGAGATCAGAATCAGTTTCTGAGAGCTACCCCCTTTTTGAAACTAGCTCCCCGCCACTCGTCCTACACACTTCCACTTGGTTTGAGCATAGATATATAAATAATAGAGACGGCACCGGAATTCCCCTCCCATCCACTTGCATTGCATTGCGTCTCTATTATTTATATATCTATGCTCAAACCGAGTGGAAGTGTGTAGGGCGAGTGGTGAGGAGCTAGTAAAAAAGGGGGCTAGTGTGGGCCTATTAGAAGACAGGGCAGTGTTGCCAGGTTTGCGAATTGTAAGCGAGTCGTAGTGTGTGTTGAATGGCATTTGAATGGCATTTGTGGGCTTGTGAATGAATTTTCTCACATGTAATTTGTGCTCACTTGCATAGACCTGGCGAATTTAGCGTGGTGAAAGGGCAACAGTGTTCCGGGGGTGTGGGTGCTTCGGGCGATAATGTTTGTAGTAAACAAATGCATTGCCGCCGTGAGTGTGGACGGGAGGCATCTTTGGTGGCACTGCAATGAACATTTTTTGGCGGGTGGTGTCGAGTTTTGGCGTTCGGCGCGATAGGAGGAGATAGGTCCCGAACACTGCGAAGGTAAGTGTGTGACGTCACTGCCGTGTGAGTGTGTGTGGGTGTAGTGTGTAAGATGGTGTTGTGGGTGTTGCAATAGCGACGTAGCTGTTGTGGCTTTGGGTTTCTTGCCATGTGTTGGGTACAACTTCTCCAATATAGAATAGATATATAGAATAGATAACAGACCAAAGATTAAAGAAAAAGAAAATAAATGGCTCTGAACATAGTACACTGATGGCCACATCCCCTTGTTGGTGGATTCATGGATATCACATGTGGCAGGCTGTAAAGCTGAAGTAGATGGTGGTGGATTTATGCACAGGCTTTCCAGGGTCATAGCTCATGGGCACAGGCCTCTAGGGGGGCAGATAAAATGTGGGGAAAAAGTAGCCCTGATACAGGACACCTTTAATCTACTGTCTAATCTACATATCATATACGTATGATGAGCTGGGCTGCCCAGTGCCCACACAACCTTCTGCAAAGCTTGGCGATTGAGGTCAGTAACAGTTCCCATGTTCATCCCAGGTGAGATTCTCAGTGATGTGGATGCTGAGGAATTTCTCCATCTGGCTTCCTGTGGTCCACAATAAAAATCTTTCGTCTTGTCGATGACAAAAGTTAGGTTGTTCTCCTGGCACCATTGCATCTCTCCTTTAGGCTGTCTCATCATCGTCAGTGATCAGGCCTATCACTGTTGTGTCATCACCAGCGACACCTTGACTACTGAGTTGGAGCTGTGTGGCCACACAGTTATGTGCCTGTACACTGTACAGGCGAATCCTGTGGGAAAAAGAGACTTTATTTGTGTTTACTTAAGTTATTGTGCAATAAAGCGCCCTGGTTTGACGAACCCGACACGTGACTTGCCGTTTCAGTCCTCACAATGGGGACAACGGGGGCCAGTTTCGAATTGCAGCCGTCCATAGGTGCCCTTTGAGAGCAGTTTTGAAGGAGGATTCACATTGGTAGGGCATTCCACATGTTAGTGGCATAGGAGCGGAATGAATTTAATCCCTCAGTTGATCCCCCTGATGATTCTGGCCGAAACGCGTTGGTCGTTTTTTAACCCTTTATGAAATAAATGATTTTTCTACTTCAACTGCACAGAGCTGTCTTAATTGGACCCTCTTTAAAGTTCGCCACCTTCTTACCTCCTTCCACATTGATTTACTCATTCAAGTTATATATGTGGACTTGACAGGTACATGGGTATCTTGAATCTTCACTATCTTGGTGGTGTAGCAAATCTTATAGACCAGAACGATTGCAAGTTGCTATCGTCGACCCTCAGCCATTCCAGCCTATCAAAATGGGCAGGGCTGAGGTGGGATCTGGGAGTGAGGCCAAGTAGTAGTCTGGAGTCTGGAGCCTTGTATTCAGGGCCTTTTGAGGTGCTGTGGTACCAAGAGGTGCATGCATGCATAGTTGAAGAAACCTTGTACATAAGTGCTCCTGTTCGGGTCTTCAATGTGTTTTTGTTGAACAGTGATCCTGAATCTAGTTCTTTGGTTGACTCTTTGATTGCAGTCAAACTTTGCATGCGCATTCGCACTACATTGAGGAACAAATGGCAACCTTTTTTAACCCACAAGGGTTTTATTGCCCACAAGGACGATTTTTGTGATTGTTTTTATATTACTCCTACAACTCAAATCAATACATATTATCTCTATAGTGACGTGATCCAAGTCGGATCCGTCCGATTTTTCATATTTCATCCTGATTGACGAATTCCGAACATTGCTGGCCCACAATAACAATTTAGTCATTTATTTAATCCAGAGCGATTTACTGTAAGCAAGAACAACACATGGTAATACATAATATAGGCTATAAAAATATAGTTATCAAGAATCATAAGCTAGCTAAGAACCTAACATCTGTCTAACAGTACAATATCTGGAAAAATTAAACAATGAGTATACTATACATTACTATAGAGTGCTATGTCTACATAAACATGCTATCTAAATTACATAAATTGAGCCTTTGCATACTCAATAACCTACCTAACCTGGTGGAGACCTGACTGACCTCCAAGGATCACCTTTTCTAGTTGAACTTGGTTTCATGTTTGGAGGGGACAATAGCTGAGCTCTAACCCATATACAGCATTCTCACATAGTCCCTCTTCTCCAGGTAGGATTGAGGAGAGAGGGCAATGTGTAATGTTGCATTGTGGTTATGGATTGTCTGTGGTTCTGTTTTGCAGGTAAGGAAATAAGTGGTGGTCTGTGGCAACCTGCACATCTTTGAGAAACGATATGCTCATTGCTCACAAACCCTTAGATTGCCTAATTTAGGTTAGACCATGATTTGCAAAGATTATGGACAAATCTCTTTGTGCAAATGAAAATGAGACAGCATTTTCATTAGACCTCTTGTGTATTGTAACTACCCTGCAAAAGACCCGGCCGTTGCTCCTCCAAGGGAGCCATCTCTATTGGTGTGGCTTGTTGCTTGCCTGGTCTACTGAGTTGGAGATCGGGGTTCGACTCCAGCTCAGGGTGTTAAACGTTACATTGGTGTCAGAAGTGGTCAAGGACCGCTGGAGCATGCCCCTGTGCACCAGGGACGTGAGGGACTCGAGGAGTGAAGCGAGAAGCACGGTGCGCGCTTCAGAAAGTAGTGTTAACGACCCTGCAAAAGACCCGGCCGTAAATTGCTCCTCCAAGGGAGCTAGCTCTCTTGGTGTGGCTTGTTGCTTGCCTGGTCTACTGAGTTGGAGATCAGGGTTCGACTCCAGCTCAGGGTGTTAAACATTACAGTATGGAGACTGTTTAGAGCAGCACAGGACACTATGGGAGAGGGAGACACAACAGAACTGAAAGAATTTTAGTTTACTGAAATGAAAATAAAACTAACTTTAGAAAAAGAAAATAGAAACAAACTTGTAGTTGTTGTAACAAACATACTAAATTTGCCTATGGTCATGATTAGTTGCCTATTGCTTAGTGCATATAAAATTGAGAAGGATGTGCGAGTGTTCTGTGTTTTTTTGAGAGGCGCTAACCCCTCATACAGCTTTTGTCCCCACAAAATGCCATTGACAATGAAGGGACAATTTACATCATCTTTCTCATATTTGCCATCGACAATGAAAGGAGAAATTAGGTAAAATGTGTGCAACAAACATTAAATGCCATTGACAATGAAGGGGAAATTTACGTCATCTTGTCCCCACACGTCTCATATTTGCCATCGACAATGAAAGGAGAAATTAGGTCAAATGTCTGCCAAATAGGCCTATGACGTAAATTTGTGGCAACAGGCATTCTGAGTGGCCAGTATGAAATGAGTCATGACGATAAGAGCGCCCCTCACTTCACAGTTGATTTCCCTCCTATATACAGGTTTAATGTTTGTTTTTAGTTCAATGTTTGTTTTAAAAACGCCATTGACAATGAAGAGAAATTAATGCTTGTTTTGTCCCTAACAATCATTAAATCCCATTAACAATAAAGAGAATTTAATGTTTGTTTTACATCATCATTAGATCACCTAATCATAGCAACATGAGTTTGACTTTAATATATTAGAGTTAGATTAATATTGGTTACACGTAAAACATACCTTATAAGTGAATAGACATGGATTGGATGACCATTGAATAATGTAACATTTACAGCTGCTCCCAAGCTATACCGAATTCCATACTTGATGTTGTAAGATGATATTAAGAGCGTCCCTCACTTCACACGGGTGTGATTTTTTAAAACCTATTCTGAGATGGAAATGATGCAAAATAGACAATATGCACATTGCACGGACACCATGTAGATTGTTGTCATGTCACTGTCCAATTCCAGACTTACCAGTATTACTATATACTAGTATAAATAAACCGTCCCAGAAGTGATTTTCTCGGACTACACATTTGAGCCAAAATGATTCAGTTGTAGTTAGCACTGCAGCAACAACAGCATACCAGGTGGCAGGTACTGTAGGCCTACGTTAGCACTAGCGGACTGGCACGTCTATAGCTGGCAGTGGGAGTTAATTGGAGCCGTCGTCCTCGTCAACCTGTAAAACAAATCGCGGGCTGCAATAAATGACACTCGGACCAACCAATGCAGGGTTAACAACGGGTAAGGTGGCTGTTTGTTTGAATATGAAGCCAAATGCCATTGCTGCATGCAAGTAGATTTACAATCCGCCAAAACCTGTCGATCTCGGCGCTACTTAAAAGGGGAAATAACAGCTGTGAAGCTGCGGTTTGAAAAAGACTCGAATAGTCCAATGCTCCAATCCAATGAAATACATTTACAGCTGTGTTAAAACTTAAAACACGGCCATCACGTTAAATCCACTGAGTCCACGTCAGATCAAGGTAATTTATTTTTGTCTCCACCAGGTCGAAGGCGTTGTCGAGACTGTTCTGCTGCACTTTGCAAACCACCAACAACAATAACACTTTAATACAACACAAAACTAAGTCAAAATGCCGGAAAGAAAGAAAGAAAGGTGTTGTTATTGTTTTGTTTCTTAGGGGAAGGAACAAGGAAGTGATGCTTGCTAACGAGTAGCCTACCCGCAGAACATACTGGGAGTTGGGAGTTGAGATTACACTAAGCTTTAAATAAACTTGATTGACTAGCCTATATTGTTTGGGCACATTGAGATAGTAACTAGGCCCTACTAATACTTAGCAGATAAAGTTGTTATATTTGTTTGACTATGCATGCATCATTCAATCCTCAAGGTGCAAGAAGAAGCAGTGCATCCAGGCACTAGCAGGGCAGACAGGGAAAGCAGGTGGCAGTGGCACAACAGCGACACAAGGGTAAGTAAATGTCTAGTTATTAAAGTATAACAGTGCAGTCAATTTGTATGCTTTTTACTATTTCTCATCCAGTAATGCTACAGTATAGCTAATGGCTGTCTCTGCCAGGCTGGAATGATGGGGGCATAGGTAATGTTTCCACCCGTTTGACTGCATGTGTACCGGTATCTGATAGGCTACTATCTTTGTGTGTAGCTATCTCTGACAGGCCAAAGTTGTGGCCAAGACTCTTTTCTTCACCTGTCAGTCTGTCCGCCCGTGTGTCTGTCATTCTGTCTGTGAGCAGCTAATCTCCAGCACTGTTGGCATGAAACTGTGCCCGTGTGTCGATTGGGCCAATTGTACTCGGGGTGGTGGCCACCCAATAAATGGGCCTCCAGTCCATTTTGCCCCATTGCGGTAATTATCAGAACATGCAAGTTTGCCCCCAATAAGGCTATCCAATGTTGAAGATGCTATTACCTACTGGTGAAATGTGGAATTGCAGCACTTTAATGGAGGCGGACGTACGTTCATGACGTCACGTGCATAAGCCCGGACTGGGGCTCATTCTAGCTGAGCCCCGGGCGCTCGTGTTCGGTCTCTATCCTTTATAGCTCTGTGGGTATTAGGGCTTGCTTGTTTGTGTGTGCCTCGATGGAGTGAGTCGGTAGGCTGGTTGTGGTGGGCCGGTCCAGCCCTGGGAGTGGCCAGCCCATCATGAAAGCAGCTTACTTGAAACATTGCTGGCACACAATATGCTCTCTGCCCTGGCGGAGACCTACTATTCAGCTCAGCATAAAATAATTTTTGCTTGCTGGCAGTAGGCCAAGGGACTAAATGGCAAAACGGCAAAGTTATCTTTGTGAATCTCAGACCAACGTGTCCACAAGGCTATTGGAGTGGTAAATCCAATGGAGCGCAAGCTGTGTAGGATCTACTAGTGAGAGAGTGTGTAATCAAACACCATTGTTTTACAATTCGTAACAGAGACCGAGAGAGAGACAGAGACCACAGTACTATAGGACACACATGCACTCACCGCCCACAGACGGAGGCAGAGAGACTGCAACACCTACGGTGTGCGTGTTAGGGCTTTCACTTCTAGTGATTTTTACTAGTTGACTAGTTGACTAGTTGTTTAACTATCTATTATGTAAAAAATAAAATAAACTAGGCTTAAAGCCCTAGTGCGTGTGTGGCACACTGCCAGAGAGTGAGACACACACACACACACACACACACACACACACACACACACACACACGCGCACGCACGCGACCTATGAGGTGCGAACACATATGTTGTTTGTGTTGATGCACACCGCACAATACCAGCCCCTTTAAGTAATACCAAAAGGGACTACAAGATGCCAGTCAAAAGAAAATGTGTTTCACATAAGGTGGCCTCCTGGTGGCGCTCTAAAAGACAGATTTGAAATATGCAGGCCAGACGTTTTTCCTTGCCCTCTAGTGTGCATACAAAGTTTAATGGTGCATTCACATGGGATCAGGCAAGCGGTAGACTGCAAACGGCAAAACCTACTCGACGGCATGGAATTGTTTTAATATTAAATATAGATAGATTAAATATTTTAACATTGATGCTGTCTGCCGTTACCGTCGCCGGTTCTGGCTGCCGGGCTCCGTACCGTCCTGTTCCGAAACGCTTCCGGTCGGCAGCCACTCATTCACTGAACATATACGGTCGTGATTTTGTAGGAATAAAATTCTGTTCTTTCAACCACACTATTTCATTTGATTATGTGATGGCGTATAGATTTTCATAGTTTGTATTATTTGTGTTGTTCGACGTTGACATGAAACGTCTTAAATATCCTTTTAAAAAAGGGAGTCCTTCCAGTTGTTACACTGCTGTGTTTAACAGCTGGATACGAAGTAGGCGGAGAGACCGCGGCTTCACAGAGAAAAGGTCCTTCAGTCCGACCGAGACGAGTGGACAGAGTAGACACACTGGAGTGACTGGACTGCAACAATGGAGGAGGAATCGTCCCGTTTCACCCGTTTACTCCAACTGCCGAGGTTTACCGTTAATGATGTGCGCAGCACTCAGATGTGTACTGAAAGTCTGAAACACGAATACCACAGAGTAAACTTGAGAAAGGAGTTAAACTTGCCGCAGTGGTATGTTGATGAACTGTCCCGTCGCTTTTGGAAGGTGGTTTTACTGCGTAAAATGTGAAATAATATTAAATAAAGCTAAAAAGCGGTCTCTCCAGCTGTTATACATAGCAAACGGTATAACAAACGGTGATTTTGTGAGAGAAATAAGCAACCAGGTCTATGAAAAGAAGCCACTCCACAAATGAGCTACTATACACTTATATTTATACTCTACTTTCGTTGTGAGCTTGTAGATCTGATATTTTACTAAATAGTTTTTGTTCTATACAAATAAAAACCTGGCACAAAACATTTTTCAGATGGGGGTTCGTGTGCACAGATACATGGGGGTCCTTTGCAGAATCACAGGTTTAAACAACATTGGGGAACAAGCCACTACAACTACACTTTAGAAACTACACTTTAGAAACAAGCCCAAAAAATAGCCCAAAATATTTTCAAGCAACTTTAATGAAAAACAAGCCCCAAGTCGCTTATAACAAGCGGACATGGCAACTAGGGCTGCAACTAACGGTTATTTTCATAATCGATTCATCTGCCGATTATTTAAACGATTAATCGGATTTTGACACTTATTTAGCTATGATTAGGCTGCTATTCAAATAAAAGACAAACAAAATTAAAATTAATTAAAGCAACTCATGGTGTCTTTAGGCTTATTCTGACTGCATACATTTGATTAAAGAATAGCTAGAAGGCCCAGGCCGTAGCGTAACGGTCTGGGCACCGGACTGGTAATCCAGTCGCAGTGTGCCGCGGGTTCAACTCCCGGACCCGACACGGCCTTTACTGCATGTCACCCCCCCCATCTCTCTCCCGTTTCCTGTCAGCCTACTGTCTGTCCCTTCAAAAATCAATAAAAGGCGTAAGCCGCAAAAAAATATCTTAAAAAAAAAAAAAGAATAGCTAGAAGGAACAGTACTCTTCTGAACTCAAATACATAGGTAATTTAAAAATAAATATTGTTCTTGTTCTTGATATTATAATCGTTATGTGTCATATTTTGCTTTGCAGTCGCTACTGTGCAACTATCATCAGATTGTAAAAGAAGAGAGATGGCTCACTTCTCTTTTACTTTACTTACACTTAACACTGGAAAAACTATGGTTAAGTGCATAGAAATCACCTATGATAAATTGCAAAAAAAATAGTGATTAGTTGCCGATTCGATTACTAAATTAGTTGACAACTAATTGAATAATCAATTCGATTACGATGAATCGATGAATCGTTGCAGCCCTAGACAATATCCCATGTTAAAATGTGTGACAATACCCTACGTATGTTAAAATGTGACAATACCCCATGTTAAAATGTGACAATACCCCATGTTGAAATGTGACAATACCCCATGTTGAAATGTGACAATACCCCATGTTAAAATGTGACAATACCCCATGTTAAAATGTGACAATACCCCATGTTAAAATGTGACAATACCCCATGTTAAAATGTGACAATACCCCATGTTAAAATGTGACAATACCCCATGTTAAAATGTGACAATACCCCATGTTAAAATGTGGCAATACCCCATGTTAAAATGTGTGACAATACCCTATGTTAAAATGTGACAATACCCCATGTTAAAATGTGACAATACCCCATCTTGAAATGTGACAATACCCCATGTTGAAATGTGACAATACCCCATGTTAAAATGTGACAATACCCCATGTTAAAATGTGACAATACCCCATGTTAAAATGTGACAATACCCCATGTTAAAATGTGACAATACCCCATGTTAAAATGTGACAATACCCCATGTTAAAATGTGGCAATACCCCATGTTAAAATGTGACAATACCCCCATGTTAAAATGTGGCAATACCCCATGTTAAAATGTGGCAATACCCCATGTTAAAATGTGGCAATACCCCCATGTTAAAATGTGAATACCCCATGTTAAAATGTGACAATACCCCATGTTAGAATGTGACAATACCCCATGTTAGAATGTGACAATACCCCATGTTAGAATGTGACAATACCCCATGTTAAAATGTGTGACAATACCCTATGTTAAAATGTGACAATACCCCATGTTGAAATGTGACAATACCCCATGTTGAAATGTGACAATACCCCATGTTGAAATGTGACAATACCCCATGTTGAAATGTGACAATACCCCATGTTGAAATGTGACAATACCCCATGTTGAAATGTGACAATACCCCATGTTGAAATGTGACAATACCCCATGTTAAAATGTGACAATACCCCATGTTAAAATGTGACAATACCCCATGTTAAAATGTGACAATACCCCCATGTTAAAATGTGGCAATACCCCATGTTAAAATGTGGCAATACCCCCATGTTAAAATGTGAATACCCCATGTTAAAATGTGACAATACCCCATGTTAGAATGTGACAATACCCCATGTTAGAATGTGACAATACCCCATGTTAGAATGTGACAATACCCCATGTTAGAATGTGACAATACCTCATGTTGAAATGTGACAATACCCCATGTTGAAATGTGACAATACCCCATGTTGAAATGTGACAATACCCCATGTTGAAATGTGACAATACCCCATGTTGAAATGTGACAATACCCCATGTTGAAATGTGACAATACCCCATGTTGAAATGTGACAATACCCCATGTTGAAATGTGACAATACCCCATGTTGAAATGTGACAATACCCCATGTTGAAATGTGACAATACCCCATGTTGAAATGTGACAATACCCCATGTTGAAATGTGACAATACCCCATGTTGAAATGTGACAATACCCCATGTTGAAATGTGACAATACCCCCATGTTAAAATGTGACAATACCCCCATGTTAAAATGTGGCAATACCCCATGTTAAAATGTGGCAATACCCCATGTTAAAATGTGGCAATACCCCCATGTTAAAATGTGAATACCCCATGTTAAAATGTGACAATACCCCATGTTAGAATGTGACAATACCCCATGTTAGAATGTGACAATACCCCATGTTAGAATGTGACAATACCCCATGTTAGAATGTGACAATACCCCATGTTAGAATGTGACAATACCCCATGTTAAAATGTGACAATACCCCATGTTAAAATGTGACAATACCCCATGTTGAAATGTGACAATACCCCATGTTGAAATGTGACAATACCCCATGTTGAAATGTGACAATACCCCATGTTGAAATGTGACAATACCCCATGTTGAAATGTGACAATACCCCATGTTGAAATGTGACAATACCCCATGTTGAAATGTGACAATACCCCATGTTGAAATGTGACAATACCCCATGTTGAAATGTGACAATACCCCATGTTGAAATGTGACAATACCCCATGTTAAAATGTGACAATACCCCATCTTGAAATGTGACAATACCCCATGTTGAAATGTGACAATACCCCATGTTAAAATGTGACAATACCCCATGTTAAAATGTGACAATACCCCATGTTAAAATGTGACAATACCCCATGTTAAAATGTGGCAATACCCCATGTTAAAATGTGGCAATACCCCATGTTAAAATGTGACAATACCCCCATGTTAAAATGTGGCAATACCCCATGTTAGAATGTGGCAATACCCCATGTTAAAATGTGGCAATACCCCCATGTTAAAATGTGAATACCCCATGTTAAAATGTGAATACCCCATGTTAGAATGTGACAATACCCCATGTTAGAATGTGACAATACCCCATGTTAGAATGTGACAATACCCCATGTTAAAATATGTGACAATACCCCATGTTGAAATGTGACAATACCCCATGTTGAAATGTGACAATACCCCATGTTGAAATGTGACAATACCCCATGTTGAAATGTGACAATACCCCATGTTGAAATGTGACAATACCCCATGTTGAAATGTGACAATACCCCATGTTAAAATGTGACAATACCCCATGTTAAAATGTGACAATACCCCCATGTTAAAATGTGACAATACCCCATGTTAAAATGTGGCAATACCCCATGTTAAAATGTGGCAATACCCCATGTTAAAATGTGACAATACCCCATGTTAAAATGTGACAATACCCCATGTTAAAATGTGACAATACCCCATGTTAAAATGTGGCAATACCCCATGTTAAAATGTGACAATACCCCCATGTTAAAATGTGGCAATACCCCATGTTAAAATGTGGCAATACCCCATGTTAAAATGTGGCAATACCCCATGTTAAAATGTGGCAATACCCCCATGTTAAAATGTGACAATACCCCATGTTAGAATGTGACAATACCCCATGTTAGAATGTGACAATACCCCATGTTAGAATGTGACAATACCCCATGTTAAAATGTGGCAATACCCCATGTTAAAATGTGGCAATACCCCCATGTTAAAATGTGAATACCCCATGTTAAAATGTGACAATACCCCATGTTAGAATGTGACAATACCCCATGTTAGAATGTGACAATACCCCATGTTAGAATGTGACAATACCCCATGTTAGAATGTGACAATACCTCATGTTGAAATGTGACAATACCCCATGTTGAAATGTGACAATACCCCATGTTGAAATGTGACAATACCCCCATGTTAAAATGTGACAATACCCCCATGTTAAAATGTGGCAATACCCCATGTTAAAATGTGGCAATACCCCATGTTAAAATGTGGCAATACCCCCATGTTAAAATGTGAATACCCCATGTTAAAATGTGACAATACCCCATGTTAGAATGTGACAATACCCCATGTTAGAATGTGACAATACCCCATGTTAGAATGTGACAATACCCCATGTTAGAATGTGACAATACCCCATGTTAGAATGTGACAATACCCCATGTGAAAATGTGACAATACCCCATGTGAAAATGTGACAATACCCCATGTTAAAATGTGACAATACCCCATGTTAAAATGTGACAATACCCCATGTTGAAATGTGACAATACCCCATGTTGAAATGTGACAATACCCCATGTTGAAATGTGACAATACCCCATGTTGAAATGTGACAATACCCCATGTTGAAATGTGACAATACCCCATGTTGAAATGTGACAATACCCCATGTTGAAATGTGACAATACCCCATGTTAAAATGTGACAATACCCCATGTTAAAATGTGACAATACCCCATCTTGAAATGTGACAATACCCCATGTTGAAATGTGACAATACCCCATGTTAAAATGTGACAATACCCCATGTTAAAATGTGACAATACCCCATGTTAAAATGTGACAATACCCCATGTTAAAATGTGGCAATACCCCATGTTAAAATGTGACAATACCCCCATGTTAAAATGTGGCAATACCCCATGTTAGAATGTGGCAATACCCCATGTTAAAATGTGGCAATACCCCCATGTTAAAATGTGAATACCCCATGTTAAAATGTGAATACCCCATGTTAGAATGTGACAATACCCCATGTTAGAATGTGACAATACCCCATGTTAGAATGTGACAATACCCCATGTTAGAATGTGACAATACCCCATGTTAGAATGTGACAATACCCCATGTTAAAATATGTGACAATACCCCATGTTGAAATGTGACAATACCCCATGTTGAAATGTGACAATACCCCATGTTGAAATGTGACAATACCCCATGTTGAAATGTGACAATACCCCATGTTGAAATGTGACAATACCCCATGTTGAAATGTGACAATACCCCATGTTAAAATGTGACAATACCCCATGTTAAAATGTGACAATACCCCATGTTAAAATGTGACAATACCCCCATGTTAAAATGTGACAATACCCCATGTTAGAATATGACAATACCCCGTGTTGAAATGTGACAATACCCCATGTTGAAATGTGACAATACCCCATGTTGAAATGTGACAATACCCCATGTTAAAATGTGACAATACCCCATGTTAAAATGTGACAATACCCCCATGTTAAAATGTGACAATACCCCATGTTAAAATGTGGCAATACCCCATGTTAAAATGTGGCAATACCCCATGTTAAAATGTGACAATACCCCATGTTAAAATGTGACAATACCCCATGTTAAAATGTGACAATACCCCATGTTAAAATGTGGCAATACCCCATGTTAAAATGTGACAATACCCCCATGTTAAAATGTGGCAATACCCCATGTTAAAATGTGGCAATACCCCATGTTAAAATGTGGCAATACCCCATGTTAAAATGTGGCAATACCCCCATGTTAAAATGTGACAATACCCCATGTTAGAATGTGACAATACCCCATGTTAGAATGTGACAATACCCCATGTTAGAATGTGACAATACCCCATGTTAAAATGTGGCAATACCCCATGTTAAAATGTGGCAATACCCCCATGTTAAAATGTGAATACCCCATGTTAAAATGTGACAATACCCCATGTTAGAATGTGACAATACCCCATGTTAGAATGTGACAATACCCCATGTTAGAATGTGACAATACCCCATGTTAGAATGTGACAATACCTCATGTTGAAATGTGACAATACCCCATGTTGAAATGTGACAATACCCCATGTTGAAATGTGACAATACCCCCATGTTAAAATGTGACAATACCCCCATGTTAAAATGTGGCAATACCCCATGTTAAAATGTGGCAATACCCCATGTTAAAATGTGGCAATACCCCCATGTTAAAATGTGAATACCCCATGTTAAAATGTGACAATACCCCATGTTAGAATGTGACAATACCCCATGTTAGAATGTGACAATACCCCATGTTAGAATGTGACAATACCCCATGTTAGAATGTGACAATACCCCATGTTAGAATGTGACAATACCCCATGTGAAAATGTGACAATACCCCATGTGAAAATGTGACAATACCCCATGTTAAAATGTGACAATACCCCATGTTAAAATGTGACAATACCCCATGTTGAAATGTGACAATACCCCATGTTGAAATGTGACAATACCCCATGTTGAAATGTGACAATACCCCATGTTGAAATGTGACAATACCCCATGTTGAAATGTGACAATACCCCATGTTGAAATGTGACAATACCCCATGTTGAAATGTGACAATACCCCATGTTAAAATGTGACAATACCCCATGTTAAAATGTGACAATACCCCATCTTGAAATGTGACAATACCCCATGTTGAAATGTGACAATACCCCATGTTAAAATGTGACAATACCCCATGTTAAAATGTGACAATACCCCATGTTAAAATGTGACAATACCCCATGTTAAAATGTGGCAATACCCCATGTTAAAATGTGACAATACCCCCATGTTAAAATGTGGCAATACCCCATGTTAGAATGTGGCAATACCCCATGTTAAAATGTGGCAATACCCCCATGTTAAAATGTGAATACCCCATGTTAAAATGTGAATACCCCATGTTAGAATGTGACAATACCCCATGTTAGAATGTGACAATACCCCATGTTAGAATGTGACAATACCCCATGTTAGAATGTGACAATACCCCATGTTAGAATGTGACAATACCCCATGTTAAAATATGTGACAATACCCCATGTTGAAATGTGACAATACCCCATGTTGAAATGTGACAATACCCCATGTTGAAATGTGACAATACCCCATGTTGAAATGTGACAATACCCCATGTTGAAATGTGACAATACCCCATGTTGAAATGTGACAATACCCCATGTTAAAATGTGACAATACCCCATGTTAAAATGTGACAATACCCCATGTTAAAATGTGACAATACCCCCATGTTAAAATGTGACAATACCCCATGTTAGAATATGACAATACCCCGTGTTGAAATGTGACAATACCCCATGTTGAAATGTGACAATACCCCATGTTGAAATGTGACAATACCCCATGTTGAAATGTGACTATACCCCATGTTGAAATGTGACAATACCCCATGTTGAAATGTGACAATACCCCATGTTAAAATGTGACAATACCCCATGTTAAAATGTGACAATACCCCCATGTTAAAATGTGGCAATACCCCATGTTAAAATGTGGCAATACGCCCATGTTAAAATGTGAATACCCCATGTTAAAATGTGACAATACCCCATGTTAGAATGTGACAATACCCCATGTTAGAATGTGACAATACCCCATGTTAAAATGTGGCAATACCCCATGTTAAAATGTGACAATACCCCATGTTAAAATGTGGCAATACCCCATGTTAAAATGTGACAAATTGGCAACACTGGCAACAACTGTAGAAATCCATGAAGAACTCCTGTTTTTAACAGGAGATTTACACCATCACATAATCAAATGAAATAGTGTGGTTTAAAGAATTGAACTTTATTCCTACAAAATCATGACCGTACGTTCAGTGAATGAGTGGCTGCAAACTGGAAGAGTTTCGTCGGCCCAAACTGAACGCGGAAGTGTTGGCTGCATATAGCCCATTGGACGCTGTGTTCATGATTTGGGACATTTTGTTCAAACTTTAGATGTCAATCGTAGTCAATCAGGATGGAATATGAGAAATCAACGGACCCGTCTTGATCACATGACTATAGAGATCATGTGTACGTGTACCATAGTCTCTCAAGACAGACTGTTGCCTCGCAGGGGAGGCGCTGTTTTCCCGAATATTTTACGATGGGATTCTCAGATTGTGTGTACCATGATCATGAAATACTGCGTGAAATTTGGATACATTCTGAAGGAGTAATATAGTGTGCATACAAAGTTTGGTGATTGGTGCAGTTGTAGGTAAAAACAAATCGGCCAGTTCTAGCGCCACCATGAGGCTGAGTTGAAGATTTTCAAGTGTCATTTTTTTCCTCAGCCTAGTGAGAATGTGTGTGCAACATTTCACAGAAATTAGTGTTAGGTCTCTCACACACACCTGTACACACACACACTTGGGACTGGGAGTCTTGGTGACAAAATCACTTTTGGTGTTTGAGTGCAGAGAGACACGGAGGCTGCGACTTCCAAGGTCACAAAAAGTCCCATTCACATATGATCAATTCATGCAGTAGACTGACGGACTTGGCCAGTCCTCAATGCCTGTAACCATGAAGCTGTACAATGATTGAAGAGTAGAACGTCACTTTGAGGTTCCCTCCAGCCGCGAGGACCACACATCTGTGCTGCTGGATGATATGGTTTACATCTGGGGAGGTGTTACGCACAGAGGGAGTTCTTACTGAAACATGCTTTATGGGTTTGATGTCGACACCCACAGATGGGTAAACGTCTGAGGTTTCTGGGTTGTTTCAGAGGGGAGAGAGGACTGTGTCCTGGAAGGTCATGTTTAGCAGAGTGTTTGACACAGAGGCCAACCTCTGTCTGAAGACACTTTCTGCACAGCTTTTTGGAGAAAGATGCTGGAGTCATTCAGCCTTTGCCTACAATGGAGAGCTGTTGCATTTAAAAACAGGGATGAGACCTTCAATGACTTGTAGAGATTCAGTCCAGAGACCTCCTGGAAGAAGGTTAAGCCCAACTATATTATGTTCTGTGTCATGGTGAGAGATCGTATCATCCTCTTTGGAGGCTGGAACACTAGGGTGAACTATACATCTTAGACTTGAGTCCTAGTCTGAAGACCTTTTGCAAGCTAACAGTTATTCAGTATGGTCTGGAGCAGTCTGGACTGCGACACGTCAGGTGGGAAGTGGCACTCAGTCTTTTTTTTGTTTTATTTTTTATTTTTTATCCCATGATTTTGCAACCCATTGTCAATTATGCCAACCAGGCAGCGGACTGACCTCATGCTTCCTTCTATGCATGAGGAGTCCAAGCTGCTTCTTTTCAAGGGGGAGTTTCCCCATCCGGACGTAGCATGTGGAAGGAACGCGTTATAACGACCAGTTCCTTTCCCCTCCCATCAGGCGTTCCGGCTGGCCTGGGGGAGGTAGTTTAGAGACCAGGATTACTGCATGTTTTTTTTAAGGTACCTACCCTAGGGGACACGGGGAGACCATGCACACTCCACACAGAAAGGCCCTTTCGCCAAACCCCGCCTCAGGTATGGGCACTGATGACGCGGAGGAGAGAACATGCCCCCCAGCTCCCACAGCATCCCCAGCGGGAATCGATCCCAGGACCTTCTAGCTGTGAGGCGACAGCACTACAGACTGTTCCACCATGCCCCCCTGGCAGCCAGCCAGCCATGGTGGAACAGTCTGTAGTGCTGTTGTGCAGTCTGTTGTGTGTACATAATGTACACACAACAACCAAACAACATTTTTAGGAAAGCCCCCCCATAAAAGATCACACTCGTGTGAATTGAGGGGTGCTAATATCATCACATATGCCAGTCCTTGCAGGAATTTCCCCTACCGGCCTCCGACGAAAGGCTGCAACCATCAAGCTAGCAAGGACAGCCCAGATACATGACTGGCATATCCTGCACAACACTACAGTGGAAATGGAGCCTCCAAACAGACTCAAGTCAAGAGATGCTACGCTCCGTCCCGGAGGACTTGTCCACAAGTACATGCTGGCGGCGTCCTAGAAGTAGGAGTGGGAGTCTGCTAGGCCCTCCGCTACATCTGTGACCCGGGTGAAGGCGTTGAAGGAGAGGACCTACCACGTCGGCAATGGACCCTACTGAACCCCCTGCGCACTGGAGTCGGCTGCTTCAAATCAGCCATGAAGAAGTGGGGCTTGACAGACAGTGCAGCATGCAAGTGTGGCGAGCCTGAGCAGTCTGCCGAACACATAATTAACACCTGCTGCCTATATTTGAATCCCCCCCCCCCCCCCCCAAAAAAATGTTTAGCTTCGATTAGGCCTGGGCCTTAGCGGTCCAGGCACCTTGGTTGGTAATCCAGTCTGGCAGTGTGCCGCGGGTTCGACTCCCGTTCCCGACGGCCTTTACTGCATGTCACCCCCCCCCCCCCCCCCCTCTCTCTCCCAATTTCCTGTCAGCCTACTGTCTGTACCTCCATAAAAAACTAAAAGTTGGTTCTGAACTGAAACTTCTTAATTGTGGGAACCAAAGTGAGCATGTCATTATTCAGGTTGGAAGATGCAGATGTGAAACCATCAATAACTAAACATAATGAACAGACAGTTCTAGAACCGAACCTTGGTGTGTGTTTTCCTCATGGTCACTTTTGCTCTCATCTCTTTGACTCTGTAAGTAACAACACTAAGCTGTGTAATAGACTGGTTCTTCCTGATGGGCTGTAATTGAGGCATTTGGCGTGCGGGCAAGTGGAGTTAGGAGGTTTTGGCTGAAGAGCGCTTTTTACTATTCATTGGTCAATATTCTTTTAACCAACACAGTGTTCAATAGCACTAACGTATGGGGGATGTTTTTTTTTAGTTAGCTGGTTTCTGCCGGTTATTTGTGTATATATTATCTACGCACATGCACAATTCACTGGCCACAACCTACTTTAGAGGCTTAACATTTCGGTTGCTTATGGATTCTGACTGTTTATAAAGACCATGTGTGGGAAGCCCTCTGAGAATCCTTGTTCAAAGAGTCCTGCCTCTCCTTTGTAATACACTTTATCGTGTGGATGCAGATGTGCTTTTTTTTGGAACCTTGCACCTCATCCATTACCCTGTGGCTGCCAGAGAGATAGTGGAGAGTGAATCCATTCAAAAGGACCACGACAGAGCCCGCTGCTCAAGTGAACTTTAAGTGAACTCGGACCAACAGTGGGGTCCATGCATAAGAAATAAATAATACTTTCTCTTCTGTGTTCTGGCCTGTGTTCCATACAGATTTCCATTATCAACACACTCAACATCCTCATGCATCAATCTGTCAATCTGATACTTGTTGGAGCACTGTATCTGTCTCTATAGATTCACCGCACAGCGACTAAGAGTGAGTATGGAAGCTTTGTGGCTTTCCTCTCTTGTGAGTGTTGTTTATAGGGCTGCAGCCATCCATTATTTTCTTGCAATTATTCTGTTGTTCAGATGTGTTTAAAAAAAATTAAATTGGTGAATCAACAGGTAAAAACTTTCTAATATTTCTTACAATCAACTAATTGGTTAGTCTGATTAACCACTTAAGTTGTTTTTTACTGCGTACAGCGATGCGTTGTGCGGTTGGTAGAGAAGTTTTTCCTGGCTATTTATTTTATGGATAATTTTTATAAGCGATTAAATCAATTTGTTTAAATTAACTGCACCTATAATACTAGAAACTCACGTCTAATGCCTTGTATATTCTCGAGCATCACAGAAAGGGAGACCACGAAGCTGGGTTGGGTCGGGGTAGGGTAGGGTCGGTGACGTATCGCGGCTGCGGAGCTCTGCATTATAAGAAATCATCCATGAACACGATTAACTTTCTGGACTTTCACTGAACATCATTATGGGTTCGTAACCCACTTTCTGCCCACCACCTTTTCATCACCTCTGCCCCCAAAGTAGTCTTCATCCACATAGAAAATGAAGTTCAACGAATTGTCTTGCTTATTCAGGGAAACACTGTAAGAAATCTAACTCCTAAGTATAACCAGGCAGCAGAGACTATGCATGGCTCTAAAACACTGGTCTCACTTCCTTCCTGGACTACATGTTATCTTAGTAACACAGCCCTGACCACAAGGTGGGGTGAGTGCAGCAAAGCATTATGGTCATTGTAGTAATCCAGCAGTGAGACTAGTGTCCATGAAATCACACACACTTTGAAATACTAAAATATTTAAAAACACAAATTACCCACATAAAATTAAAACCCCCAGAAAAGTGTTTCTTGTCTCCCAAACATCATTAAAATAAGATCTGGTTGCAAAAGGGGTGAAGTGGCCCTTTTAAAAAAAACTCCCCCCCCCCCCCCCCCTTTTTTCCTTTGAAACATTGAATTACCGGTAGTAGCTTTGGGAAAGTTGGGGGATTTCTGCTGATGGATCTAGGATTTTATGATTACTGATATATCTGTTTCAGTACATGTGGTTTGTTTATTTAAAAAAATGAGTGCATTTCTTTTCCATAACATACTATGATTGATTACCATTTATCACTTTATTTGGGCTAAGCAATGAGCAGAGGAAATTGATTTCCACTATTTACTCAACCTGGGTAATATGGGGTGGGCAATAATTAGGTATCAGCATACTGTATACTGCAGTGCATATACGTAATAGCTGCTTTGCCATGTTTGATATTACCCCTCGCTTTTGGGTGAAATCTCAGCTTCGGTATGTCATAGTCATAATAATAGAAAGGTTTTTGCCCATTACCATGTCCCTGGACCTGTAGTCCCAAAGCAACAAGTGGAAGGCTGGATTTTGTCCAAGAGGGCTAAGAACAGCTTCCTCATGAAAAATGTGCTGCTGACAGGCTGAGCGCAGGAACTCATAAAAACCTTAATTTCAGATCCTAATGGCATGTAGCAGAGCAGTGTGTTCATGGCTATTTTGCTTACTGTGATTGACGGGTCCTTGTTCAGGCCTTACTGACAGGAAAATAGATGATATGATTTTCTCTGTGGAAGTAGTACTGAGACTTCTTTAGTCAAGGGTTGTGGGGATGTGGCTTTATACTAATAGGACTCATGTTCAGAATTCCCTTCCTAAAGTGTATCAATGCACAGAGCAATATCGCATTATTCTGCCTCACTGAGCGTAAACCTGTCATGAATAGTGTAAATGCGGTTTCTTTGCCTTCTAAACTCTAAGAGAGCCCGAATAAGTGCTTTATTTCTTGTCAACATATTGGAATTTAAAATTATAATACTCCATACACAGGTTTTTGCCATTTTTGACTTTTACGTCTTGTACATGAATATGATATGAACATGAATTTCATTCATTTATTTTTCTTTTAGCTTGTATGACCTCAATTACACCCACACAACCTGAACTTTGAACATTCAGTGGATTTTCTGTGGCCTGGGGTTTTCTCTGTGTGTTCTGAAGCCCTTTGAGCTGCAATGAAAACAGGCAAAATCCCCAACAGTGACATCTGCTGGCAAATTCTTATGTCATATATGGGATTTGTGGACTCTTACATCACAGTCCACAGGAAAATCAGAGCACTTGTTTGAGCCAGAAAACCCCAGACCACAGAAAATCTATTGAATGTTAAAAGTTCAGGTTTTTGAGCGGTGCCTCGGCTCCATTACACAGCTATGTGTGTCCCTACCTGTGTGTGTGTGTGTGTGTCAGAGCACGGAAAGCTGCAACACAGTAACTCTGTCATTTCTCGACCATTTCGGACGTGGATGGCTCGCCGGAACAGGCCTGGCCCCCTGGGCATTTTCCTGGGGGTTTGGATGTTCCGGGGACTCCCCGGGGACCCCCACACGGTAACTAATTTTGGAAAAAATCTTTGAGAAATGACAAAGTACAGTACAGAGCACAGTACAGTAACTATAACAAATATATAGGGCTCGAAGGCTTGCAGGGCTCAAAATTACAAATGCGCCTAAATTTTAATCTTTGCGACCTAAAAATATAATTGGGAGCACCAGTGCCACTACAAATAATTAATGTGGTGTGCCTGGCTACAACGGTCGATTGTAGAAAAACGCTCTCTGACAAACTCCGCTGCTCCTCTCTACTAACTGCACTAGCACTTGAAGCTAATGCACTTCACCATGTGTCAGAAAAGCTTTCAGATTCAGAAAAGACCGGAGCCTCTAGCCAGCTAGTGCTACGGTACAGACTCTGTGATTGTGAATGTGAAAGAGAAGGAGGCAGACTGGCAGAGAGAGAGAGAGAGAGAGAGAGACTTGTATGTGTTTCTACATAGCAGTAATATTGATACTTTTACTTAAGTATAACACATTGGTTCTCCTTCGATTTTGGTGGGTGCTCCTAATTTCTTTCTGGTGCTCCTTCATTTTGAAAAGTAAAAAAGTTAATTTCGAGCCCTGAGTTGCACCACTCAGTTCACACAGGCGTGATTTGCTCAGAAAACTTATGTCATGATCCCTTTAAAAATGACACGCATAAGATATTTCAGATGACGCATGGCATTGATAACCACTGACCAGTATATTGACTTTACTACAGCACTTTACTTAACACCACCTCTCTTAATAGCAATGGTTCTGTCTGCACTCACGTGTAAAAAATGCCCCATCCAACTTTCAGATCCTGTTTTTCTCCCAGTGTGGAGGAAGAATGATTAGGATTTGTATTGTATTCTCTCACTCTTGAAATATATAATCCATTGGTTTCTGTCTGTGTGTGTGTGTGTGTGAACAATAATAGCAATTCAAAGCAGTTGTCTTCAAAACCACACCTCCAGTCGCTGTCCTAAGAACGGGAGGTGCGCTCATGATCACGGCAGCAGAGCCTATTTGTGCGCGGCTGCACACCTACAGTACCTGCAGCCCATAAAGAATAATTTATGCTTCGTCCCGCGATGGTGTTGCACACACAGACATCTATGCTCACAACAGTGGCATCCGCGTCGCGATGTGAGCTTGTATATCAGCTGTTCTCTGTGTGCAATACTGTTGCGCAATGAAGTATAAATGTCTTCTAGGGTGCATCTCACTAGCCAACACACAAGAGGAGGTTGAATGAACTGAAACTAGCGCTCCCCAAAACAACAGGTTTGGAGATCTGTTGGGAATTGATTGAAACAGTGAAACAGGTGGACCAGTCTCAATGTTTGTAAACAAATAATTGGTCTATACAATGGGGGAAATAATTTACTCTGTTCATGGTTGCATCTCATTAATGACATGTTGCTAACCTTTTATCATTGCATTCTTCCGAATTCCGATCATAAATCAAACCAACAGCTAGACAAATCTCACCTATGCATATCGTTTACTGCAGGTATCTCACACAATACTTTTACTGTCATCCCCCTTTTCTCTGTTTTTATTTTAATTTTGAGATTCACACATTCATTGTATGTTAGCTGGCCACCGCTATTCTGTTCTTTCTCTCATTGTATGCTTTGCACCTTTCCTCTTTCTGTCCGCTGCAGTTGCTTCCCACCAGTGATCCAGTGATATGGGAGAGCTGCCTAAGAGATGGCATGCTCACTCGCAACATTTATCTTAATTCAAATTTAATGAAATGTAGCCCTCTTTACTATTGTGTCTTGCAGCTCATAAATGATACATAGTTTGCAGCATTAGTCACAGTGCTTCACATGCTGCTCATCTAAATCGGCTGCACATACATCCTGGAACAAATTCTAACGCCTGTATTGTACGATAGATAGTATGTTGTCTCGGTGAATGACCTTAAAAATAAATTCTGACCTTATTAAATGTGGCTTTTAATGTATAGCTTTGTTTTTGGTTAACACTGTGACTGTGCAGTGGGTAATGTGCATGATAATTGCATGGCTGCGTCGCAGCCTGAAATATGTTGCAGATCATAGTCAGAACGTAAGATGTGGGTGCACACCAGCCTGGAACAAAGCAGGAGAATTCAGTACTTGTTTTGAACATAAGATTACAGCCAAGTTCTAGAATAGGCTTCTCTCGGCCTCTGCAGTGGGGAAGATGTGATGCGAGCCAGATTTAACTCTGTCACTAAGGAATAGGACACATAGGAGGAATACAGTATTTCTGATATATCCATTTTTTTAAAAGCACGACACAAAGTATATAATTGTCTTTGCCAGGCCGTACGACCAGATAGTGCAGAGACTACCGGTATATGTTTTCGCCCCTGTCCGAGTGTCCGTCCATCCATGTGTGTATCTGTGAACTGCTAATCTTCGGCACCGTTGGACCAATCGTCATGAAACTTTGCACTCACACTTCCTAGAGTGAACAGATGTTCACATCGCCCAACAGATGTTTCGGATTCCATTCTGATTCACTGCAATTGGCTTTCAAAGTATGCGGGACGGCCGATCACTCCCAGTAGGCCATGAACCTCTACCCCAAATTGTTCACATCGGCCTGTCAGCCCTACCAGGAGCATGAGGTTGATTTTTGCAAAATATATTATTTATATTACTCCTTCAAATGTTGTCAAAACTTAAAGCAACTCTGTACATACACATGATCTCTGTGGTCATGTGATCAAGTCGTATCTGTCAGATTTATCATATTCCATTCTGATTGAATACGATTGGCTTTCAAAGTTTGCAGGAGTGGCCCATTTTGCACAAAATGCCACAAATCATGAAATCCGATTTATGAACATCCTCCTTTCAACTGCTTTACACGGTGATTATATTTTCAATCCCATAGCTGGAGCGGTGGGGCGTTGCCATAACAACCGGACCAATGTTAAAAGACGCCATGAGACTCAACCATTATATAGACGGAGTATACATTGGGGTCCGTGTGTGTGTGTGTATATATATATATATATATATATATATATATATATATACGGACCTGGGAAAGAAATAATTAAAGGTGGTGCTTAAAGAGTTCCCACAAACAGACACATGACTGAGCTAGCCAAAGTAAAGCTTGAGGAACAATAATTCCCTCCCCCATAAAGTATTTTACTATTATTTACCTTTTACTCAAGACAAACAATGAACTTGAACTTTTAACCTTGAACACTTCATGTTGGGCGATTTGGCATGCGGTGTTGCAGTTCATGCCAAATATTTGAAAGGGTTAAGATGAGTTCTCTGTGCAGGCCTCACAAACTATTTCTGTATGGGGAGCATGTGAGACTGCCATTCTGAAAACAAGATATGGCCTTCTGCAAACAGAAAATTGGAAGCACACAATTGTCTAGGAATGTCATTGTAACTGTAGCATCGCAGTGACTTTGGTAAAGGTTTCGGTTGTGTGGTTACCTTATTACTGTGATATAACTTGTCCACTTGGCAATATGTCTTGCTCCACTGCTTCGTTGATTAGAAATTGATGATCCAAAATTAGTCTCCTCATTGACAATACACAGTGAAACAGCTAAAAGATTGACCGAGTCACTCTTAGCACATAAACAAATGCAAACAAACAACTATTCTGCTAATGTATAACCTCACAAAATCCAGGTCGGGATTTAAAAAAAGAAAAAAAAGATTGTTGTTTATTTAGCTGCTGTATGGGCCGGGGTACTTTCACATGTTGGAAGCGGTAGCATGCTTTTTTCAGGACTCCGATAGCTTGAGGGAAAGTAATCTGTCTCTCTCTGTGGTGACTTTCCGACGGGAAATGGTGGGAACATGTGTCCTTCAAAATCTCTTTGGCTCTACTCAAACACCTGCCAGTGTATGAGTCCTGCATGGAAGGGAGGGAAGTCAACATGGTGCGCTCGGCCGAGCACACCACCTTCTGTACGGCTCTGGTCCCAGGAGGTGCTATTCCTGTACCAAACTGTGATAGCCCCTGTCAGAATGCTCTGACTGTTGTGTTAGCTGAGTAGAAGGATTTCAGGACTCTGTGAGACAAGGGTTGTGTAGCCACAGTCTCTCTGTGCATTGTCCATGCAAGTCCTCAGTGATATTCATACCAAGCTACTCGAAACGGAATCGGAATCATTTTTATTTGTCACATCACAGTTTTACCGGTGTAAAGCAGTGGCCACTCCATCGTTTTCTAGTATTCCGGGACAAGAGAGAATGAGAGCAAAGGGGAAAGAGATAGAAAACCGGTTAAATATAACTAATAAAGATAGACATGCATGTACAGATACTAGATAGTGTGTGTGTGAAAGCAGTTGTATACATGATATTTACAACATTAGCATCATATGCAGGTGTATATGTATGTTCTTCTAGAAACCATAGCCTCAAATACAGGGGTGTGCATTATGTGATACCATAAGGCTGGGTAAAAAAAGGAGGTGCTCACACTTTCCACTGGTGTGTGGTGTCCTGTTGATCAGTTTAGGAAACATAAGGGCTGAGGGGCCCATAAGGGGTGAGGAAATATATTGAGGGACCAGTGGGTTGAGGAAAATGGTTCACAATCGCTGAGTAAAGAAGTTGTGAGAACATTGAATATGGCGGAACAACGGATTATGTGTGTGTGTGTGTGTGTTCTGGCTTGATGTGACAATGTGAACTTAGAAAGATATGGGTCATACATCGGTCATACATGACGGGTGGAGAAGGGCCATACTATAGGGGGGTCACACGTGTCACAGTCCTTCACTCTTCACTGGTATTGCTACCATGCTTATATCCATATGCTTGGGCCTTGCCATGAAGACATATGGGAGCTCCTGTCAGAACTCTTCTGCACATGAAACACCCAGAGGAGCTACTGCCGCTTTGAAGTGTGTCAGAAGGAGTGCTTCTGTTATGCACTCTGGCTGTAGGGAGGACCTAAGGAGCAGACCCCTAGTTCCTTTATTTCATTTACTTTATGGGGGGGTGAAGGGTAAAGCCTCTGCAATGATGAAACACTGTTACTCAACTCTCATTGTTTTTAAGGGGCGTCTGCATGCACTCACATTTCTCTTTAACTCTGAGCGCAAGGGGAAATTATAATTAATCTGTTAATGACAGTCGGGGCTGTCATAAGCTTGGGGAGTGTATAATAAATTGCTGTAATAAAAATTAAGATTGCATGCATCATTGAGGCCTTCCGAGGGTTTGTTTAATGTAGTTACAAAAATGGTAGCAGCTGATGTGATGTCCACCACTCTACCAGGAGAACGCTCATTTCTGAGTGACACTTAACCTGCTATAGCTCACCCACAGCTGAAGGGGGTTAGGGAGAACCTAATGGGTTTTTCAGCGTCCCATTTCCAGAACCATTGAACTGGATGGCCTGGTTTGAATTGGAAAGACAAAAATAAGAACTAGCATTGTTCAATGGAAATTAATTAGCTCCGTGAAAAAACCCACCAAATTCCAAATGCCTGCAAAATATTTCATTATGGTCCGCTGCAGTGGACAGTGAATGATTAGTCATCGTTTTTGAAGGCCGGATTTTTAGACAAATTGCTGCATGCTCCAAGAAGTCATGCGAGGGTTAAAGGTTGGGTTGTTCAATTGTCTCTTTTCCCCTTAATTGGGACATGAAAGATTCTGAGCTGTGCCTGTAGCATGCACTCTATAGGGCACAACATAGTTACAGCAACGCAGCAAGAACTTCCTCTTCTTTGATGACTGACAAAGCTTCCTCTGTGGTGCAGGGCCACTGGCAGGGGAGAGCCCTTGACTTATGCCCTAGACGAACAAAAGAGCAAAGGAGCGAATGTATCACATTTTAAGGGACTACGACATTAGCCGATGCAGCCTCAAACAAATATAGCAGCTTTTTCCTATGCAGGCTTTGCCTGGTGATTCTTAAGATCAGGTGTTTGTCATGCATCACCGCTTCAACAACATAGTTTTCCTCTCGTAGTCAGCTCGGACAGTCAAGAGAGTTTGGCTGACCAGTTTCCTGTCTGGTTTGTTGATGTGAAGGTTCATCACCTCCTCTGGTCCTCTAAACCAGAAAGTCTTGATGAGGTGGAGACCTGGAACCTTATCTGGTATCTGAGTTACGTGGGACACAATGGGCCTCATTTGGGACTTAGCCCACAGGCAAATGGTCAGATTGCACATGTAGCCTGACACCAATTGACACAGGATGGTTTCCCCGGTCATCCTGGAACAACATTGCTCTCTCTCTGGGTGTAGCCACCAAACAATGGAGATATTTTTGTTGATGGACAGCCTGTGGTGCTACGACTGAGGCCAGGCTCACTTAACTCACTTAGTAATATTTTGCCATGAGCTGTGAAGCAATTATCATCCATCCTGCCCTGCTATTCAGCTACGCAAGGGTCAAAGTCTTGTTTTGTTAAAGGACGTGTCACCACCAGGTCAGACGGAGTATGAAATAGCACTGACCTCCACATTTGTCTGCTCATCATCTCATCATTAATACTGTTTAATACTGTGTGGAAATCATTGGACATGGTGATAGAATCTGGTCTTCTTGCATACTATAATCCTAATTTGGTGAAAATGTAATCCCAAACTAAAGTGTAGGGGAAACAAAACAAAAAACATGTTCAAGATCACAAAGTCAGTCAAGACATTGGAAAAAGAGGAATTCTTCCTGGCTTCATAATGTTACAGTTTGTCAGTGGAAGCCAGGACTCTCAGATCTGTAACATAAAGCTTGTGAGCCGAGTCTAATAGGCCTCGATGGAAGGCAGGCTGCAGTAGCAGATCCAGTGTGATTCATCTCTATTGTTCTGCTGGTTTGTTACCCTTCTTAGAGAGCCTATTGCTCTCCTGGCTCCCACAACAATTATCACACACTTGTCTCGCAGCTTGTTTGATGACACCATGTTGTTATTTTGGCTTTCGCTCTCTTCTTCTACCCCGTCCTCCTCCTCCATTTCTTTTTATTTGGTTGTGCTATATTAATCATATGCAAACCTGTTATTTATCACCTGCTGGTTCTGAAATGATAATTCTGGGCCAAGAGCAGCAAAGGGCCTGATGTTGGAAATTAAGTGAAACTTAATAACCACTCGCATAAAATCACTTCATTGATTAATGGCTGTGGGAAGATTCGGCAAATTCCATAACGTAGACAGTCAACTGCTTTGTCATATAAACTGTCCCCCCCCTCCCCCACCAATGATCATATGAAAATATACTGTGTGTATATACTATATAATTTCAGTACTGTTACTAAAACAAACGCTTTGTTTGTGGTATTGTTTTGGTATTGATTTGTTTAATGGTAAGGGAAATCCATGTTCTTTTGTCAATACAGCGAAGTTTCTTTCTCGGCGCTAACGAGGGAACAAATTCACTATGTACTGTATATTCTTTGTAAAACCAAAGTAACTAGAGCCAACCGAGTGAACCCTCCCCATCTTTTTTCATACATTTAGGGAAAATATAATCATTCTTTTTAATTACTGCACCTAGGCAGTCTATTAAAATTCTAATTCTTCTCATCCAGTTCGATTGATCTGTGCACAGTGGGGGGCTATGGTGAAATGCACTGTATAATATTCATGCTGGTACGCCTTGGTTGTGCTGTGTGTCAGAAGCCATCTTGCAGCGAATCCCTCACCCACCTTGGAGCGCAGCCTGTGGAACTGATGAGGTGAAGAGCATTGCTCTGCAGCTCCATGCTAGTAATCACGGGACTGAAGAAACACATACATCATCTGCCACACAGGTTGGCATGGCGAGTGAAAAGCCTTCACATCGCGTAAGATGTTGGACAAATGATGGCCATACGCGTGTTTGTCTCCTCACAGATGGCTGTGCATCTTCAGTCAGAAAAAAGCTGAGCCTGGCACTTATTCCCCTCCCCCAATCCACTCCTCTCTCTCCCTCTCCCTCTCTCCTTCCATCAGTCTTTTGTAGCGCGTCCCCCTTTTTCGCTTCTCCTCTGCAGGAGGTTTGATATTGGCAACACAGTTAGTGCCCTCCACGGAAATAACAGTGGAAAAGATGACATAAATTATTTGCCAATTGTTTGACACATGCAGGGCATTGTCCTTGCTATAATCATCAGCACTCTGTCAGCTGAAGGTATGAATGGTGCCACTGCTGCTTTGTGTCTCTTTGCTAAGCCTCTCGGCTGCTTGGGGCGCCTGCCTGCTCCCTTCACTAAGCATACAGTACATCCTTCTACAGGGCAATGTAGTCCTGAGGATGGCCAGATGAATTGCGTCATATTTCAAACTGCAGGGTTTCTCTGTTGGGCTGCAAACGCCATGGCCAGTTTAGTGTTTAGGCTTGTAATGGGAGTTCATCAGTTTTGCAAATGCTTTGGAACGGTGAGCAGTGTTTAATTTTTAAATTGGCATAGTGTCTATCACGACATGATGATGACATGGGTGTGATTATAATTTTTTATCTGCTAAACCTGTCAGTCAGTTCGTCCGTACATCACGCCTCATGACACACTCCATATATGGCCTTCTCCATATATAAAGATCACCACACTGACCTCCATCAAATCCTGGATAGCTATACATGGAGAAGACTGGTTCATCACCTAGATCTGCATATATGGAGCCAGCCAGCAACTCTATACATCTGACCTAAAACCAAAACCTGTTCTGACATTCCATATGTTGATCCTACCCCACCCGTCCTTCCTCTTCGATGTCTCCCTTTTGACTGATACCTGTCCATTCAAACTCAAACAAAAAGTTATCAGTGCAGCCACGCTTGGCAGCCGGCAAAAACTAGAGTTCTCAACAGGCCATACCTGGGCTCTAACTGGGCTGGCCCGAGGCACCACCTGGCCTTACAAATTAGCACACATTTTACGCCCTACCCGGCCCGAAAACGTCAATTAAAAAAACAAAACAAAGGTCCATATATGGTCCTGTTGTTACACTCATGTTCATGTATCTTCATATGTTTATTGCAAATAAAATAGCCCATGTGTTTGACACTATTCTTAAAATGATCAAGAACAATATGACACTATTCTTAAAATGATCAAGAACAATATAATGCATTTATGTACAAATATTAAAATAATAGTTTCAGGGGCAGCCGTAGCTTAGTGGGTAGAGGGGAGATCATCTGGTAGTCAGAAGGTCAGCAGTCCCCCCTGGGCCCACCCCCCGGCCCACCCAGTGGCCCACGTTAAAGTGTTCCTGAGCAAGACATCTAACCCCTGGCCTAACTGCTCCCCACGAGTGCTCCTCATGACCATCAGCTGGGTGAAACTGAATCCCCCCGGTGAGATTAATATCTAATCTATCTTTAAAAAAATAATCAAAACTATGTAATGTCAAACCAGTGCTTGTCTGCCTGGTGAAGATTATAACAGTATTCTAATCCAATTAAGACATGCTTACAAATAACAGTCAATGCAGTAGTACGCAATACTACGCATTGTGAACCATCAACCCAGAAGTCAAACTATTTTAACAATACATTTTATTGTCTCCACCAGGGCGAAGGCATGGGGAGAGAGTATGTTTTGCACTCCGTCCGTGTGTGTGTGTGTCCGTCCGTCCGACCGTTACCAGCTAATCTCCGGCACTGTTAACTCGGTCGATGCCAAATTTTGCACACACACTCCCTGGATGCCAACGATGACCCTCTGCCCCAAAATGTCCAGAACGGCCTGTTATAGCGCCACCAGGAGGCCAACTTTAGAAAAACACATATTATATATATTATATATTATATTACTCCTCCAGATTCTGTCCAAAAATCCCGCAAATCGTTACACACTATCTCTATAGTCATGTGTTCAAGACGGATCTGTCCGATATTTCAGATTCCATCCTAATTCGCCAACATTGGCTTTCAAAGTTTGCAGGATTGGCCCGTTTTGAACAAAAAGCCTCAAATCATGAACGCAGCGTGCAATTTATGTGAAATCTTTCACAGACTTTCCTACTAGGCTGAGGAATATATCCCACCCCATTGGCCTGTTATAGCGCCACCAAGAGGTGGATTTTTGCAAAACACATTTAGCAAATAAAAATGCCTCAAATCCAATGGCCATCCAAGGCGTAAGAAGAAATGTCACCCTTTTCACATTGGCCTATTGTAGCGCCACCAGGAGGCCACAACCTGACCTGCCCTGGTGGAGACCTGTGCCCCGAGGGGCACTTTTTCTAGTCTGGATCTGTTGTAGCATGCTCAGCAGTTTTGAACACCATCAAACATACACCGATAGAGTTTGCTTGTTTTATTTCCTCAGGCAAGGAAATAAGCCTTGGGCTGTCTCTTCCATCCCATTAACAATCGCGCGTGTGTGTGTGTGTGTGTGTGTGTGTGTGTGTGTGTGTGTGTGTGTGTGTGTGTGTGTGCGCAAGAGTGTGAGAGTTTATGTACACAACGGTTTGTTTTGTTTTCCAAGAGCTTTGCTATGTGACTATGATACGCGTTTTATTTAGTACATACAATGGTTTAGCACTGGTGCATGGTCCAAATCATATTCATATCAATCGTACGGTAATCCAGACTACATGTAGCTCCATTTCATAATAGTATCACTTCTGCCACAGCACTATCGTTACAAAACACGTGATGGTGTTTGGACTTGAAATATAACAGTGGATCAATGTATGAATCAGATTAAGAAACGGTTCACGGATGACGTGCCTTATACAACGGGGAAATACAACAACCAAACAAAAATGGCCCGTGCTCATGAAAAAATTCTCATTATCGATGGGGGAGGTGTTTTGTCCAGATGCAGTGAGATACTGTCATGCCGTGGCACTGCATAGAACAAGCAGAGCCACCCCTATACAGCCTGTACCATTCTATAATGTCCTTGTCCTTGATCAGTTCTCGCTGCCTTCAATTGCACTGAAACCCATTATAAATTAATCACCTCATCTTGTAATTTGCATAAAACACACAGTACCATTTCCATTCACCTCTATCTATGAACTGGATTAGGAGAAACTGCATTAAATGGCACATTAAAGAAGGGGAAGCTGAGCTGTAGCGAAAGCAGTAATACGGAGACGATGGCAGCAGGGTAATTCCTATGAGCAGTATAATTAATGTATGCCTCGTAGCCAATGTATGCTTTGTCGTATGGCCGTGTTGCACGCCCAAAAGAGCCGATCTGTGAGCTCACTGCGGTCACCTCCCATGACGCGTTGTGAGCTTGTAGATCGCCCATTTTTGGCTTGTGAAACAGTCATAAAACGGAGCATAAATTGAACCAGAGATTGAGACTGGCTCAGTAGAGTTGGGGGAGGGGGGAGAGATGTAAAGACAGAAAAATATTAAACATAATACTGTATGATGCCACTACTTTTCAGCAATTTGAAAATGTAATATACAGAGGCCCTAAAGCTTATATTCAAGCTCTTATATTTTTATTTTGGTTGCACAAGAAATAAAGACGTGTACCTGCTTTGTCATATTGGACCGGATTTGCCCTGCAGTGATGAGGTAATCGGCTAACCTGAAATACCTCGCTATATCTCAGACAACAAGGAGCCAGTCAAGACAATAAACTTAGCTGAGGAAGTGAAGATTGATCACAGAGCTTTTGTTTAGACAAACATCGTTTTGTGAAAAAGGCAATTCATCTGAACTGTCCTGATACATTTTCCCAATGAATCAGCAAAAGAGCTAGGCCATCCTTCCCTTTTTTTTAAACTACATAAATCACGTAATTATATTGTCAAAACACCATCTGAACTTTGCACACACACTTGTGTTTACATATTTAAAAATAAAACTACTTTAATCTTTACGCCGTCCTTAGAAGTTCCTAATTAATCTAGCTTTCATTCTCACCACACAAACCCCGAGTAGCAAATCAGAACATGAACCTCTCATCCAAAACAAATAATCTGTTGCTTTCTTTGCTTTCAGAAGATTTTCAAACAGGTTTTTGATGTGGCCCACAGGCAGGAACTTATAAGTAATGAAATTTGCAACAGTGCAGTTTGATTCTCTGTATGTGGACACTGAGAATCAGTCTGCACTGTAACTTGTAAATGTTATGACTTTGACATTTTTAATGCAGGCTGTCTCCAGCTAATAGTCTGCTGTAACATAGTGTACACCATGTGCACTTGTGGCTGCATGGGTAAAGAAATAAGGAGGAAACTGCCATATTGGCAATTTACTTGCAAAAAGCTAATAAAATGCTCTAGGGAGGAGTCTACTAAAAAAAGAGAAAAGCTAATGCAGTATTATGAAGTGATCCCATTGTGTAATGGACCTCGTGGTTGTAAAATTGTGTGTCCAACAATCTAGTTTGGCAGTGAGGGACCTGTATTAGCAGCACAACAGTAGTTATTCTCCCAGTGCTTTCCTAAATGTCACAGTTTGCATGTGTCACATTGCAATGTATCACTTAGAGGGGGGTGATGGGAAAGCCTCCAAGAGTAACCTTGAATGGCAGCCAGTCGGCATGAGACCAAGCTCTGGCCTCCAATTCCTCTGCTACACTGCACAGCACCGCTGTTGTACAGTATATTTAAATTCTGTCTCTTTGAAACTGATACCCACATGAGCTTGTGAGAGGAAAATAGTTTAATGAAGACAGATCATAGTGATGGCTTTACATTTCAACTCTTAACTGCGGGCGTATGGCTTTATTACAGCCAGTCCTCACCTTTGTCCTCATCATCTCAGACAAGGTACTCGGGAGGCTTTGATTATACTCACTTTGGTTTGGATTTTGTTCCTTTTTTGGGGATTTTTTTTCTCTCTTAAATCTGCCTGCTTTGTAGAACTTGCTTAGCTAGCGAGTCCTCAGGGAAATGTTGACAATTCAGCCCAGTTCCATCTGGCCACATTCTTCCTGGTCTAGCTGTTCTGTGAGGTCTCCTGTGAAATGATGTCCTCTATCAGCACTGAATGTCACAAAGCCTATGCCATTATTGCAGAATAGATTCCCCACAGACTGTATGGATGGAAAAGAATTCAACATCTCTTTCCTCCCTCATTTGCGGCGAGGGTCTCTTGTGATTCCATACTGGAAGCATACTAATGCAATGCGAGGACAGTGTTTTAATGCCATATGATGCATTACGAGCTCTTTGCATATAATCTCTTGGATGAACAGAAGATTTATCAAAATATCCCTTGTCTTTAACTACATATGTGCCTGTACAAAATATTGGACTTTGCTATGCTGCTTATGCAGTAAAACATGTATTATTCAATTTTAGGGGAAAACGATAATAAAACCAATTATTATTGTAATAATGATGCACTTTGTTGATTGTAATGTGTTGATAGAGTATCAAGATACACAGTAAATTCATTAGTGTTAATTCAACTAACGGTGTGTTTTTATTTTACTTTTTAAATCAAAGCTTCTTTAACATTTTCAATTGACATATTGGTCAAAAAGAAAATAACATATAAAAATGAGTATTTTCCCCTCCCACCAGAGTTCGATGCTCCGAAAGAGCCACAAACCTGGTATCTTGTAAGATTAACAAAAGATAAAAAATAAATAAATACATACAAATATTAACAGTGCGTCTTAACGGCTGGTGACAGCCTGGAGTATGTGTTATTTGTCTATGGGACCTGGCAACTACTGGAGATAGCAGGCGAAGAGGCGATAGTTGGAGGAATGTCAAGAACATATTTTGGACAACATCGTCCGGTGATAGCCAATCAAATTCATGTGTTGCTTTGTTTAGTAGCCGTAGTCTGAAAACCCACCTTTTTAGACTCCATCATGGCCCATAGCACTTACCCTACCCCTTTAGATAGCATTTCTGTAGACTTAGATAGCATCTGATACAGACTTATAGCATGTTATGTAGACAGCACTATAATTGCATTGTATATAGTCATAGCATGCCATAGTACATATGTATAGCATAGTAGTATATATATATAGTTTATATGTATAGTCTCATAATATAGATATTCCACTGTTACTTTCTTAGCTTACGCATGTTTTATGATAAATGCTTTTTTGTGATTTATTCCCATGCTTTTGTTCTTGCTTATTGTAAATCGCTCTGGATTAAGAGCGTCTGCTAAATGCCTAAATTGTAAATTGTAATTGTAAATTGTTTACCGAAAAGTACAATAGAGCACCCACATACACTCACTAAACGCCAGGTGCTGGCCGAGGTTAATAAAAGATCACACCTGTGTGAACTGAGTGGTGCAACTCCCCTCTCCCCCTGCCTCTCTCTCTCTGTAATTAGCAGGCAACACTATCTCGCTCTCTGTTTCACAACAGCGCCACTTTTGCCCCTACTGGTACACTAAACATAGTCACATAGTCCCGGACATTGCTGTTCCTTGGAGTGGTTGCACCACTCAAAAAGGTAAGGTCCGCACACTGGATTAAACTCCAAAGCTTAAAAATACTATGGTTCCTTACACCATAGTGGACATTTCAAGCCTCAGGGCTCTTCATCAGACACTTTTTTTACTCTCCACGCAGAACCATGCCACCGAAATGTGGTTCCTTGTTCCACTTCGCCATGGAGGAGCAGCGTCTTTCACGGTACTCATTTTACATGCGCTTCAAAAGTGAACACATGCGGTAATGACAGCAGGAATGCCCACTAGGAGATTTTTATCGCCCAGAGTTTCAAGTGTTTGTTCAGTAACACAGGTGGGTGGCAAATCTTCAGAAAGAAAGAAGTAGGCCTACCCATTATGAGATTCAATTGTATTTTAGTTCCAAATTTGTCTCTTCCGATTTAAATGGTTAAATCAGTGTGTGAATTTTTGGGATAAAAATTGGTATCCCGATTCCCGACCTGAAAATACATTTTCTGTTGAATCAAGAACTGGAGGTACGGGGAGACCCCTGTTACTGAACAGACACTCACTATACCAATGAATACAGAAAATAAAGCAATGTAACACTTGTTTTAACAATACAATATCACGTACCCTACCTTTAACACTGAGTTATTGTACCGTGACGTGTCAAAGAATGTCAAACCTGCACTGTATTTTAGTCCCATTGACACTCAAGAGATTGGTGTCATATAACATTGAACAAGGAACAAAGTCGTTTGAGCTGAAGTCACAGTGTTGTCATTGAAGATACAAGCTTCTGTGTCATCAGCTTCACCCCTTCTTAAAAAAGGTCACATAAGAGGAACCAGCTCTGTTAAATAACAGCAGCTTTGCTGTGACTGCTACACGTTTAAGACCAGCTGAGGCCCATTCCTACCTCATGCCTAGCATTCACCAAACGCATGCCACAAAGACAGTAAACAGTATTTCAATCATATAAATGTATAGCCTATACTCCTCAGCATACTCAAATACCCAGTCTACATCAAAGTCTGCATTAAAACACATTGAGAGTTATCAGATGGCTATCTAATCACGTACAAATCTAAGAAAACACACCAAATACACAATTAAATCTGATTACTTAATCAGATTAAGACACATCCAGAGGTCTTAACCATATATTCATAATCAATCAGATTACTCAATAACCATCTTAATGATAAGTGTAAACGGGGGGAGTTCTGCAGCCTTAGCCCAACCAGAGAATGAATGTCCAAGTCAGAGCTCTGTCTGCAGATCTGAGACTTGACGAAAGGTCGGGAGATCAAATGGACAACTGGACCCTGGGGTACAATGTCTCAACACTCTTCACCTTAGATGACAGAGACACTTGAGTGCACTGACAATTGGAGTGCAGAATGTTACTCCCTCTACTTCACTGTACTTCCCAATGTATTTATGTCCTACATATTTTCAGGGAGATTTTAAGTAGAGCTAGATCTCCAAACATTTGAAGGTTGTGCAGCAGCCAGTTACATTTAAGGCAGTTAATTTTCACCTTCCTTTTTTTCTTTTTTTACTTGGCTTGCATAGCTATAGATGGACATGGGCGTATGGTAGCATCTCATAGTGAGTGCATTTTAAATGAAAGTTAATGGAAGTCTCAGTCATCAAAAAACTCTCAGAACTTGCTCTGGTCATGAACCAGGGGGAGCATTTGTCTCAGAGATATATGACTATCGGTGTACACAGCTCGCTAGTCTTAATTAGGTAGCTAGCATCAAATGGGAATTGTATCATCACATTGGTTAAGAGCACCACAACATGGAAACCCCCCACCCCCCCTAACCTTATACATTTATGAATTTCAATATAAGCGGGGGCATAGAACACTTAGTGGAATAATTAATGCCGGGCTAAATTGAGTTTGAAAAGCCTGTGGTTTGTGGTGTCATTGGTGCACACTATGAGCCAACTCCAGTGTCTGAGGGACTGGGAGGGTCAATGTGTAATGTCCGTGCGATGAGTTGTGTTGCTTTATGACTTCCATTTGGTCCCGTCCGGGCAGCGCTCCCACTGGTCTTCACTAATGATACCACTCTAATGCTTAACGTAATACGGCGGCATACGACGGAGCCGTTGTGCCGGAGATGGCAGATCTACAATCTCACAACGCGTATCGCTTTGCACAAGTTGTGAGCCTGTAGATCAGCTATTTTCATATACATCAGGCATAATGCTGCATAGACGAGCAAAGGAGGAGAATGGATTGGGCATACGAGGAGAATCACTCAAGTAAAATTTTAAATATTAGAATTGATCATATTTCATTGTAGTTTAACACGATCGCTCCGTATAGTGTTTGAGAGAATTATCAATGAATATTTGATAACACATGTACATTTATCATGATTGAAACAAATTAATATTAGATGTTCAAGTGCGGACTATAAAAGTAATTACTTAAGTACAAAATGAGTGCAGGGCAGCCTATGATGTTTTGCTATACAGTTTACAATTTAGGCATTATTTTAGCAGACGCTCTTAATCCAGAGCGATTCATAGTAAGCAAGGAAAATACGAGGTCAAATGCATAGAAACTTTTAGTTTTACAGTTTACAGTTTTAGTTAACAGTTTACCTAGGGTCATAGGTAAACTGACACAAAATTGCTTGCTCTGGGTGGGATCTCTGTCCGACTTTTGCTCTACATGTAAAATGTCTTGAGAGAACTTGTGATTTGACACTTGAATAATATTGAATTGAATTGAAGAACCTATAATAATAATAACCTGTACATTGAAATTTGAAACTATACACACTATAGGATGCCAGGTCTGACATGACCTGGCATTTGTCTACATAACATGCTATCTAAATTAAAATGTAGCCTTTGCATAAGCCTGCAAGGTCGTCAGGGCAAGTGGAGTCTGAAGAGGTGAGACTTCAGATTACAGCGGAAGATTGGGAATGAGTCTGCAGTTCTAACTAACTGCAATGGGGAGTTCGTTCCACAGTTTGGGAGCCAGAAGGGAGAAGAGTCTGGAACATGTGGAGCGTTGTCCTGGATAATTTAATTAAAATTGTTTTGTTTTTTGCTTTGTTGTTTTAGGAACTGATAATGGTGATTGCAACAGTACATTTCCCAATTTACAATTTAGGCATTTAGCAGACGCTCTTGATCCAGAGCGACTTACATTTAAGCAAAAACAAAAGCATGTCATACATCACATATATCCATCATATATCCATATCCATATATACATCACTGTATATAAAAAGTAGTTATAAACTAAGAACGTAACAACTGTCATCTGTTATGTCAACTATACATACTATACTATATTTTATATATTATACAATATACATGTGTACTACTATAAAGTGCTATGACTACATAAAATGCAATTCTAGTGTTGTCTACGTAACGAGCTATAAGTCTGTCTAAAATACTATCTAAGTCGACATAAAATGCTATCTAAGGGGCTAGGCTAGGGCAAGTGCTACGGGCCATGGTGGAGTCTGAAGAGGTGGGTTTTCAGACCACGGTGGAAGATTGGGAGTGAGGCTGCAGTGTGATGGGAAGTGCATTCCATAGTTTTGGAGCCAGAAGGGAGAAGAGTTTGGGAAATTGGGACGTGTGGAGCGTTGCCTGTGTTTTTAGTGAAGGTACCTCCAGCTTCCCTGCGTTGGCTGATCTGAGTGCGCGGGAGGGTTTGTAGGGTACGATCATACTTGTGAGATATGGGGGAGCCATTCCTTTGGTTGCTTTGAATGCCAGCATCAGAGTTTTGTATTCTGTGCGGGCAGCCACCGGGAGCCAATGGAGGGAGTGGAGAAGGGGGGAGACATGTGAGAATTTTGGCTGGTTGAAGACCAAGCGAGCTGCGGCATTTTGGATCAGTTGGAGGGGCTTAAGTGCACATGCCGGTAGGCATCGTTTTCAGTCACTAACGATAAAGAAATAAGACGGGGCTAATAACGGCATGGCATGTGGATCTCGGAAGGCATGTGTATATGATATCAGTACTATGGCATCCATTTCTTTCCTGTAGTTACTGAGGGCAGCATATTTGGGCAAGGTTTCAACCATGGATGGATTATGGACCAGTCCAATGCCCATTGCCCAGGGGCCCTTGACTACAAGGAACCCCTAGGGTGCCTATATGGCCTGATTAACAAGACTAACGTCCAACTAACGCACCTGACAAGTTTTGTTTTAAAATACTGTAGTAGGTTATAGACTGTAGATCCTGTACGATAAATTGACTACTGCCTTAACACTGAACTCAATTAGTATATGTTTGTGTGCCCACTGCCCAGTATGCCTGTTCTGGGTAGCATGAGGTGGACAATAAAACAAAATTGGCCCAGGTCTGTCCCTGGTTTCAGCCCGATTCGACCACCATTGACTTCTAGTATAAAATTGCCCACTTAGGTCACAGTCACAAGAGCATGCTATACTGCGATTAAAACAAATCCTGCTGCGTATTGTCGGAAAGTGCGATTTGTTTGTCAGGTGTGAAGGCTCATTCAAATCCTGATGCACATCAAAGGATCACATTCTACTTTGCCAATGGGCACAAAAGTAGGCTAATAGAGATGGATGGATGGATATGTTGCTGGGTGTCCAAGCGATAACCCTAATGGCTACTGGTGAACCGTGCAAATAAAAACAAAAGCGAATTCCGAGGGAAAAGTACCTGAAATGGAGTGTTTGGTTTTCCTAGTGAAGTCAATGGGAAAAATAATAAATGTAGGCCTATATAAATTAAACGTTTTAGAGATCCATATAAGCTACTGGTATTAAACTCTGAGGTTGGCTTTTGGGGCTTCAAAGCAAGTTGTAGTTTGTTCTTTAACTAATCAGGTTAAGAATGAGATGTTTTTTGTTTAGGAATGTGTCGTTCCTGAGCTATTGAGCCAGCGCTGGTCATTGCATCTGTCTGTATGTATTTTGTCATTGTGTTGTTCCGACGGCACGGGATCTGTCTTCCCCTTCCGTCGAGTGGTGGATTATTGATATGTTATGATTCAACAATTCAATAGTGTAGCTGTTGCTACTTCCCCGTCCGGGTGGACTTAAACCCTGTTGTTTTTGCGTGCTAACGGTAGGCGGTTAACAAAACGTCTCCATTTATACAGATAAGCATTCCGTGTGATTGTGCTGTTCAGTGTGTGACGCTGGGTGCGTGCAGGGCTGTAACCTGTCGTTGTCAGTGTCCAGGCTTTCAGCCTGCATGTAGCCTATTTGTATGGCACGGCGAAGGAGGTGGTGGTCTCTGGAACGGACAATGTGGTCTCGAATCAGCGCGTGGGTCCACGTTAGCATGTCCCCGTCCAACTGTCAGAGCTGGCTTTCAGGTGCCTGTCTGCCACGCAACCTCCGTGTTGGCCGCGATGCTTCCCCAAAGATTCACCCGCTTCTGGTAAGTTATGTCGATTGACGTGCGAACATTAAGAAGGTGTGGAATAGCTGTATTATGCGTCTGAGTTGTTTTCCCCGTGTGGTCAGATGCCTGCCTGGGGGCGGTGTGAAAAAGGGTAGGTGCGTTGGAGAATGCGCTAGGGTCCTTGAGGCTGTTCTTCGTGGCATGTTGTTTGTTGTATGTAGTAATTGTGTCGATGCGTAGGCTACTGTTACTAAGGTAGAGTGTTCGCCAGCCTCAATCGCCTGTCCGTGCAAAGGACAGCAGCCAGAGGGGGAGGGGCCTGAGGTGGTGTGGAGCAGATCAGCGAGTTTGGACATTGAGGGGGTTGGAAATATCCCGGTCACTGTGAAGGCCGTAGTACTGTAAATATGACATGAATATGAATGCAAAGTAGTGGTTGATGTGTGGACAGGCTAGCTGTTGCTGTTGTGCATGGTGAGATGTGTGCAAACGGTGTAGTTTAGTAGGAGAAGACGGCCAAAGGATGCAACACACACACACACACACACACACACACACACACACACACACACACACACACATACACACACACACACAGTCAGCGGCGCCAAATTGTATAGGGCACTCTTTGTTGTGTTGCGGCGGTAGCTAGAGGAAGCATGCCAGTGGGGTAACGGTGAGAACGGTGGCCTGTGATGCAGGTGTCGCTAAGGGGCGGAGGTGTGTGAGGGTGCGAGGTTAATTCACTAATAAATTAATTATTAATCATTAATGTGTCAAATCGTTAAGACCTCCATATTCATATGGTCAATGCCTGTGTGAAAAGTGGGAGTGATTGGTGTAGGCAATGAGGAGATACGGCGGTGTTTCTGACAGACAGACATTGACTGAATTATAGTATGATATGATGATATGATGAGGTTGGACAACGCGACCAAAGCTGTGACTAAAATAGTGTTTAGAGAAGTTGTCAAACACATTTATACGGAATGGTTATTGGGAAAATATACCAGTGAACGTTGTTGACTAGATCTAGGGTCTGTACTTGGCCCTCTCCTATTATCAGGAGACACTGTGGTAGCAGATCGTTTTTTCTATGCTGAACACAAAATCGCTTGTTTCAGGCTTGTTTCAGGCTGGAGACCCAGATGGATGAATGTTGGTTAGTTAGTTTTTTAGAATAGGTACAGTATATGGATAAACGGATGGATACCTCTCATTTATTCTAAAGGAAATTCCAAATTCCAGTTGTTTCTCTGTCCTTTCTACAGTGGCGTGCACAGATAGACACTAGGGGGTGCTAGAGCACCACCTGCCCTTGCCCTCTGGACAGCAATGTGTCCTTTTGAAAAAAAGCTTCTACGCTTCCACGTGCTGCACAAGGTGTGCTTTTTTCACTTGAGCACCTGCCCCTCTAAATGTCTGTGCACGCCACTGCCTTTCTAAACGATACAAAAATTATATATTGTCCAAAAATATCTTAAAAAATTATATTCTTTTTTTAACCTCCAATCCTACTTTTTGCTACCTATTTTGCAAACGCAGTAAAAATCCTCCAACTCTAAGGAGAGCGTACGAATGTAACTAATGGACCCTGGATGCTCAAGGGTGTACTGTAGGTACCGTAATGTGTGTATGTAATATGTGTTGGTAGTAGGTTGATAGTCGGACAGGCAGAGATGGACTGGAGGGGCCATCAGAGTCAACCTCATAGTGTCATGGTACTGAGCTCTGGCAGTGTTGTGCTTTGGAAGTAAAATAATTGCAGGAAGCGAGGGACCAAGCTAAATCATGCCAGACTGGGGGAGAGAGGGCAGTCGACAGGAGCTTGACCATTTGCCCATGATGCGTAAGCCTCCGTTTCCTCCAGTGTACTCCCCTCCAGTATACAGCTGCCCCTTATATCAAAGATACTGTGTTTATGTTTGGAAATCAATTGATACTGTCCGTGATGGATGGGCTGCTGGCAGACTTGCCCTGTCTGTGGAGTGGTGTCAGAGGTGGCCCAATTTAGAGGATCGCTTGTTGGCTTGAAACCTAAATGTGCATCTATATTACAACATGAAACATATAGCTGGTGGCAACAAAGTGTTGTTGGCTCAGTGATCTGTCATGATCTCTAAATATACAAACTGTGCATGGACAAGGTGGAGGGCTATTATGTAGTCCTTTCCCATAGCTCAAGCTTGTTTTCAAGAGGCCTGTATTCATCATGCACTGTCTCTCCTGTACAACAAGAAACATGAAATGATACATTTTAATCCTAGAACACTAAACATATTTTTTGTTACACCATCACTAAACAGTGAACACGGGTATATTTTACCCAATGTAAAGAAATATTTCTCATCAAAATATATTGAAGTACAGCAATACATGGCACCTTGAGGTAGGCCTACTCTTCTTTAATCATGACATCATGACTTTCAAAAAACTAAAATTAGTTTTCATGGGGGGGGGGGGGGGGGGGGGGGCTCTATCATGGGGAGGCAAAATTGCATATTTTTAAAATATTCCTAAAAAGAAAGAAGTGAAATGAAGTTGGGAACTTCTCCTTTGGTCCACCCATTCCTAAGACATGTAAGAATGATTTTTTTCCTCTATCACACTATCACTAAACACGGGTGAAATTCACCTGTACACCTGCCTGTAGAAAGATGTGGGCAGGGAAACAAACCTACCTTCTATGATGTCAGTGAGCATCATGAAGGTACTGAAAGACCCACCCACCTCAGACATCAGCAACATTATGAAAATTACAAAAAGATAATCGTCCGGGTAAAAATCAACCGTGTTTAGTGTTCTAGGGTTAACATTGTGTCAAAAGAACAACTTGTCTAAATAAGATTTGAAAATTATGAGAAGGCAAAATTGGTAAAGAGTGGAATCCTCATTCCATGCACACAATATTATTTCAATGATTTATAAAGAATCACATCAATGTTTTTTAATAAAACAATGAGACAATCAAATTTGGAAAGAAAATAATCCAAATAAGTGTCCTTAGGCTTTCTCTTAAACTTTTTTATTGAATTAACTGCATTGTTATTGAATATAATTATCTCTCTCGCTCTGACGCTCTCTCTCTATCTATATATATATAAACAAAGGCAAATGGGTCCAATATATCAACAAGCGGATATATCGATCGAACACTAATGTATACGGTATGCATATACTGTACATAATAATCTGCCCTCTCATAAAGTTCTGTTTATGGGCTAGTAGTAGAATTATTAAGATCTGGGGTGCGTTCCTCATACCTTCTATTGCTCCTGCCTTCACATAGTCTGGGATCTATAAGACAGATAGGTGGCCTAGATTAGATGAAGCTGTGTGTGTCTTTGCAGTCTTATACAAATAGAGAGCGCACAGCAATAGCCATCGTCTGAACGTGCACTTTCATCCTGGTGCTTTTCTTGCCTCCAGCGATGGGAGTGGATGACCTTTTACTGTCAACTTCCAACATGACAAATTACAGAGGCTGGATGACCGTGTTTTTTAGGAATGCAAGAGTTCACTGCTTGGTCAGACTGCTAGCAGGGCAGTGGACCCCTACATTGGAGACAGATGTATTAATTGATAGATAATGGTCATAGATATATGGACTGGGGCCTCTGTATTTTGAGGCCAGAAATGTGATAGCCATGGAAGCCTTTAAAGTGATTCTCTCTCCTCTCCCCTACAGAGGCTACCTGAGCAGCACAGACCGGCACAGCACCTAGATCATTTACCCTAATCTCAGAGCCAAAGACTACTGGAAGCATCTTCCAGGCCTGTACTCAACAAGTCTGATTCTAAATCTTCAATTGGGATTGACCATAATTAATGTTGTTCCATAGAAGCTGTCTACGTGGGTTTTAGTCCAAGCTTTATGGGGAGAAGCGCTAAGAGTGTGTGTGTGTGTGACATCATGTCTTGGCCAGTGATCCAGAATGGGCCCACATGGTGTGCTCTGTTATGTGATGTCATCACCCTGTTTAATTGGAGATCAGCTGGGCCAAGCTTTGCTTTGTGACCTCATGGGTTTGATCTGTGCCATCCATTCAGCCCACTCGTTTCCAGCCACATCACTCATAGGCCTGTCAAAGTTTGCAGAAACGGCTATGTGTTTATTGTGCTGGTATAGACAGACAAATCCACGGAGCCTTGCCCTGTAAGGCCAGGTGTAGGCAATCAATGCTGTGGTATCAAGCTGCGCTTAACGTGGCACCTCAGATATGGCTGCGCCTAGGGCACCCCTCCATTGATTCGTCTATACTTTGCCCCGTATAAAGGGCATGCTCTAGCTGTCGCCAGACAGGCGCGGCCGTTTTCTCTGTCGGCCAGCGTCTTTTCTGGGTTTTTAGACAGCTGGTGGATGGAAATTAAGCTCCACCCACGCGGCTGACTGCCACGGGGGCAAGCGTTTCCGGGAATCTGTCCGTCGCGGCATTCAGCCGCGTGGATGGAGCTTCTTTTCCATCCACCAGCTGTCTAAAAACCCGGAAAAGACGCTGGCCGACAGAGAAAATGGCCGCGGCTGTCGGCTCAGATCTGGAAACGCTGATTATGTGTGTGATAATGCTGGCCTGTTGCTGGAGGCAAGGAAGTACACAGGTCCACAAGTACATTGTAGGCTTTTTATTTACCTTAAAGTGCAGTGCAAATACACAAAATTAATATTACTGGCCAAAAAGTTAAACATTCCAAAAACAAAATGAACACTTGAAAAGTTAACTATACTCAAGAAACAAGCAGGAACTGTTACAGGCTTTTCCCAGTTCTTCCCTGTTGTCTCACTCTTACTAGCCTCAAGTGAGATTGAACTCCCCTCACCTGCAGCAATCCTGCTCTTAAACAAGTGGGGCAAACCATCATCCTAGTCAGTAAGTGGTAATTAGCTCACCACACGGCTAACTAAGCCTACGAGCAATCTTCCACATTACTACCTTAAAAGGAATATTATATATACAACTGTATTTCACATAAATACCATTCAGTACACATTTCAGGAGCCAAACACATACAATGAAAAATGAAACGTAACAGGAACAAACACCCCTCCTCCTCGACAGTACTTGGCACCCTCCAATCTAGAGAGGAGTGCCAGCACTGCAGAGGGGAGACAGGTGACAAACATAATGCAACTTCAGTGTCAATAAATACAAATATAAACATTTAAAACTCTTTCAATCATTGTGTCTATAGGGCACGGGCTGGCCTGGCCCGTGACATCATTCGTACCTGAAAGTTATGCAGGAGAACCTACTGAGTGGCAAAATAACTACTTTCTGGCCTTGACAGCCCATACATCGAAACAGAAAAGCCCTCTCTGATTGCATTGCAAGTGACGTTAAACGACGTTAAACTCACTTTTTTGCCACCACTCACTTTATGCATGTAAATACCCTCTATTGGCCTGCCAAGTCGCTCTGTCCATATACTCACCTGATGCTTTACACATTGAAACCAAGAAAGTGTCTGTCATTTTAGATAATTATAGCCTAACAGAAACTGTTAGGGTTTAAAGGCATTTGTAGAATTGGTCTCAGTTGTTAATGGGTTAACAGCACTTTCAATCTGGTGTGCCTATTTTGGGCACATCAATATAGGTGAAAATTGTCTGAAACTTTCAAGCTGTTTCAGCAAAATCTGAGCTCACAGCACATTGTGTTGTGAGCTTGTGGATCGGCTATTTTCGACACAACACTGTCATACGAAAAGATATAAATCGGGTTTAAGTGGTCAATTTGAGACCATTCTAGTCGATTGCCAAAGCATGGTCTCTCCCACACAGATCCCAGTGACCAAACTGGTCATTTGCATGATCACTGATCAGGGTCATGCAAAAGGCACTGCGAGGGAATGTAACCTCTGGCCGGATGTGCAGCCCTGTTAGGATGTGCAGCCCTGTTAGGATGTGCAGCCCTGTTAGGATGTGCAGCCCTGTTAGGATGTTCAGCCCTGTTAGGATGTGCAGCCCTGTTAGGATGTGCAGCCCTGTTAGGATGTGCAGCCCTGTTAGGATGTGCAGCCCTGTTAGGATGTGCAGCCCTGTTAGGATGTTCAGCCCTGTTAGGATGTTCAGCCCTGTTAGGATGTGCAGCCCAGTTAGGATGTGCAGCCCTGTTAGGATGTGCAGCCCAGTTAGGATGTGCAGCCCTGTTAGGATGTGCAGCCCTGTTAGGATGTTCAGCCCTGTTAGGATGTGCAGCCCTGTTAGGATGTGCAGCCCTGTTAGGATGTGCAGCCCTGTTAGGATGTTCAGCCCTTTTAGGATGTGCAGCCCTGTTAGGATGTGCAGCCCTGTTAGGATGTGCAGCCCTGTTAGGATGTTCAGCCCTGTTAGGATGTTCAGCCCTGTTAGGATGTGCAGCCCTGTTAGGATGTTCAGCCCTGTTAGGATGTTCAGCCCTGTTAGGATGTTCAGCCCTGTTAGGATGTGCAGCCCTGTTAGGATGTGCAGCCCTGTTAGGATGTTCAGCCCTGTTAGGATGTTCAGCCCTGTTAGGATGTTCAGCCCTGTTAGGATGTGCAGCCCTGTTAGGATGTTCAGCCCTGTTAGGATGTTCAGCCCTGTTAGGATGTGCAGCCCTGTTAGGCCAGCCAATCTAACTAAAAAGAGGCATGACCCAAAATAAAATAAATAGACATGGCGGGGGAGACATGCAGCAAAGGTCGTAGGGATCGGGAGTCGAACCCGCAGCACGCCGTCAGGCTGGCTCAGCAGCCTAGGTTGAGCTAACCGTCCACGCCCCAAGCATTAGTTTTGCACGAAAATTAGGCTATAGCCACCCAAATGTGCTGACCTCAGCACATTTGTGATGACGGCTATGGCTGTTTTTAGCCCAAGGAGTGTTTTTCGTGCAAAACTAATGTTTGCAATGGATTCAGAATCATGAATAACCCCTAGTTTGACACGTCACATGCTACTTAAAGTCTAATTACATTTTTGCATTTTTGCCTTAAGTAGGATGTTAATGGTACCCAACTTTCAACCCCTGAATTTACCATGACCCACAATTTATACAATAATCTATTTTTAATATGTTATTTGGATGAAAACCATGAACGATTAGGCCTACTATTGCAATTTATTTTGGGTCAAATCTTAGATTGACTGGCCTCTGTCGGGACTCGCCCTCTTTCACATTACATCATAAAATCTTCCTCGTTTGTTCAGTGTGTTATGCAAATACATTTTCATTTAGTCCCATGCATAGACAAAATATTACTGGTGGCGTATATTGCAGTGTAGCTAACAGTTAGTGAGCTGAGAAAATGGAACAGAAATTGCACAATCTCCCAGTGCAATATGCATTGTGGGGAAGAAAGAAAAGATGAGCTAATCCCTGGGGCTTTGAAATACTCGTAAATAACAATTCAGGATCCCATGCAGGTAGAAATTCCCATATGCAATGATTTTTGTCTCGGGTCCTGCAGAACGCCTAAGCATAGTGGAGTATACTTGTAGATATTTTTATAAGAATTAATTGCACCCAATATACTGTATAAGCGTTTGCTGTTCTCAACAACATTGCATTTTACCTTGACACTACTCTTCATAACAATAGAAATAAAGACAAACGCAGCATTATAAAAATGCTAATAAAAGTCACAATCTTTATTACTAGCGATTAATGGGAAATTAAGCATAAGAACACAGTTTGAGGAACATGCATCATGTAGAGGAGACTACAGTATGCAGTATAAAACTCAGTTTGTTTCCATTTGTACACTCAGAGTTAAATCAACACAGAGGATTTTACAGTGTACCGCCCAAACACACATCTGTTTGCTATTTTCACCAATGAACTGCAGAGACATGGGTCTCGGTGCTTGAGTATGAAGAAACAAATGTTTGGCTAATAAAATCTCTCATGCAGACTGAGGGGCTCAACCACAGTGTGGCAATATCACTGAAGGCTACCTAGATTCATGGCTAGTCCTCCAATAAAATAAACAGCTAATAAAACATCAAGCGCGCGCTCCCCTGACAGCACTTTAACATCATTACACTTTCAACAGGCTTTCATTGAAAACTTGAATACATATTTGGCTGTTCTCTATTACTTGTAGTCAGCCACTCGGGGTCCCGGACGAGGTTTTATGGCCCGCTACTTAATATCACATATCTCAGTGCTCCGTGCGGAGAGCTGGAACCCTGCACACTGTGTGAGCATCTTGTGGTGAGATCTGGGGCCGATTTGTGTTCACCATTGCTTACATAAACTCCACTTCCACCTAATCAGTCTACCTTGACATTAGTGGCCAGGAAGCATATGAGCGTGCGCAGTCACACGCACACGCACATTTCACACACAGTCACCCACACACACCCCTAATTGGGACTTTAGGGATAATTCAGACCGCTGCGATTTTTCTCCACAGCGTTCTAATGATTAATTTATACTCTGTTGTATGATGGTGTTGTGTGTCATATATCAGATCTACAAGCTCACAGACGTACGTAATGTAAGACTCAAGCCCAGAATTAATGCAATGCTGACTCTTTCTTCTTTTTGACACGACATAACATAGATTACAGTCAGGGTTAATCTTATTGACACTTGTTGTTAGTACAATCCCAGTACTTAACCTAGTGTACATACAAGGATTTTCAAGGGGATTATGTCAGTCCTTAATAGGGGATTAGCCAAATCCTCGTGTTTTCACTCCGAAAATCTATTGGGGGATTAGGCTATCACTTAGATGCCTGCAGGATGAGGTGAGACAGCTGTGTGAAAGACAACTTGGTCTCACTTTTAATTGTTCATAATTAAATGTCTTCATTAACGGTCCATAATCCACTCCCCATGTGTTTCACAGGGCACTGGGAAAAGGTGGGCCTTCTGTTTGGTCATTGTGTAGTTGGTGAAGACTGTGGCGGGTCGTTTTCTGTTCTAAAGCTTCTACTTTGTTGAGAATGATGGTTAAAGTCTGTAATTAGCTGCTGATGACAGGAGCCCAGACCCCATCAGTGTGTGGTCCACAGTGTATGGGACTCCATGGTGTTCTGCTGGCACACAGAGGTGATGCCAGACTCCCCCTGTAGGACTCTATCGGTACTCCTACAGACGGCACCATTGTTGAGCAATTGCTGCAGTTAGGGTGGTATTGTCTGGGAGATTCATACTGTAACCAACCAATCGCTTGGTTGATTGTTAGCTCCTTGCAGTGTTCATATTTTGTAAGTAAGCGCTCATGGTTTATTTTTGGTGCTGCAATTATGACTTATGACTGAGATGAGAAACCTGCAGAGGTTACCTAAAAAAGATATTCCCTTTAAACTCGCCCTTTTGGCTATGGTTTTCCAGTAGGCATAGGATATCATTTTAGCAGACAGTTCATAAACGCTGTACCTGGTAAGGAGTAAGCATGCAGAGGTCAACAGTTGTCACATGCATCACCTCATCAGAGAGAATGCCCTTCCCCCTCCAGAGGCAGCAAGCTGCAGCACTCCTGACTAGTCAGCGAACAGCCCTCACACACACACACACACACACACACACACACACACACACACACACACCTATACACGCCTGCAGACACACCATGATGCAACTTTACTCAAAAGCAGCTCGGCGTGTGTGCGTGCGTGCGTGCGGCATGCATATGTCTGTGCGTTTGTTGGTGGACAGAGCTGTGTCGAAAGGCCAGGCTCGTCCTTCTCTCCAGAACATGTTCGGCATTGTTTACTCATCAAGAGCACAAATAACTCAATTTGTTCGCACCTTACGTTTCAGGCCTCCCGCTGTCAGCTGATACTCAATGGAATTTCTGTGAGGGCTTCACGGTGACGTTAAGCAGAGACCCAGGGAAGCTGACAGCGCTAATGGCTATAAAGATAAGTGGAAGAATGTTGACGCTCGCTCGAGAAAGCCACAGGCAATGGGAGAGGATGAAAGAGAGTTCACTATTTAGACTGCTCCGTCAGAGAGAGAGAGAGAGAGAGAGATGTGATGATACAATAAGCGCTTATCAGGACTTACACTTCAAATTACTCCTCTTAAGCACTGCCTCCAACAGTGAATGAATAAAACTGAGTCATAAAAGCCCTCAAACAAACTGGGGTAGATATGAGGTTTGCATTATATTGTATTACTGACTGTGTGGCACTGTTTGTTTTTGGCCAATTGCCTGGTGTTTGAGTAAGGCCTTACGATGGTTTATAATGATATGTTAATTTGTAACAATACAACATCGAGCTAAACGTCAGCACAGTGAAAGGCAGTTGTTGCACATCAAGAGATGGTCCATCTGTCTGTCCGTCGGCCTCTCTCTCTCCCTGCCAGTGTAAACACAGTGCAGCGCGCGGCGTCCTCAATCACAGGATCTCTCAGAGGAAGTGGAGGGGCAGTGCCCTGGCACAGTGCTGGTGGCCGTGCCCGTAGGGAGAGGAAGGGGAAGTGGGCCACTGCCTCAGAAACATTCTATCATTCCGGCGCCAACAGGGAATAGTCATCTCTCCGAGCAACATGCCCCCACTATTACGCTCCAAGACGCGAATTGCTCCTACTTGACATAAATATTTGCATGACACGAGCTGACATGGAAGATCCTATCATAAGTCATACAAACTCATCATGGCCCCATTACAAGCAGCACTCACACTGGCCACCTAGACAGACAGAGGCTGAGTGGAGAATAATGGCTGACTCTTTGGCCCAACAGCAGCTACAGTTACAGAGACGCAGGATCATTCTGTCATCGCGTTTTTAAACAAAATGTCATCTCTGCTATTAGAGTGTCATTTTTAGCCTGCTCTGTCACAGCCCTGCAAAGACCATTGACGGATAGCTCTCCTACTGAATGCCTCTCGGCAGTCATGTGCTTGTGCTTTCTTTCCCACGTACGATCAGCCTTCCCCTGACTTGTGTAAAAAACACAAGGAAGAGCCTCTCTTGTTTTTGGTTTCTGAATGTCTCCGCAAGGTGTTGTCTGTTATGCCGACCGGCCTGCTCATTTCACTTTTATCCGTCATCGCCTACTGTATTCGTGAGGAAGCCCGGCTTTCATCGGGCACACATCTGTCTCAAGGGCCAGGTTTGTGTCCATATGAAGAGTTCAAAATACATACTGTGTCCTTCCTTCTTTTTTCAGTTCTTTGGCTGTTTTTCTGCTCAACCTATTCCTCTGATTCCAAGTGACTGCTACAGATAGCCTTGGCTCGGATTCAGCTCAGTTTGCCAAACAGATTAGCCCGTTGTGCTCTTAAACATAAATCTACTGTTAAATACTACGCCCTAGACAAGCAGACAATTTGGTCTAAGGAGCTTGAATGAAATGTTTGCTTAGAATATAGAATAGTACACTGTATAGATGCCATGTAGACCGGAAATATACTATGTAGATGAGCATATACAGTAAGTGTTCTGGAATGTGTGTTTAACGGCATGTGACCCTGACAAGTGTCTGATGCGTGACTTATGCTTTGCTGCCATTGTGTCACTTGACACAACGAACATATTTTCAACTGAAAATCTGACATTGGGATGGATGGAGATGTTGAAAAGACATTATAAACTCTTTGTCAAGGGAACAAAAAATAGGCTTTAAAGCCCCCCTCCAGTCCTCTAGTAATGTTAGTGTTTTTCAGATATTTTCTCGTGAATCGTGAGGGATTTATTTGTCACTTACTCATACAGGTACAAGCAGCGCAATGTTGGTGGGACTGTAGAGATGTTCTGCAGAGAGACAACATAATAATAATAATAAAAAAATAAGTAATACTGGATGAGATATAAATAGTTATAGTATAGGCATAATTGCCAAAGTGCAATTATAGCAGGAGTGCCAAAATGTGCAAGAGGAGAAGGCATTATACTGCATAGTGTATATCTTTAGCAGAAGTCTCAAATGTGCAAAGAAGCAGAAGCACTTGTTTATTTCACTTGTCTGTGTACAGGACAGGTGGAAGTAGCATCTGAGCAGCTTTATTTCTTTGTTGGTTGGTCTTTTGTTTTAGTTTTTTGTACCATGTCCTCATTCAGGTCTCTGACAGATGTAGGGAAAAAGCTCTTTCTGAGCCTTTCTACGTTTTAACAGCGGGCAACAGTCTGGCGTATCTTCTGGAAGTGCATTATTTGTCTATGGGACCTACTGGCAATAGCAGGCGAAGAGGCGATAGTCGAAAAGTGGGTGGAGGAACGTCGTTCAAAAACATGTTGAAAATTGCCGATCTACAAGCTCACAACGCATCGCAGCGTGACACGTGAGTGTGAAGTCGTAATCTGGCTATATATGTGACTATATCTAATCGCCTTGAGGGACAATCGCTGCTTGTCAAACTATGCTCCGAGATGTCACCGTGCTTGCTTTCGCTCACTTAAACATTTGTATCACTTTTGTGAGAATCCACATTGTTCGCTTAGGGCCAGCCTTCAACATTCATGCAAACCTGTTCACCATCCTTTGTCACACAGATTATTTTGGTAAATGGTGCATTTATATAGCATTTATATACCTTTTATCCAAGTTTGGGGCTAGATAAAGGTTTCCTTTATATCAATTAAGATAATTGATTTCCCTCTGGTCATTTCAGATCACCATGATTAAGCTTAGGTTTATCTGCATGTATTTTGTGCTGTGAGCCTGTAGAGAATGATCACTGTCAGCTCAAAACAATGGGCCTGATTTATGAAATATGACAATACTGAGACAGTCATGATTATTGATTGGTATTGTTAGCAGCTTTAAAAGAGCCATACGTCTTCATCTTCGGCAATGACATATGTATAACAAATACGTTTACTGCACTGTGTAAGCTGGAAAACCCAAAGGCAACATTTTGCTGTGCTGATACACATCACAGGGTTACTTCATTACATCTACCATCATTATAGTTGGATTCATGCTTGGATTAACAAAATAAATGAATATAAACTATTTTCTTGACAAGCACATCCATAAACAACAGGAGGGAAGCGTATGTTTTTGAAATACAAATGAATTTCATGTTAGACAGGTGTGTTTTAAAAAGAAAATATAAGCCTTATGGTGCATCTTGATTTTACCAACGCAGTATGTGGTCTTACAGTACGTAGCTCTCGTTTGCTTTATCCCCCTTGGAAATCTGATCACTGATACTGTATAATGTAGCCTATTTCAATTGTGCTTTTTTTTGGTTGAGTGCCATGGGCAGGAGGATGTTTCTGTATGATCCTCTCAAGGTAAGTGAAGTTGTTCAGATGAATGACTGTTTGAGACTGCGCTCGTATGTCAATGTTTACCCCATTAGTGACAGCTCCGAGGCAGTAGGCCACTTAATATTGTGTACGTAGTTCAGGCTGTCCCCACACCGCCAGTTCAAAAGTTCAGCCACTTCCTCAAGGGTCTCATCACATTCTCACCACATCTTGATTTTCAAAGCTTCACAGAGAGACTTGGCCTGTCAAGAGAGATACCACAAAAAAGGATGACGGAGCACAGGCTCGCAGCCAGTAGCCCAGCAGGCCAGCAAAAACTGCCTCCTGGCCCTCTGGTTAGGAGGGTCGGAAGATAGAGCTCATATTAAAGGCCGTGTAGTGGTCTAGGGCACGCCCGCCTGCATCCAGAGAGAGCAGGAATTGATTGTCCTGGAAACCGATGAAGCTCTGGCACAATTAGATTGTGAGGCAGTGCGCTGTGAGGTGAGAGAGAGCGGCCTGCCTGGCTGTTGATTGATGGTAAAATCATAACTGCGCCGTATTAACTATGGAGTTCACCACTGGGTTAAGGTGGGCCAAAAATTGCTGCTCTTATTAGATTCCGATATGACTTTGTGATGTAAAAAGATTGTTTTCATTGAGGCGGTGGACAGTAATTTGGCATGCAGGGCAGCGGTTCCTTATGTTCATCTAAGCTGTCAAACCCACTGTAGAGAGTTTGATCTCAGGCCTGTGGGAGGAGGGCACTGGGTCAGGAGCAGGGGCCAGGACATAAGCGCGTGCTATTCTCCCGTTCCCCTTCACAACAACAAATGTGGAACCTATTCAAATGCAATCACTCATATTCAAGGCCACCTAGGGTTCCTCTTCATGTTATATTGTTTTCTCATATCTCTAGCACTACATCGTTGTCATCTCACCAAAGGTAACTTATAAACGCCAGGGGGAGTATCAGTTCATCACATTACAGGGTCTTAAGATGAATGCCCTTCTCTCACTCATATATCAGACAGCTAACCAGCAATACCGAAGAGGACGAACACTATAATTTTTTATTGTACAAATGGAGAACGATCCTTCTTAAGCACAAGCATTATGTTGTTGAGCATGCTAGGCCTTGTTTAGATAAGGCTCATGGAGGACAAACAGTCAAACAGTGGATGTTTTTCTAGTAGTGGGGGGCTGCTCAACATGTGGTTACAAAACAATTTTCCCTCTTGCTCAAAGAGTGTAATCCTGCTGGTCATTTGTTAGATGGTGCATCTCCCATGTGGAGAGGAGGTCGGCAGTAGAGTGTGAGGGTATATGGGAGGTGAAAGCCTATAGTAGCATATCAGGGCTCGGGGATTCAAACTCATTTATCTCCATTTCTCGCGCACGGTGTCTAGTAATAAAGGCTCAAGTGATACTGGTGTTTATCATCGGAATGACAACATTTCCCAGATGCATGCAGAAGAAATTTGGAATGTAGATAACGCATTATAACAACACGTCCTTAGTCTGAGGAGAATCCAATTAAGGGAATTTTACATCATGCTAATCAAGAGGAGGTGGACTGGTTCATTTAAGCCTGTGGATAACAGAGCAGGGGGAGGTCTAGTCATGGGGAACAGGGTTGGTTGCATTTAGACCTGCTGCATAGATCAGCAGTACTGTGGGGAGCTTTTCCCTCTAGTGGTTTAGAAAAGGAACACAGGCCAGGGCTGCTTTTAATATGCATCATTCATTACAGTGTTTGACTCTATATATCACAAGAAATACAGAATGTGCGTGTAAATTAAGATAATTGATTAAATGTGTTTTCAAGATGGACAAGTGCACTAAAAAACATATAGCCTTCATTTCCATTTGACTATGAACATTGCTGCATAGTGCATAGTAATACTGGTATTTTAACAACTTAAATCCTAGGTATATACTTTGTTCATTGGAATCACCCAGGAGTCCTTTTTTTCCCTCAACATCAATTCTATTCACTGAGAACAGCCGATCTACAAGATCAAAACATGATGCGTTTTGACCTTGTAGATCTTCTATTTTTGCAGAATATTCTCCTTGGAATAGGCACAGAAGGGCTCTTGTGGTTAAGAAGACAATTTGACAGTGTATGTGCATGCACGTGAGGACCATGCACAGGTCCATTTGCTTGTACGATGCATGGGTAGGCTACATGGGTCTCATGGTCGGTTTGTTTGTGTTGTGTTGTTGTGGAGTGGAGTGGGTGCACCAAGGGGCTTGTCTGTTCTGCTGAGCTGCTTTCCTGCTGCTCAGCACTTCCCGGGGCCTTGGGGGAGACGTAGAGGGACATACGACTGGGCCATGCAAAGCTGAGCTAGTCACTCTCCAATACGACTGGGCCATGCAAAGCTGAGCTAGTCACTCTCCCATACGACTGGGCCATGTAAAGCTGAGCTAGTCACTGTCCCATACGACTGGGCCATGCAATGTTCATCTACCCCGTCCACCGTCTAATCTCTCTCAGTCGAGACCGGGGCGATGCGGAACAGGTGCGCACATCGTTGGCACAAGGACAATGTGGCCGTTTGGACGGCCTCTTTCTCAGCAAAGCTCCACGCATGCTGACGTGACACTTTCCCACCCACAAGCATGCGCTATGTTTTAACATTTACACAAGAACACAGTGATTTATTGGTACAGTAATGCTTCTTTATGCAAGGACGCAAGGTATTCCTCAACATGCGACAAGAATGTGATGGTGGGGAATCTGTGCTGACATACTGTATTTCTGACTTTCCGTGGAGCAGCCACAATAAATTATAATGGTTATAATACACACATGAGCGCGCATGCATGCCCAAAACATGACAGATGTAATACTCTCAAGTCTATATAAGAAAATCTTCTAAAATCATTTTGCCTAAAGGCAGATATCTTCACAGAGCAGATATTTAACTGCATAATGTTCGGTACCTCATAAAATACTGCAGGTGGCTGTTGTTTTCATGCGTCGGGCACTCTCCTGCAAATGTACATTTTGGACTTTTCTTTTCATTTTTATTAATGAACCATTTCCTCTGTAAGACAAATGTACACAACTAGAATTTCGTGGCCGCTTCGTGGCCGCTCATCCCAGAGTTACTTTGCCGCGCACTATGGGAAGAAGGAAATTGCGGGAGTTGACTCCACATGTAGTAACGGATGGGTTATTAGTTATTATTATGTGTCCTTATTAGTGTAGTGTAGTGTAGTCAACACGTTATGGCTCATACACACTGCCCGGTATTTGCTCCGATTATGCTGTCTGGGAACATTTTTGGCGCTGGCCGACAAAACCCCTGATCTGACGTTACTGGTAGATCGTGATCTACCTTTTGGGCACCGCTTAACTCAACCTTTTTTGTCCCAGGGCACACTTTTCATAGCCTAAAAATCTCGGGGCACACCTAGATATATGGTTTGTGTACACTGTATATATACCGGTGTGTATATATAGTAAATATATATATAATATATATATAATATATATATATATATATAAATATATATACATATAGAATATTAGTGGTCCATGACATGAAAATGTTTGAGAACCACTGCTGTAAAACAACATTGGACAATGATGTTTGACAGTCAGCAATATTGTTGCTTATTCTAGATTTATTTTCTGACTTGATCTGGCCTGTTAACATTTTCATAGACCTGGTTGCTTGTTTCCCTCTCAGTCAATGTGGCAACACTGGTCAATGCCGTGTTGACTGTTCTGTATGATGATTTAGCTTAGCACACAACAGCTAGGAGGATGCAGCAGGCTGATGCCGTCATGTTTAACAGTATTTTGCGCAATTTATGTCCCCGAATTTATGGATATGGACTTATGGCTCCATCGCTGCCTCTTTCTTTAGTAGAAGTAGAAATGTAACGTGTTGCTGACTTTGTTGTTTACGGTACCTCCCTCTCACACGCGAGCGCGCACACACACACACACACACACACACACACACACACACACACACACGCACACACAGCTGATGTCCTCTCCCACCGACGTCAGCTGTTCATTTATCTCCTTATTCATACACGCTTTGAGCTGAGAGAAGCTATAAAGCGCCTTTTAAATATGACAATGCTGTATATATATCAGCTGCACAGTTCAGGCAAGTGTCTGTGGCATATGTAACTTTAACAAAATAGTTTTGACAGCTTAAATCTGCGCGGCAGTGTTGTGTGTGTGTGGGACACGGGGTAGTGTGTGTGTGTGTGTGTGTGTGTGTGTGCGTGCAATCAGAAGTACTGGCAGTAGCGAAATAACAAACGCGATCTGTCTAATCGTAGTAGTTAGGTACAAACCAAGTAGTTTCTAAGAACAATGTTAATGTAACTAAGACATTCGCTGAGCGACCTATATTTTAAATGCAGAGATTTAGAAGGAACTAGAACTGCACTCTGTCGAGTGCATACTTGCTTGTTGCACACTAGTAGGCCATGGCCAATGGCCAACTAGTGCGCAAGCAGAGCGCGCAAGTACTTTTGACCGTTGTAGGTGTAACTATTTGTTACCTACCTACTTTATGCATATAAACACCTAGTATTATTAACTATGGTTCAAGTTTCTATCTATATAAGAAACATAAAATATATATATATACTATATAGAGTGTGTAGTTGTAAGTTGATTAGCGGTATACTGTGGTTACTTTGCGCCAAAAAACGTGACAGCCGTCCCGCCATTTGATGTTTATGCAAGAAAACAGCAAATCTGTGCCTGGTTTGCTGGGACCAGATTACACAAATGACCATATTTCTTACGTCATCATTGAGAGCTAAACATACATATACACACCACGTACTCTGGTCCCAGCAGATCAGGCACAAGTTGCTATTTTATTTTTTACTGATTATGTATATAGTATACGTATGACTAGCTCTCAATGATGACGTAAGACATACGTATACATATACGTATACATATACATATACTATATAGAGTATGTAGTTGTAAATTGATTAGCGGTATACTGTGGTTACTTTGCACCAAAAACCGTGACAGCCGTTCCGCCATTTGATGTTTATGCAAGAAAACAGCAAATCTGTGCCTGGTTTGCTGGGACCAGATTACACAAATGACCATATTTATTACGTCATCATTGAGAGCTAGTCATACATATACACAACACGTACTCTGGTCCCAGCAGATTAGGCACAATTTGCTATTTTATTTTTTACTGATTATGTATATAGTATACGTATGACTAGCTGTAAATGATGACGTAAGACATACGTATACATATACTATATAGAGTGTGTAGTTGTAAGTTGATTAGCGGTATACTGTGGTTACTTTGTGCCAAAAACCGTGACAGCTGTCCCGCCATTTGATGTTTATGCAAGAAAACAGCAAATCTGTGCCTGGTTTGCTGGGACCGAACGACCACAAATGACCATATTTCTTACGTCATCATTAAGAGCTAGTCATACATATACACACCACGTACTCTGGTCCCAGCAGATCAGGCACAATTTGCTATTTTATTTTTTACTGATTTTGTATGTAAGTATACGTATGACTAGCTCTAAATGATGACATAAGAAATATGGTCATTTGTGGTCGTTTGGTCCCAGCAAAACAGGCACAGATTTTATGTTTTTCTGCATAAACATCGAATGGCGGGACAGCTGTCACGGCGGAAGAGACCGGGCGAAATTATTACTTAATAATAGTAATAAGCGAAATGGTGAGGCGACTATAGGTAAGGTTTCTCTGCGGAGTGCGGAGATCCATAGGGGAGATCACATTACAGCAGCCAAAGAGGGAGGGGCTGAGAGCTTTATGGGCACATCTTTTCATTGGCTAGTGGCACATCTTTTCATTGGCTAGTGGCACATCTTTTCATTGGCTATGCGCACATCTTTTTCGCACGTGACAACTTTAGACTTGTTAATATAGATTACAAAGAATAGACACAAAAATGCTGTCTAATGTATCCATTTGTAAGTCTGAGAGTGGCCAAATGTAACCATATGGACCCGTATAAGAAGAGTCCATTTTACTGTGTATACATTGAGCACTGCAAGAAAGCAGACCAAACATAATTACATTCAGGCTTCCTTCTGTGCTGTGGGCAAAGCAGTGCATTGTTTGTGGTGAGCCTGAATTCTGCCCTTTGCCCTTTGCCGTGGCCCCCTCGACCCTCTTGGAGGTTCACAGGAGGGTCACAGAGTCCCTGTGCCTCTGCAGACAGTGTGTTGATGGAGGCTCAACCCCCTCTGCCCACCCATCCACCCCCTCTGTCTGTCTGTCTATATCTGTTTCTCTCTGTCACTGACACTAGTCTCTCGACAGACTGTTGAAGGAAAAGAGGGCGCTGTTTTTCCTTTATTTTTTGACGATGGGTTCACACACACACCGTCTCTCTCTTGCATGCGAGTGAACAAACCCAACAAACAAAACCAGGTTCCAATGTTGGCATGAACTGGTCTTGAACTAATGTCAGGTCTCATATTGTTTTCTTACCCCTTTCCTTCCAGGACATTTGGCCTCATTTTTCAATATTTTTATGAAATGGTTTCAACAAGGCGTAAAACCACACGCACTCCAAAAGCTTTTAAACTCCCATGTAATGTATGTTAGCTTACACCATATCATAACTTCATAGTAATTCAAAATTTATATATATATATATATATATATATATATATATATATATAGTACACACACAATTTCTATCAGGGTAGATACATGAGGCTTGCTGCGCTACACATAGATCAGTACTGTCCATTCATATTGAATGTCTTGGCTATCAGAAGCTCAGCTGGTGGGGCAGATGCATGCATTTCTCTATGCTCTGTTGCTTTATGTACGACCAATGGAAAAAGGAGGTTGATACTCATCACATGAGATATCACATGCTGCTAGGCAGAACATCTACCATATCCCCTGAAACCCTCTGCCGAGAGACCACCGGGATGATTTTCATTTCTAAATCCATTAATACCAAAGTGCAGAGCTGCGTCTCATTCCTGCTGATTTTAACATGTAAAGTGCATCGTGAAGGGATGGAGCTTTGGCAGACCGAGGGCTTCGGCAGCAATGTTTTGTTTAGGGATCCGATCGGGCATGGTGTTGTTTCATGGCAGTGATGATAATAATGGCCGCCACTGCTGAGATGACTGTTGACATAATTTTTCATGTGTTCCGCCACACGCATCAATCTTAACCCGCTATACAGACACTCCTGAGGTGAATGAATTTTTCACTTGAGAGTTCAGAGCGAGGTCACAGAGACACATACCTCCACATATGAGAGGGGCACAGCGGGTGAACCGGAGGACTTACAACACTCATTTGTCTCTCTCTTCTTTTTTCTTTATTCGCTATATCCAATTGCTGTGCAGTGTGCCTCTCTGGTAAATTATTCCAGGCAGGGGATGGATATACTGCACAGACAGTATCATACTGTAGGGATTTGGGGGAAAGACATAACATTCTGATAAAATACACTGATTTGTTGGACAGCAAATTGCAAAAACAAACCAGATTTAACACAATGCGGATGGGGTAGTGGGGGGTCGGGGGGTCAGGTTGACAACTACTGAGAATACTTTTTAACAGTATTTCCCAAACAATGGTTCGGTAGTACCAATTTTTGGATTGCAGACCAATTTTTATTAGTCGTGAGTAAATATCAATTTCCTTACAAAAAAAATCCTGAAACATATTTCGAATTAATTTCAAATTAGAAATAAAATATAATAATCCATTGAATGTTATTTTTTATATTTATGGCCTGCAATGGATGAAGCTATTCTGTATCTGCAAAGTACTCCCTTAAATAATGAATGCTTCTGTGCAAAACCAAAGTACAATATGTGTATTGTGAGCTTGTAGTTGTAGAGCTGCTATTTTCACTATTTATTAGTGCTTACAGTAGGTCGTTAATTCATAATGTATTTTGTGTCCCGGGAAGATACCAAATTTATCTTTTGGGTCTCAGCTGAAAAGAATTAGGAAATACTGGTTTAACACATGAGACATTTCAGTTCAATCTGCATCCACACAGGGAGTTCGCACAGAGGGATCCGCCAGAATTTAAGCTTCCATGAATCAGTTATAATGGATCTGTCTGCTTTGTATTTTTTGCTGGGATTTCACCACTCTGACATGAGGACGACACAAGATGTATTTCCGATAACACATCATGTCCACAAACTGAGGTATTCTCCAATGACAGGCAGAGTGAAGGCTTAAGAAAGGCCCAGGATTTACCCTCCTAAACTGTGGGCTGTCATCTTTTACAAAGTATGTTCAGGGGGTGTGAAAGGGATCATTAGTTGTGTGGCAGTGGAAGCGGCCACGTTGTCAGCTACCTGCTATTTACTTCCCCCCCATTACTGTACACTGGCTTGCGCTGGTGGGAGTGTCAACATCATTAACATGACTGTCATTAGTCCTGTCCCACACTGCATGGAGAACTTAGTCCTGCGGAGACAAATGAAGCCTCTCGCGCCACCACCGTCTCTCCGCTGCTAGGGCGACTGTACTGGAAGCCCCACCGCTAAGTCGTACCTCACGGCGAACACGTTGCCTGAGTGGAGAGAATAGAAGCTCTGCTCGCGATGAATTGAAATAGCTCCACCTCCCAGCGTGCGTTACTTATCATGGATGCACGTTTGCATCGGCCAAGATGAAACAATATAGGTGTGGAATAGTTCAGCATGGGGGGGGGGAAAGACGGATTGGAACAACACACTGTTAACCTCAGGGACATTGTTTAACAGATGCAGGGAAAGGATGCACACAAGTGCTTTGTCTATGTAAAGGGTCATCAGCTGTGGACTGGGCATGAAATTTAAAACAAGAGCTAAAGTAATAGTGCCAAGATGTTTCTCTGTATTCACCCAGCAGCGAGGACCACGTACCATAGTGCAAAACAAAAAAGCGCTACCACTGCTAGAAATGAAATTGTACAATAAAGACCGCTACAAATTGATATGAAGGCTGAATGCTTACATGTACTTTTATGATAATGGTGTATCCAGAAATCTATTCAGGGCTACTAGCTTGGTTGAGAACCAAAACATCAAATTTTCATGACACACCATATCCTCAAATTGTATTGAAAAAATAATGCATATACTGTACGTACAGTAGATACAACTCTTAAAAGCACCCCTGTTGTGTTTTGTCAAAGGACCTCACTTATTAATTGGCACCTACAGAGGGATGAAAACAAACAGTCTCTGTCACACCTTGTCATCTGCCTGCCTCTGCTGGATGTTATTGTAGCCAACTTCAAGGCCTATGCAGCAGCTGCAATCACTTATAGCCGTCTGCCTCGGTGCTCGGCCCCTCTGTGCCCCTGACTAGTTTCCCATCAGCCTTCGGGGGATAGCGAATCCTCCGCACTCAATTTCAACCCCTCTGCTCTCTGTCTTGTCTTGATTACACCTCTTCGACCTCCTCAGAGGTGACAGAAGGCTTCTCGTGGATCCAGAGCAGAGTTGCATGCTTTCGTGTTGACCGTTTCTGAGTGAAGCCACATACTGTGTTTCCACATGCCTTTTTGTAAACGGGACCGGTTCTCTGGAGTGGGCCGGGCTTTTCCAGACGGGGCGGCGCTGTCCAATGGCAATGCCGGGATCCCTGTGTGGCTCCCCTGATTTACGGCAGATCATTAAGTCAGCGCATTCCTTCTCCCCGCGGCCCAGGTGGCTGTGGGGCCTGAGGCCCAGACTCTGAGGAGCGGGCAGGGCTTCTCTCTGGAGCAGAGGGGAGCACCGCGGTGCAGGGCAGCAGCTGCAGACCAGAGCATCCGGCTTCATACCGTGGGCCGTGCCAATATCCCATCCTGACAGGAAGCACTTAATAGGAGCTATATCAGCGCCTCTATGTTTATGAATGATATGCTGTCTTATTTATAGGACCAACAATCCTGTTTCCATTTGACTTCAATTGCAGTGCAGTGCATCCGGATGAAGATATAGGAGATCCGTCATTAAAACTAAAGAGGGCTTGCTGACCCTGTCGCATTCTATGCAAAAGCCGTATCTATTGTAAATGGATAAAAGAGGTTATTTCTTGTTGGAGGGCTATCTCAATGTAAAGCTCTTATACTTTTAGTGTGATGGCAACAGCTTGTGCCTATAACAAACCGCTTCAATTTACAAATGGCTTTATTAGTTGAGCTGCATGTTACTGAAATAAACAAGTTAGCGATTTACAGCCTGACAATTGAACAATCTGACAAAGTTGTTTGCCCCCCCCCCCCCAAATATCTCAACATTCAATGTATCACAAACATCTCAGGATGACATGAGTCATGAGAGATTTTTGGAGCTGCTTTGCCCTCTAGTGGCAGAGAACATTGTGTCAGTCTATACACAGATCAAGCTCAGCCCACTTCAGCCCACTCAGCCCACTCTGCCATTGCTCATCACTCAGATCTCTGCCTCAACAAAGCCTTGCAGTCAGTAACAGAGGAGTGTGTTCAGAGCGCGTGCATGTAGGCTACAATAAAACTTTTTTTTTTTTTAAATGATTTGTCGATTTGCTCTGGACGTGACATCAGCAGCTCTGTTATGTTTTGGGGGATCTGACTGTAAACGAAATGACTTGTTAGAGATTTTAGCACAAGCAAGACTTTTATGTTTACAAGGCCTCTAAAATGCTGTCTGTTCCTCCGTCCTTTCACTTCTGACCTATACACAACATAACTGACACACTGCATTATTAAAAAAGGGGTCTGGGGGTTAAACCAGGCTAGTTTTCAAGGATTGACTCCGAAGAAGTACAAAGCGTTGACTTATCGGTTCAATAGTTGACTGTATAACATGTATAGACATGTCTAGTATGTGACACATTTATTTTAGTACTTCAAACTGTTGGAAATCAACCAAAAGGAAGGACCCTTGAGTTTTTTAATGCCACTGTATATTCATTGATTTGATTAGCTTTCCCCCCCCCCCCCCCCCCCCCCCCCCCCCCACACACACACACACACGTTGCACAACACACGCACAGTGTATATGTGCATATATACTAGATACTGTGTGTGTGTGTGTGTGTGTGTGTGTGTGTGTGTGTGTGTGTGTGTGTGTGGATACATACAGTATATAGAGAGAGATAGTGTTTGTGTGTACTGTACATGAGAGAGTTCTTCTCAAATATAGAATTTCTTCCAGCTATAGCAACCAACCATGTGTTCATTCTGGATGGAAGAATTTCAGTCACTGTATCTTTTGGCTCCAACACAGACAAATAGAAACACTACTAGTGATGAGGTATTTCCTGCGCACTGCTTCCTGCACATGTGAAACTCCTGCTTCTCACACGTGCACACACACACACACACACACACACACACACACACACACACACACACACACACACACACACACACACACACACACACACACACACACACACACACACACACACACTTGGTGATTGGGAAAGCCAGTATGTCATTGTGTGGCTGACTCAGCCGTATTCACCTGGCCAACAGAACAGACCTGACTTTAGTTCTGGCTTCTTTCAATAACACAATAATGGTCAGCTTCCAGCTCAGGGAGCAGATCATTTGGACTGCAGCGGTCCTCCTACGCGTAATGTTGGATTGATTTAAAATCCAACGATTTCCAACGATTTTTAAAATCCACGATTTTGTAACCCAGTTTTCTTTTCACCCAGTGCCAATTATCTAATGTAATCCTGGGCGCTACACTTCCTCTGCCAGCCTGGGGGGGGGGCTGGCAGAGGAACTTGAGCTTACTTTCCTCTTCGGAAAGAAAAACTGTGCAAAATAACTTGAGTTCCTCAAAAGTAAAGAATACATATTTAGACATAAGGGCTATTTTCTGCCGTAACTGCATATGTAACAATTGGTCTCCCAGAGACAATGGCTATATTTAATTCTACTTAACTTTTATTGCTCAAGATAATATAGCTAAAAAGCTGAACTAGAATCATCTGCATCATTGAGGTTGAGGCTGTCGGAGTATTTACTTTATACAAAGCCAGCTTTTGAAGTCTTTTGAAGTCTTACTGATTGCAATGGAATGTGACATTTATGGCATGTGCAGAGATAAGATGCACGATAACCTGCAAACAATTTCACAGGTATATTAAAAACATGCCATTAAAATATCTATTCACCAAAGACGGATAGCAACTGCACACATTGGCTAAAGTAATGGACACATATGTTTACTGACATAAACATCCACAAAAAACATATTTGTTTCCCGCCCAAGAGGAAAGGAAGCTCGCAATGTATCACTCTAAGTGAATGGACCTTTGTAGCCCAAGCACTGTCTCTTAACCTTTCCTTAATTTGTCTTGTGGTGTAATGAGCTTGCAAGACCAATAGCTTCCTCTCACAAGGTTGTGAGTACACAGCGCTTGCACAGATTTAGACGTTATCAAGATGTAAGCATGTGTTCAACACAAGAGAGATTGAAAATATGTAACACAGGCATACATAGTTAACCGTATTTATTGTTCAGTGGTATATTCACACCTATACATTGCAGCTGTTTCCTCTACCGCATGGCTCCTTTCTTCTTTTAAAGACTCTCAGAAATACTGCATTGGAAATAAGTCTAACATTGTGGCCTCATGTGCTGCTTCCTGTCAATGTGCTATCATTAGCACGTTCAAATGAGAGGTTATTAAACCTTATGTTATTGCAACTTTCACTACATTAGTGATTTACAGTCACCACCTTTCCGCCACACACAGACATCAAGCGCTTAATTTCAATACGATTTTGAAAAGAGAGCTGATAAGGAAATGTTATCTCCTTGCGGAGGAGGCACTGACCTCCCTCCCTGGTTGTGAAAGGTTAGACAATGCAGCAGGAAAATGTTTACAGCAAATGTCCAAGATATAATCCTCTATAATGTAACAATGAATGCTGCCTTTACATTGCTCTGTCACGGGTAAGCTGATCGCTGTGGGCCCGCTGTGGAAATATGCACATGGAGAGCATGCTGCGGTTTTACTTTAGGTAGTGCTGAGAGGAAAAGCACAGCCCATACTTTGGTTTCATTTCAGCATTAGGAGAATAAGTATGCTGTGCCTCCCTCAGGATTAAGGCTTTTCCAATTGTACAGAATGTCATCACTCTTGTTCAGCAACCTGACACATATTTTCATGGGATTGTCACCACCAGAAGGAAGTTGTAAACCAGAGAGGCTCCCAATCCAGGAAGCCTCCTTTCATTGACTATAATCTCTTCTCGAAAACATGGTGGCCCTCAGTAGAACCCATACAGAACTCCCACTACGACAGAGCACATTCTATATAGTATAGTTATATTCTATATACAGTATACTTCAGTGATGGCCAGAAAACTACATGGTTGTGATTGGCGAGTTTGAGCTTTAGGACTTGTTTATGTTGTGTTTATTCCCTTTGCTCCTTCCCTGGACACTTTGGTAACTCCAACCCTTCATTAAGCCTTATTACACACAACACTCACTCAGCAGCTGGCTGGGGGCTCCCAGAATGGCTCGTTTGCCATGCTTTTTATTGCAGTCATATAGTTGGTGTTGTAAATGCCTGTCTGGATGTGCATTGTTTTCTGTCCTGGGGAACACAGTATTCTCACTAGACCCCATGCATGCGCCCGACAATCATCATAGATCTAATGCAGCCTTGGCAATCAACGTTTCACGTGCAAGTTTTTAGAACATTAGCATTTAACCAAATATCAGAACAGCAATTTGCCTTTTTAAATATAGCATTGTTAGAAAATATAATTAGTAGTTGGTGGTTGTTTAATTACGTCCTTGACCTGTGATTGGACGAATGTCAGCTGAGTAAGAGGCAGGTATAGTGACAGGATTGGCAGCTCTCTAAGTCCCTGGGACAGGTTTGTCATCTGTGTCAATGACCCACCGGGGAGGCGGCCCTAATATCAAACCCAGCGCTGATGGATGGCCATAGTTCCAGCTGTTAAAGCGCTGTCACAAACACCTTCCTCCATTACGTGTCACGGGGTGTGTGTGTCTCACAAGTGTGCTGCGACGGAGGCCAGCCATGGTCAAACTCATTTTGGAATTGGAAGTGCAATGATCAATGATGAGTAATGATTACTAGTACTACAATACTATTGAATCATAGACAATATAGTGTGTGTGTGTGACTGCATGTGTGTGTACTGGACAGACAGATAAATATGTATAGTATACTGTAGCTTTGTAAGATTGCATGAGCCACACTGCACAATGTTTTTTCAGTGAGACATTACAAAAATCTTTGTTTTTCTTTTTAACAATGATAATAAAGGTGAAGCATTGTGCCAACCATCCAGGTGTTAATTGAATATAATGCCCCATCCATATCATTTACTGCATGTGTCAGCCAAGTGCAAAATATTGGTAATGAGCACATAACTGTGCTGCTTAGATGTCTATTTTGAGACACATTTTAATGTGCATTGTTTTAATAATTACTTATTGTACATTTTTATATCATCCCCCCTACACGATAAAATACAATGAATACCTCACAACTAAAAATGCAATGATTACAATCATGTGGTAATCTATGATGTACCGTAGACGTGTGGTCTCTCAATGTGTCACGTAATCATGCACGTTTCAAACTGAACAGTGCTGTCCGGAGCTCTGCGCTGGCACCTTCTGCAAGGCAACCTCATTGTTTCATTGTTCTGCCTCGCTTCTCTCAGCAAACACGCTTCGTGTGGCTCAAGTGTAAACTACAGTACATAGCAGGAAGGAAGAGGGGACTGGGTGGGGGTTGGGAGCGGGATCCCACACCATAAAACCTGGCAACCGCCCCCCCCTTTTGCATTGTTCCCCGCCGCCGTTCCAATCCAGTTTCATTGGATCCCTCTTGGGCTCTGTGTATCCTGTCGTTTTATGGGCAGTAAAGGTCGTCGTTGGTCATCAGACACAACATGTATCCTGACCAGACTGCTCGTTCGCCTTTGTTCATGCTTGGAGAGGGGGGCGTCTGAAGCAATGGATCAATGGGTGCTTTTATGCCGTGCTAAAAAATAAACGGCCCGGGCTATGAGCTTTGAAATAGGTGTCATAATGGGGCAATAATTGGACATGTCCAGTAATACACAGCATGCTTTACTGTAGGGTTGAACACACTTCTGTGCAATAATACAATCCCAGCCCTTTGGCTGCAGATCCAAGTCAACACAACCCAAATGTCCTCTTGTAGCACCACCTTGTGGTTCCATGGAGCTGCCAGTTCCATAACTCTATGATCCTAGTTACTGCTGAACTGTCATTAATCACTCAAAGTAGACCGTGATACAAATTGGACAGTATTTTGTTTTTATTCCAATATTTTCTTCTGGGGGGGAAAAAAACCTCTGTACTTGCCAAAAAGCATATTTGTTCATCAACAGTATAATTTCGGAGTTTATTTTTTTGAAACACATCGTAAAATGTTTTATGACCATGACAAATTTACTACTTGCATCTGTATGTTGTATGCAATGATCAAAATAGACTAGATCAGCTAGAGCAGTGGGAGCACACTGTTATTACCATCAATACGCTCTGTTACCTTTTCTGAAAATAATTAGCTAAAATTATTCATAACGTTAATTATTTAACATAACCACAATATGATATTGTTGAGGCAAACTGCTGATTCTATGTCCCAGGCTGTCTGGGAAACTGTGGTGGAAGAATTACTCAGATTTGTTACTTAGATGTAGTAATACCATGTAGAAATACTCAACTAAAAGTTAGTACTGCATTCAAACGTTACTAACTTGTACAAAAGTATTGCCATCAAAATATATTTAAAATGCCAAAAGTTACAATCTTTCAAAATTAGCAGATCTACAAGCTCACATGTCGGGTGTGATATAGAAATATAGAATAGAGCTTAATTGGTTGATTTATGTTTTGTATAATGTAAATCGGCCAAATAAATGGAAACTAAATGTTTGCCTCTGAGATGTTGTGAAGTAGGCTACAAGTAGGCTATAAAGTATTGTAAAATGGACATACTTCAAGTACTTAAGTGCAGTACTTGAGTACTTAGTTACTTTCCATCATCACTGCTGGGAAATCAAGCAGCATGGGCCAGACAGACAGAAGGCTGGACATGACAATGAAACTCAGTTGTACAGAAACTGCTCCCTCTGCTGGTAGGGGTGAGAGGGCACCGGAAATCAACAACCTGGGAATGTTGCCTATGGGTGGCAGGATGGCCCAGTGATTCCAAAGTCCACCCGGTATAATGGAATGGTCAGAGCTTTGATCCCCACAACAGCCAATTTGTCCCTCAACAGCCATGTGTCCTGTCAGAATGGTCATTAGCATCATGCTGAACCCCCCTTGCACCACCACCACTGCATGCGCACACACACACACACACACACACACACACACACACACACACACACACACACACACACACACACACACACACACACACACACACACACACATAATTGCTCACTCATTTGAAGTTACACTGATCCAGTGTGTCTGGTAAATGACCAAAATGCAAACATAAAATGGATAGGATGGAATTTACATTCCAGTTAATAAGAACGCTCGCCCCGGGTCAAATCCGCCAACCTCGGAACGGACCCTACCAGGTATTCCTAAACGTAATGATTCATAATCTCAGTAAAACTATGCCTAAACCTAACCTTATTCCTAAACTTAACCACAGTAAAACTGTTATGTTTATTTATTTTTGCATGGACATCACAATCACTTTGCATTGTAGATGCATTGCTTAAAAAAATGGGGGCGAGTGTGTTTTGGGGCGAGTGTTCCGGTTACTGTTAAGAAGCACAACTCTGGTTTTAATTACTGTTTTATATACATTTTCACCACCTAAACACTCTATACTTGCTCGGTTCTGTACTTTGGTCCGCTCTTTTTTTCCCTATACACCAAATCTATTTTGCGAAAATAGCCAATCTACAAGCTCACAAAACGGTGCAACGCATTGTGAGCTAGATTGGCTATTTTTGGTGAATGTTCCACCAGAGTAGGGATGCTAGGTTTCTAGTTGGTTAAGCTTCTCTCCCCTGAAACATTTAGTCACAATACTCAAATCACCCAACTTTTCCTATCCAACAAAGAAGAAAAAGAGTACTTGGTTGGCACTTAATGTTGTGGATGGACTTAATGTTATCAAAATATATTTCCTTGCACTGAGAAACCATGTTATCCTTGCAATGTAGTATTCGAAAAGTATACCTTTCCTGTGTGTGTGTGTGTGTGTGTGTGTGTGTGTGTGTGTGTGTGTGCGTGTGTGTGTGTGTGTGTGTGTGTGTGTGTGTGTGTGTGTGTGTGTGTGTGTGTGTGTGTGTGTGTGTGTGTGTGTGTGTGTGTGTGTGTGTGTGTGTGTGTGTGTGTGTGTGTGTGCGCACGTGCGCACATATGGAGCTGGCTTGGTTTATTCCTTGACCACAAATTCACATATTTACCCTCCGCTCATTTGATAACCACTTCGCATCTGTAGCTGGAGCATGCTCTCTCCTCAATCATCTGTCTGTCTCTCCTCCGGATGAATAGGAACTCCAAGTGCAGGACAGAACAGCACCCATTGATCCCAGCCGCAAGTGGGAGCTGGAAATACAGGAAAACATTTTTGAAAACCACTGTACACTACACTCTAAATGCAGTCTTTCTCCGAGATCAGAAGGAGTGATGGAGCCTGTCACAATCATTTCTATGCTACATTAACAGAGGCAGCACTGTGGCTTGACTTGGCTAAGGCTGTTGAAACTGCATGGTCCCCAGTGTAAAGAGAATCTTGCCTGCAGTCCTCTCCTAATGAGGAGGCAGTGTCTTTATGAGTTTGATAACTTTCACACCAGGAAATCTTATAGCAATCCTTTTTTCTCTCTCTCTCAATTGTGATTGCAGTCCAGTCACATTTTCCTCATTAAATCCACCATCTCCACCACAGTCACGTTGGCTACTCACAATTTATGTTTCTCTTGATTAAGAGAGTAATTTAAAGGCCCAATCATTGATACAAACATAAATAAATGGGTAGACCCACCACCAGAAATGAAAAATAGCAGTGGAAACATGTTCTCTAGACTAGATGATTGACTCTGTTCTTGATAGGACTAACACTATAGACAACAGATGAATTATTTTTTAAACTGTACTTGCTGTACTAGGTTTGTTTGCATTGGTAATGTTTGTAAGTCAGATCTTTTATTTTGATTTATGATTGTAAGAAATTTCCAAATAGCATATTCTTCCATCTCTAAATGAAAATCTTTAAAGCTGCAACCAGGAACTTTTTACTTTTAATGAATACATTTTCATTTTAACCAATTCATATGTTAGCTTAATAAAATAGAATTAGTACATCCGCTGTGGTTGGAGGTAATATCCCCTAACTCAGCGGTTCCCAATCCTTTTTGGCCATGCACCCCCTGTTACCTCCCGACCTAGCTGATGCACCCCCCACATGGAAATATATTGCATAAGCTATATAGAGATATATTTCCTTTTTATCCACATACCTGAATATGGCATATTATGCAGCATAGGCTATATTCGGCATTACTTGCCATATATTGGCATATGTTAATATATAACATCTAAATAAAACGTAACCCACTTTTCACCTGGTGCCAATTGCCTAAACTGTAATCCTGGGCGCCAATCTCCCTCTGCCAATCTGGGGAGAGCCACAAACCGAGCTCATGCTTCTCCCTGGATGGACGTAGCGCATGAAAGGAGCACGTTATTCCAACCAGTTCCTTTCCCCTCCATCAGGCGCCCCGGCTGGCCAGTGGCCAGGGGGAGGCAGTATAGAGACCAGGATTACTGCCTGTTTTATGTCAGGGTACCTACCCTAGGGGACACGGGGAGAACATGCAAACTCCACACAGAAAGGCCCTTTCGCCAACCCCACCTAGGGTATGGGCTCTGATGACACGGAGGAGAGAACACGCCCCCAGCGTCCCTGGCTGGAATTGAACCCAGGACCTTCTGGCTGTGAGGCGGCAGCGCTACCGACTGCACCATGTCCCCAGGACACCTACTGGTTGACTGGTAGTACTGCCTGGAGCTCATAAGCCCCAATAACACCCCTTTGCCCCTTTTTTTAAAATGTTTTCTGAGCTTTTTTGCCTTTATTGATAGATCACAGTAGGTAGACAGGAAACGGGGTGAGAGATGGGGGGGGGGGGGGGGGGGGACCACACACAGTAAAGTTTGTCGAGATCGGGACTCGAACACTGGATTACCAGCCAAGGTGCCTGGACCGCTCTAGTCGGCCCAGGCCAACTTTGGACTGCTACTTTAAGAAATTGACTATATAACCCTAATTGAGATGGTAGGTTGCAGTTTACTATGAAAACCTGCATTTCATGTTACAATTCATGTAAGTCCGTCCGTCCGTCAGTCACGCCTCGTGACATGCTCCATATATGGCCGTCTCCATATATGAAGATATGAAGACACTAACCTCATCAAACCCTGTTTAGCCATACATGGAGAAGACTGGATCATCACCTAGATCTGCATACTGTATATGGAGCCGGCTAGCAACTCTGACCTCACGGACACCATGTTGATCTGACCTAATCAAACCCTTAGATCTCCATATATGGAGCTGACCTGTTCTGACATTCCATATGTTGATTCTTCCCCATCCGTCCTTCCTCTTCGATGTCTCCCTTTTGACTGATACCCGTCCATTCAAACTAGACGGGTCCACCCCAAAGGCCTAGCACACATTTTACACCCTACCCGGCCCGAAAACTTCAATTAAAAAGAAGAAAAAGAAGGTCCATGCATTCCCAGACCTCGCTTCTCGGCCCCAGTCTTACTGGTGTATGTATATGTACTGAATATTCAAAACAATCCCAGATTGGGCATTTGGCGGTGAACACATTGTTTGTGTTATATTATATTATGTTATATTATTTGAAGTTCCCATTTTAGACCACAGATGTGAGCACTCCTCTGGGAAACACCCCACCGCTGCCAGGCACATGGCCTGCATTTTCAAAATCAATTTCTCTCTCACAGTTGGTTTCAGCAGTGCCACTGAAATCATCAGGGTCGTGCACATCCCTCCATAGTCGTTTGCCAGGAGTATCCGGCTGAAAAATGGAGCTTTCTGAACTGGAGGGGTCTATGAACAGAGAAAGCTTGACACGACCATTTGTTTGGCTCAGGTGAATACAGGCAGACAGCGCCACAGTCCCTGCTCGGCAGCCGGGCTCACACTGAGGCCAGATCCTACCGGACAGTCATTCCTCAAAGGTGTACTCAAATAGACCACTATTGCTACTACCGTATTTGGCCTGGAAGTTCCAACCCTTTTTTGTTGGATTTTAGCTTTTTCCGAATGTTGCTATAAAGTCCAAGGCGGTTAATGTCAGAAATTGCTTATGGGAAGTATTAATGAAGGTTTAACTAATTCCAAACAGAACTCCAATCTAGTGACTGTTGAATACCATAAATGCATACATGTCCATCCGTCTGTCCCTCTTATTTCCAATGCATGCAATAGAGGTTCATAAGGGTGTGGGAAAGTTTGTGCATTACTAGTACTTATATAAAAATGGAACAGAACATCTGTAATATAGTCTAATGATAATTTATGCTACTACATTTCATTAAACGTATCTATGAGCTACTCACCTAAGAACAGGCATGTCTTCTCTCATCCTGTATGTGAGCCCTGATGCTGGACTGCGTGTAAAATGTTCTTTATATCTGCATGTCAGAAGTTGTATTATAGGCAGGTGCATAGTGAACACAACCAAAAACGAGTTTTCCATGGCCAGGCCAACGGCACTGCTCCAAGCCGCAATACCACACATGTAATCTTCCATCTCAGAATCTGAGAAAGAATTGGAAAAGCCTTCATTGCCAGAGTATACATTTGCTGTGCGGTGAAAACCTGACATGAAACAAATGAACACTTAATCAGGGCTATTGCCAAAGCCAAAGTAAATGGACATACAGGTCTCACTTCAGCGGCTCCTTCTAGAACATGCATTCAGTCAGTACTCACTATAGACAACTTACAACACTGTGGTGAGGCCACAATGATCGTCCGCAATCCCCATGGAGGTTGTGATAAATGTTATTGCGACTCAAGGTCGCATTTACTATGAAATCGTGCATTTCCCGTCAGTCAGTTGTTTGGTTGGTTGTTCACCCCAGGCATGGTCATGCCTTGTGAGATCACGTGACATCATCAGGGATGGAGATCCCTGATGTCATCAATATTAAGCCCATATACTGTATGGGAATGCCCATATATGGAGATCCCTGATGTCATCAATATTGTACTAGTAGTAATAGTGTACTGTACACTCAAGACACACTCCATAATATATGACCAGTACAGAATTCATTTCATATGTTGATCTGACCCCCCATGCCAAAGCGCCAGTGCTCGCCCAGCAGTCTGCTGTCACCTAGGTGGATGCGTGCACACGACCTCGCCCTACCCTTAGATCTCATATATGGATCTGACCACATCACACCCTGTACACGCTCCATATATGGCCAGTACAGAATTCATTCCATACTGTATGTTGATCTGACTCCCCATGCCAAAGCGCCTGCGCTCGCCCAGCTGTCTGCTGTCACCTACTGTAGGCGCATGCGTGCACGCGACCTCGCCCTTTAGGGCCCTCAGGCGTCTTACTGGTAGTAAGCCTAGATATTTGTGTGCCTTTTGATAGACAGTGTATAGAGAGATAGGAGACATGCTGGAATCAAACCGGGGAGTTGCCATTCGGGGTCTGAGCCCTGTGCATGATTTGGATTTACTGGGTTATTTCACAGACAGTGCAGTCATGAAAACATTGAGAACACTCTTCAAAGTGAGTAAAGACTGTAAATGACACAGACATAAGACATAAGAATTCAGTTTTTGTACAGTACAACAAATTGTGGTATACATAAATATACCACAATGACTGATTCATAGTTATTAAAGAAAGAAAAGGGTTGAAAGCCACATAGGGAGAGGCATTATCCTTGCATTAATTTCTTAGCAGTTTGCCGTGAGTCGTGTACGGGGAGCTTTGGTGTGTTGTCAGACTTTGGTAATGTTCATGGCTGCACCACAGGTGTGAAGAAAAACAGCCCGGCACTTAGCAGAACTGGAGGGTAATGAATTTGAAACTGTGGCTGCATCAATATTAGACTGGGTTACTGCTCATCCCTGCAGGAAATGAATTGCCCTTTATTTAACATTACAAATTGCAGGTGAGACACAGTGAGAGTTTGAGAGATGTGACAAATGGATTTAGAGGAGCAATGATTCCCTCTCAGATTCCTGCCGTGCAAATGCAAGAGATTAAATGACAGAGGGTATTGGATAATAATTTGTGATTTCCATTGTGATGAACGTAATGCGGTTAGCGGGCAATGAATATGTCTGTTTCCCTCACAATTAAATCAAATTAGATATTAGATTACATTAAATTGATTTGTTGTATTGCAAATTGTCATCTCGACTCTGCTTGTGAAAGGCTAATGAGGATATGAGGTTAGTATCGCTGAAGGGGTGGATTTTGTCTCCCAAATGCAAAGCAACTGCTTCAAGTGCTTGGGTTTTTAAACCAACCAACTGTTTTCCCCAACACAATAGATATCCAGGAGGATTAAAGCTTGGGTCAACAGTACTTTGTGCCAGCTTGGGTGCTTAGCTTAAGTACTGACAAAGCACAATGCTGTACACTGGAGTTCTATTCATCATGGTGGCCCTTGCCCATGAGTCATGCACTTGCTTCCTTCAACTCACTACACTTGGTGATTATGCAACTATGGCGACCAGCAACAGTTGCACATTAATATTGCGTTACTTCAGAGATAAATCCATCAAATCCTACATGACTGCATCGGGGCGAACGTGTTCAAACCACCTTTTTTACACCGCAATGGGCCGCCTCGCCCGGCATTGGGGGACTCGGCCCGCTGAGTAATGAAGTGTTGGAGTTCGGTAATGAGACTGTTTACAGGGCGTGCTTGTTTCACATGAATCAGGCCCAGTATGTGGTTAGATAAATACCAGCTCAGCCCCGCACGCAGCCAGTCAAACCCTTCTCTGCCGCTCAGGAAATGGCGGCCAAATTCCTGCGGAATGAATGAAGAGGAAATCTGCGAGTGGCAGGCTACCACGGGATCCTCTGAAAAGGGGAGGCTGGTGGAAAAGCCGTGGCCCTTTCCTCTGGCGTGGACCTGGGCCAGGGCTCACTAGGTGAGACTGATGGAATAATAATACACATCCTGAGTGTTCTTTTCATTAGCAGCACGGTTTCATGTTTTTCATCATCCTGCTGAGAGAAATGGAGAGACCCTTATTTCTGAGCTGGACAAATTACTCCTTCCCCTCTGGGAGATGCAGCTGCATTCAATATTTGTGTGCCTGTGTGCGTGCGTGTGTGTGTGTGTGTGTGTGTGTGTGTGTGTGTGTGTGTGTGTGTGTGTGTGTGTGTGTGTGTGTGTGCAAACTGTGCACGCGTACATGAGTACATGTGTGTTTGTGGTGCTCTAGGGGAGAGTCATATGGGGGGGTTGGGGTGGCGTAGGGATTTCCTGTGGAAATAATAATTAACCACAACATGCTCTCACAAAACCGAGGACAAACCGGAAACGTTTGGTCCTCTTGCTGAGTTTGTTCTTAACAAGGAGCCGGGTACCTGGATTCATCCCATTTCCTGCATGGGAATTTGATGTGAACCTCCCTGTGTGTACTACTAGGACACACAGGGACTAGTGTTTAGGGGATCACATCCTCACACAGTTAATACACATCAGCGTTAATATGACTCTAAAGTCTAAACCAAAGGGACCCGTAAGCCTCCCATTTGTACACTCTCAGAGTTACATTAACAGTGCCAATCCACTTGTCAGTTGTGTAACATATCAATCCAGACCAGTGGTTCCCAAACTTTTGAGCTTAAGACCCAAAATTGAAATTGGATGTTTGCCCGGTACCCAAACTAGTTAAAATAGAAGATCTACAAGTTCACAATTCGTCACTTCGCATAGCGGTGTGAGCTTGTAGATCGGCTATCTTAGCGACACGTAGCGACACATTGTGAGCTAGTAGATCTGCTATTCTCACTACTTCTTAAACATTTGTTTTCTAATTTATGGAATTCTTCATGAAAATTACTTAGAATTACTTAAAATCTTAGAATTTTGTTAAATTTATGAAACTTTTTTGGAATGTTTTTTGGAAAATGTTTTGAAATAATAATAATAAAAAACTAAAAGTAGGAAACAAAAACAATGGCCCCAAAGTAATGTGCCCGCGACCCACAAATGGGTCCTGACCCACTGTTTGGGAAACAGTGATCCAGACTGTTTGAGGCTATACTGGCCAGGCCACATTTAGAACCTATTATTGGCTATTCATATTAGCCCATAACCCCGTTAAGTCCACCTGCAAACACCTCATATCCCGGGTGACTTATTTTCTCAATTACAGCCGCCCTCCATTTGCAGATCCCGTCACACCGCGGCAACGTGGCCTTTCGCACTGCAGCCGTCCCCACATCCAGTTCTCTGCAGATTTCATAGAAATGCTTTTTGACGACTACATTAGTGCATGTTCTCTGCACTCTTATTACCAAGACTGAGGAGAAAGAATTACAGCACCTTTCAAGTGAAACAGGCTTGAGTGATAAATCTCTCTAACTAATGCCCAGGCCGAGGACTTTTCTAACTGTAAATAAAGTCATGGGAGACATGCAGTACTTACTACAGAGGTAAGCCTTTAGGATATGGCTTTTCCTACAAATGGAAATCATGGGTGTGCACATACCCAGCCAATGGGAATGCAAGTTGAACATTCCTTTTGTTCCCCACCACCAGTCCTTGCCCGGGCCTCATTGCCTGATCTTTTTTTACCCCAGTGACTGTCTAATGTGCACCCAGTGTACAAACAGTGTCCATGCACTATAATGCGCGTGTTTACAGTACCGGTATGTGGAAAAATTATAACCTGTCCTTACTTGACTCCCGCCAAAGATATAACATGACATAATATTCATGTTTGATTGTTTCCAACAGCGAGTTAAAGGGGGAAAAAATCACTACAGAACAATATATTGAGTTTAAGAGTAATTATTAATCGAACCATCAACATTCAAATGTATTAATAAAAAGGTTTTCCCTTGTGCAATCATTTTGATGGAGCAAGCTGCCCTGTTGTAGACATCAATTTATTCTGAGTCAATATACTGGATATGGCTTCCCATCGTCATAATAAAAGTGCCATCCATCTCTCTGTGAAAACACTAGTGACACCTTAATTACATCTGATAATGCATTCGCCCTGTCATACTGAAGTGATAATCAGGCCACTTCTACTGTAGTCATAGACACTAGTCATCAATTTCTTTGCTAAATCAAACACACTCTTTATTCGCTAAATTCAGCAACTTAAAAGATCGTAAAATTCTACAGAGGAAAAATTGTTTAACATTATTTACTCTTCTGTGATTTCACAGAAAGCATTTTAGCCTGCCAATAAGGCCTAGTATGTTTGAATAGTGCTCCCAAATGATCAATAACCAAATGTTGTTTACTCTGTCTTTGATGAGGCCTTTGCTGTTTCTCCACATATGTGCTAATGGTAACGTGCTCTGCATATGAACGACATTTCCCTTATGGGACACACAAAGGTTTGAACTGAACTTGGCGATCTCTTTAGCTGAGACTGACTTAGACAATAGGCCATCATGGTGCTTACTTATTAGTTCTTTAAACCCAACTCTGCAGCCTGGAAAAGTATTGCATGTTTAGGTAAGCTTTCATTACAGTGGAAACTTTTTAAAGCAACTGCAGATTTGGCAACGTATCGAATGTTTAGATTAGCTTTCATTATAGTGGAAGCTGTCTCCACACAGACCATCAAGAGCTAATTGGTTTGGAATGAAGTGGTGGTACCAGGGAAAGGGATTCCAGATGATGTGTCAGTGTTGGAACCATCCCTTCACATAAACATGGCAGTGGCTTCAAGCGTCATCTGCTCGGAGCATGATTATGATTACATACAAGCAGCGCGCAGGCCATCTGAGACACATGCAACCAGTGCACACATTGCGTTTTTGTCTCAATGAATTGTGCCGCTGCAGTTCTGTTTCAGTTCCGTATGAAAGATATTTACTCTGCATGTATGTGGGAAAGTACCAGAGGCAGCGATGGCTGTCCCAATGGGATGTAGTACAGATGGAGCAATTAAACCTGAGCTATAACAATCCTCTTCTGTGAGCAAGACACGTCGCAGAATGAACGGGAACAATACATCCAGTTTAGAATGTTTTGCAGAACTTCACAGAAAACAATATAACTAGCCACTAGAGAACGGCGGGATAAAAAAATGTAAGACGGCAACAAATATAGGAGCTCCTCTTCGTCGTTCAGGGATTTCCTGATTATGAATTACAGTATGTCAATGCAGAAAATCTGGTACGCATGCAGGCTTGTAGCTAAAGAGGATTCGTTTAACCACAAGGGTGTAAAAATTGACCCTTAAACATTTAACCCTCTATACTAGTCTATACTGTAAACTGGACCTGAATTGGCTCTGTACTTCGACCGTTTTTTTTGTACACCAATCTCTTCACCAAAAATACCCAATCCCCACAAGTTGTGAGCTTACGTTATAGTTCAAAATACTTCTGCTATTTTGGGGTAATGTTCCCCCACAATATGGATGCTGGGGTTCAGTGTTTAAAGTTCTGATGCTCATGATTTTTTATCTGCGTACGGTCTCTCCATTTTAATTCTTCATTTAACTAGTGGTTATTTATCTTGGCATTTAATTTGCTTAAATGTCATGTTTCATGTGTCATGTGAACACATGACTGTATCACACTTGTATACACTCTTCTTATTACTCTTCCTCATAATTTAACCTTCCGTCGCCCCACAATTGTCCCCCAACACAGCGAAAGCCAACATGCTGCAGTTGACTTTAATGTGAGCATTATGCAACCCAAGCAGCGGGAGAGATGTCCTTGGACCCCACGGCACGACTGGCCATTTTGAACAGCACCCCGAGTCACTCTCTTAATATGCCGTCTCCTCCGCACAGCGGGAGAGGGACAACAGCAGGGAGGAGTTGGTGGGAATTGTATTTTCTCGCTCACCGAGAGGTCTTCCCCTGGCAACCGCTGTGCTGTGGAGGTGTCTGCAAGCAGAGCTTGAGAGTTGATGATGTCAGGGAGTAATTAATACACAGATTCAATTTCGCCCACTTTGCATTCATGGCATTCTTCTGATCGGATTATTGTTGTTTTGACTGGCATCATATGGTGCCCCGTTCTCGTTTTGAGATATTTTAAGCTTTGGCAGTAGAGGATGTACCATAGAGCAGTGGTTCTCGAACATTTTCATTTCAAGGAGCCCCAAATGTACTTGATCGCAGACCCCATTTTAAAGGATTATTAGAAGATTGGTTAAAAACGTGTCACATCGTGATGTATTGTGACCTTGAAGATCTTGAATAGACACAAAACAAAATGGTGTATTAACTTCTCTCTTTTTCTGGGGACCCACTGGAACCTAAAGGGGGTCCTTTAGGTTCCAGCGGCAAAGCGGCAAAGTCCCGTTATGTTCAGATTTTTTATTAAGTCTTTACACGAAGACGCAACAGTGACTGAAAACACTGTAGTGTGCATGCCAGGTGGCGGTGGCACACTGCAAGATAGACCAGGCACTAGAGGTACTAGAACCTCTTCTATCACATGACTGTTTGTTTACATCATGGTTTACAATTACATTCACCATCGCTAGTCGCTACATTTGTATTCGTAGGATGATCTGCGCAAGGGAGCCCTTGCTCATTCTATGAACTCCAAATATTTCGCCGTTTACATGGAGATGGGAGGAGACAGCTTTTCAGGGGCTCCACAGACTCCACTTTGTGAACCATTGCCGCAGTGTTCATTTTGTTGAATAAGACTAAAAGACTAAGGTTTATGATATTTAGTCGTCTAAGACTAAACAATTTCAGAAGACTAAATGGGACTAAAACTAAATTACGTGTTATTCAAAAGACTAAGACTAAACCAAAATCTTCAGAAAAGATTAACACTGCATTGCCATAGACTTAGAGAATGTAATTGTGTCATATACTGTAGAATTCATTAATACCACATCTATGCTTGTTAGTATAAATTTGTTACAGATTATACAACGGGTCGTTTCGAGGAAGCAATCTGATGACACAGCCTTCTAGCCGTGCTTCAAACCAGCATCATGGAACACCTAATTAAAACAAATAATTCAGCCGTTTGTTCTCCCAGAGCGCAGCAGACTTGGTGGCTAGGCTAGCTAGTTTCTTGGGACATTTGTGGTCTTAGTGGCTTCATCTGTCATTAAAAAAATAAGATTTTTTGGTGACTATTTTAGTTTTAAGGGTAACTGTTATATAATCGCAATATTACACTCGAGGGTGTGCGTTACTGTCATTAATGACACTAATGCGCTGCTTACAGAACTCGCCTTTGGCTCGTTCTTGCAGCAATGCAGGCGTTGCCCGGGGTTATTTAATCCATTAAATCATAGCTCCCGGAGATTTATAGTAGCGGAGCACTTATACCGATGGACCGGATGTTATCCCGGATGTGGCTATAGCAGCTAAATGTAGCCAAAACACTCTAGAGCCGATCGACAACAACAGGAGGTATGATTAAATCTACCTCGACGGGACCGCGGTGGGCCGTCTAAAACATGATCTTTTCTTAGAATTGGACGGGATGATTTAGATCAAGAGTTATTAACGTTTTAAGATTTTCGGTCTCGTTGGAAAAACAGGGGGGGGGGGGGGGGGGGATTTTTGATGACGTCCCACTGTTACGAATGTTGCGCAACAGGCGCTCCCAGGCTGTGGAGCGATGCGATCGGTTTTGATATCAATAACCTTTTTGATAAAACTTCGTCCTGGGCGCTGGGTGTTACAAATTGAAAGGATGGTGAACTTCGTCCTGAGCGATCGGGGTGTTAATGACAGTAACGCAGTCGCACACCCTCTCGTGTAATATTGCTTAATTCCTTTCTTGGTTCTCCATCCATCCATCTTCAACCGCTTATCCGTAGTCAGGTCGCGGGGGCAACAGCTCCACCAGAGTGCTCCAGACTTCCCTCTCCAGAGCAACATTAGTGACTTCCTCCTGGGGGATTCCGAGACGTTCCAAGGCCAGTGAGTCGATGCATTTCCTCCAACTGCGCCTTGGTCTGCCCCGGGGTCTCCTCCCAGTGTGACGTGCGTCGAGGACCTCCCTAGGGAGGAGCCCGAGAGGCATCCTAACGAGATGCCCGAACCACTTCAGCTGACTTTCCAGGAGAAGGAGCAGCGGTTCTACTCCGAGTCTCTCTCGTGTGACTGAACTTCTCACCCTATCTCTAAGGGAGATGCCAGCCACACGTCGAAGAAAACTCATTTCGGCCGCTTGTATTCGCAACCTTATTTTTCTCGGTCATGACCCACACTTCATGACCATAGGTGAGAGTAGGAACGAAGATTGCTCGGTAGACGGAGAGCTTTGCCTTCTGGCTCAACTCTCTTTTCGGCACAACAGTGCGGTGCAGCGACTGCAATACCGCCCCTGCCGCTAACCCGGTCCCTAACCGCACGCAAAGTCATGTTGTTGGACTAATGCTCCGTAGGAATTACGAGCGAATCCCGCTGTAATCATTATTTGAAAGCAGTATGCAGTGTACTTTCTTTGTGCCACAATGCTTAGGGGTAATTAAAATCACAGATTATTTTTCAATGCTTTTCAATTGAAAATCAATTACTTTAATTTGAGCAACAGCGTAATACAACATAAATCCAGACAGATACTGTAGGTCTGACCAATATACTTCCATTATTATCATCCATTATTTGACTTGTTTGACAACATCTGTATCAGCAATGTGTTGCAATCGGGTGTGGCTAAAAAAAATCAAGTTCACTTTGTTTGTTGCATATTTAGGCTAGGTGTTTGCTTTTAAGATAATTGTTCTGAAATAGAAACTTTAATCAAATCAATCATTTCAAATAACAAAATATCAGCCAAAACCTGATCGGTGGTCTAGGCTCCAAAATCAGGATCAGTCAGGGTTCTACAACACATTTGGATTCAAGCCTCCAGTTTACCTGGTGCCTTACGCTGGAGGCCTGTTGCAGAAAACAGATGGCTCACACATCAAACACTGAGCTCATCATTCCATTATGGCAATTAAAAGAGGACCTGGTGAGCAGACACGGACAAGCAACCTGCTCGTCTGAAAGGCTCGACGCCGCTCGAGGCCGTCTGGTCTCCATGCCCTTATCAAGAACTCTTGAGTGCTCATTGAATTAGCAGCCTTGCTCTCCGTCCGCCGTGCGTGGCGACCATCACTTTGACCGGCAGCTAAACACTGTAGCCTAACTCCACGTGGACATTTTCACACATGTTGAAGCACTTTGTGTGGTGCTTTGCACCTCGTTCCCTTCATTCCATGAGCTCTCCCCTACGGCAGAGCAGCATTCATCTGTTCATTAAGAAGGTCTTGGCGGTTCTCCACATTCCTTATACACTCAGCAACACAAATACACTCAAAGTGTAGTATAGATTGTCTCTGTCGGGCAAAAACCTCTTATCTCCTACAGTATGCTGCTGCATTGTCTAAGGAAGTTGTACTCTTATGTACCTGTACACAAAATGTAATAAAGCACAACCTTGAACCATATTTAAACTTATTTTTGTAAATTGATGCCCTTGTTGATCATACTACAGCGTCATGCAAAAGTATCAAATATAGTAATTCTACAAGCTCGAACCCCGGTGTAAGGCGATGCGTTTTGAGCTTCTCGATCTGCTGTTTTTGTTACCTTTGAATTTGAATGATGAAAAGTAAGTGGATTTCCACCCCGACAGAGACATATGTTAATTTAATTCCGAGCACTCACACATGTAACCAAATGTACCCGTAAGTGTTACATTTGCACACTCTCAAGAGTTAAAAATGGAATAAACCTTTTTTAGGGGAAGGAGTACTGAAAATCTATATACTTATACATTTCTATTTACAGAATGATATACCGGTAAGCTGTTTTAAATATCTGAAATATTCGTTGCTGTCGGGAGGAAACCACCTAACTCCATTGAGGTTTTCTTTGTTTTGTTGCATTAATCAGTGCTATTGAACACCCTTTGTGTTGTTTCGAAAACACTGTAAAAAGAATTTCGGACAAAACCTCTTAACTCCATTGGACCCTCAAACTGTATGCTAAAGCAACTAACTCCACCCCCTCTCCTGGAAATAATTGACAATATATAAAGTCACAACACCAACTTTGATGAGGTAGTATTGCTTTGTTTTCAAAATATTGCTGTCGGGTTTCCTCCCGACAGCAGAGATATATTAAAACAGTGATATTTGTTGTTGTTGTGATTCTAATGCTTGGATCCACAGCTGTTCCAGGAGGCGCGTGGAGGCATGCTGGACCATACCACTGCTTGCATACTGTACTGTACTGTACATGCTGACAAACGGGCATATCTTAAAAGTTGTGAAACTGTTGCGACTCATATTAGTTGCAGCAGCATCCACACAATCTCCGGTGTGGCGAAGATATAGATCACCGTTTTGACAACGGATTATGATGATTATGATATTTCACACAGACAATTCCACTTTTTCATTTCCTGGTGGCGAATTGTCTCCGTTCTAGTCGAGCCCTATTGGGCTTCCCCTGGCAGCGTCATCTTTACTCCGTAGTTCTTTTTTATTAAACCCAGCGTCTGTCAGCAGGAAGATGGCTGATATGCAAAATGCGTAGCAGCATGCACCTCATGTTTTCACAATCCTGGCTGTTTGAGGAATGAGGTACGAGCAGTGTTATGCTACAATACAACAGATAAGAGAAATGAATAATGTTCAGAAGATTTCGCCATTATTACTCTTTATTGTATATTTTATTTGTACCTGAGAATGTTCAAAGAGCAACCAAACACAGCTGATGCTTCAATTTACATAACAATCTTGTATAATAATTTTAATAGATGAATTGTCTTTTCTTGTGGAATTTTTAGTATTTTGGTTGTGTTCTTGACTTCTAACATGGTTTGGCTGCAGTAGTTTGTCAAATTGTGCTTTTATTTGGGCCATAGAGAAACTATAATCTCAACATGAAAAGATGATGATGCGATATTGCAATCTGGAAAGTTTATTGCAGTGCTCACTGGAGTATGAATTAATTTGCCGCATTCAGCCATGATGTTAATGAACAATTATTTATCACAAATGTGCACCATTTCTACCATTTACTGCTTCCCATCCAGTGTAATTGCAATGGAAATGTCAATATATTCAAGGTGTCATATAATTCCATGGAAATGAAACTAATCTACTGTCATAATGCACATAATGGGAAGAAATCTTTATAGCTGTCACCTCATTGTTTCTTGTTTGGTGTACATTACCTTAGACTATTTAAAAAATATATATATATTTTGTGTGAGTTATTTAATTGTAGATAAAACTCAATCAAATTGAAATACAATCCTATTTTCAGCAGCCTGTATGTTGCATCTGTTGTAACATGGCACGTACACGTACCGAACACATTTGATAGACAGTAACGTGGCAATGAAGGCTCTGCAGAATCAGATCATGGAAAGGAGATTTTCCTTTTCTCTCCTCCGTTGTGTAAAAAAGCTGCCCCATGCAGCCCCAACCAAGATGAGGTAAAAACTACTGTGTTGCCTGAAAGTAGGCACACTCTTGGAATATAATTTCTGCCGGCAAGATGAAGTGAAAGGAGCATGCTGAGTGAGGAAATTGTTCTGCTAAAGCGACTCTTCTTCTCACTTTCCCAAGCTGCATCTCTCTATATAAATGGCCATACCAGCTATTTGTCTGGAACACACATCAATCTTAGTGTATATCGCCACAGTGCCAGAAGGCATGTCAATGTGTACACAGTAAAGAAACTGAGTGTTAAATTTAACTTAAAATGAGTCTACATTTACACTCTTGAGTTCAATTAACATTCTGGATTTTTACGGTGTAGGTTGCCATTACCACTCAGAGTGGAGCTGAGCTTGTCTCCTCCGGCTATCCCAGCACTGTACCGTGTGAAGGCACGCGGCCGTGTCCAGCGTTCTGAAGACTGGTCACTTTCATTAGAGAAGTCATTAAAGGAATTACAGGGCCCAAGCCATGGGTTTTTCACAGATTATTGTACTTTGTTCAATTCATCAGGCCTTATAACTGCTATGTCTGTGAAACTGTGTGTGCGTGCATGTGAGACAAACATTCACAGAGACAACAGGTGAAGACGGTGAGTAAGCCGAGAGGAAAACATTATAGTACGCATGAATCTGTTTGTCGCTGCTCATAGTTCCTTTGTGTCTTAATGTCCTGCTTCTAATTTCCTCATGATGTCCCTCATTGCACAGAGAGGAAATCTGGAGCCACAGTACCGATCGCATGAACACAACTATGAATAAAACAATTCCATGCTTTCACAACATTAGGTATTCTTTTGATATCTAATTACAGGAAGGAGGGAATGTTTGCTCAGGCTCACACAATACTGAAATAATTTTACCAGTGTTTTCGTGAGGTATTGTTTCCTGCTGTTTTGTCAGTTTATACCCAGGCTTGTCAAACTTTGTCATGCCATGGAGCCCCAAATTGACATTAAAATGTAGCATGTTCTAGGGCTTCATGGGCCCAGATATGAAAAGATCTTTTGGTCTAAATTAAATTATGTACATTTCATGATTGTACTGTACATGTACGTACATTAGAAATAGAATATTGGTAATATTGAATTATTGAATATTAGAATTTCGGATGAATTCAATTTCAACTACTCATTTGGGGTCTCCCCTTGAGAACCCGCCACAAGGACCCTTTGGAGCCCCCGGGCCACACTTTGAAAGCAACCATAGTTTAGACGACAATATGACGAACTAGATTAAGTGCATACACCTCCCAGTAGCACAACCACTGAGATGACATTGAGTCATAAGAGACGTAATTTAGAAGAAAATCTTCACCTCCCAACTATCAAGTTTGTGTCAGCTCAGCTGTTTCACGCAGTTCCTCTGAGAGAGGAGATGCACTATAGACAGTGACAGAGAAACGCGTGAGGGAATTTGAGCGTTGCCTCTTGATGGCTACAGTGTCCTACGTTGATAGATGTGTGCTGTGAAATGAGAGCAACACTTTCTGTCTCTGTAGGGCCCGAGCTCCTGTCTCTACAAAGAAAAATCCTTGGGTGTTCATTTAACTCTGAGAGTGTACAAATGGGTCCATTTAGTTACATTTTTACACTCTCAGAGTTACAAATGAACACTGAAGGTTTTACTGTATATTGTTAGCCACTGGTACAGTACAATTTCCTTTGTGTACCTATTGTTGACACAGACTCACCCTCAGAATTGCTGATGCAGTGAGTGCACTCATAATTTCCGGAGGACCATAATTCCTCTGCTGGCTGCTTAGCATAATTATGATGCTATATCAATTTACTCCCGGTTTTAATTAATTCTCTCACTCTGGAATTTGCGGAATGCCTTCAAAATATATTTTTTAAATCACAGACCTTCCTTCATAATTCTTTTTTTCTTGGTCAGGTGGAGGGGAAATACATTGTTGAAATAAATATTTGTCTCTTTGTTTGATGCAGTTATTGTTTTTAAGGAATCTGTTGTCTGGCATTTCCCATCAGCATATTTCTCTTTCCTTTCATTTCATATTGTTATGAGCCCGGAGCACACTACAAAATCCGGAGTATTCATTTAACTCCTGAGTGTCAAATATGTACCCACAAGGGACCATTTTGACTCTCCCTGTGTTAAATTAACATTCCAGGCTTTCACTGTGTAGTGTGTTTTCACGGGGATGGTTCAGATCCTAGTGTCCTGAGCTGTGGAATAATGTAAGAGCACTGGTGTGTTGGCTAGCGCGGCAGTGGGAGCATGTTGCCATAAAATATTAACGACTCGGAAGCCCCGGCTGCATGACAAGATGAATGTAATTGGCCCTCGCAGCTCTATCTGTGCATGTTAATGAGATGGGATGGTATTTAAATCAGGCACACCCGAGACACTGTGGCTGCAGTCTAGAAAAACCACAAACAAAGACGCAGTGAGGGAGCACAGACGCAATGAGATAGATACAGAAAATGTCACTTATTATTCAGGTCCAAGGAAGCGTTGCGATAGCATAGAATTTGCAGTTGTTGCTGTTTTGCGTTAATTCAGTACAATATTTTCTGCGGAGCATTGCTTTTGATTGAAACAGAAAAATTGAGATCATGATGCAATTTCCTTTTTTTTCTTTTTTTTAAAGAGGTGACCGCTATAAAGTTGAATCTTTTAGTAACCTGTGGATGAAAGAGTGAAATTGGAAGTGAAAGTGTGAGGTAAAGATGTGCACCTGCACAGCACCTGTCCTACGCAGTGCTCTGAGGTCAAGCCCTCTCTACCTGTCAGCAGTGGTCTGGAACAAAGCTGTAGTCTCTAAAAAACCAAACGTGGCTTGCACCTCAGGAGAGAACATTCAAACTGTGTTGGCTGCAAACAACAGCTTGAATATGGGCTCCCGAGGGGCAGGGCTGGAGGGAATGTGCTGTGGCTGTGTAGAGGCTAGCCTAGCAATAATAAAACCTCAGTCTTAAAGGGGAAGGAGGCCAACCTACAATCGACTATAAAATGCATGCGTTCTGTCTGTGTATGAGTTTGCATAATATATCTGCAAGTGTGTCAGTGAGGGAGAGAATGTGCAGCTATGATATTTGATATTGCACAACATCTTTGGTTCTGGGGGCTGTCTAAAAACAGCGTGATCTCCTCTACCGCGGTGTGCAGCACATGGGGAATTGCGTCACCTTACTTTCATACTCCTGACAGATTTCTTTACCTTTTATCTTCCAGCCTCGTGGCCATCCTCACAGACACCTCATAAAACCATGTTAATGTCCCGCGCTGCCGTGATGTGACACTGGTTGGACCAAGGTGTGATGCATCAAAGCCCCTAGTGTCTCAGACAAAGACAAGGGATCTTGGCATGCTGTGGTGTGTGTATGTGTGTGTGTGCGTGCAATGTGCAGCTTCTTTGTGCACTTATTCTCACATGCGTCATGCGTGCATGTCAGAGTGGGTGTGTGCATGCATGCATTGTGTCTGTGACTCTGTGTGTGTTTGTTAGAGTGTCTCTCTCTGTGAGTGCATGTATCTTTGTGTGTAATATGGGAAAGACCTGTCGCCAAGGGGTGGGGGAGGTGGAGGCAGGAGGACAGATGGTCTCCCTCATGGTGGCTGAAATAAAAGAGGGAATTAGAGGACTCCAAGGTGTACACGCTGACGGCAATTACAGCAAATAGATTGGAAGTGGACCTCTAGGCACCCAGGGAGGCAGCTCCGTGGGGGAGAAGTGCACCTCTCTGGATCAGGCTTTCTACAGTTAGCTATTACCCCCACCCGTTGTCCATAGCCAAACACCCAGCTGACCCTAGGGCTCGTTAGTACACCGCGGTATCTGACCTGATACCTTTCAGCGTAGTTAACTTGTGCAGAGTGTTGTGTTTTTGGTTTGAATGCGTGTGTGGTGAAGCTAGGATCCACAAACCCCATTTAAAAATATCCCTGGGAACTGTTTTGGTTAGTTATTCTGCTGCCTGCAGGAGTTTGAAAACAGTCAATTATTTTTGTCTTGCTGGCTTCCGCCCATTGATTCCCAAATGATTTTCACCGCCCCACCAAGTAAGGATATGCAGCAATTGAATTAAGTAAGGCCCCCCAATCAATACGAAATACATAACATATCCACTGTGCTCCTTCATAGCCTGTGGAAACAGACATTTCATTGCAAATGAAAACACAAACAAGCTGAAATATAGCTTTAGAAATCTATGAACCCTGCTATTATTGACAACCATCAAATATATTGAATGTACAACAAATAGTGTTTTACTTCTGGCAATATTTGTGCGAAGAATCTAAAACAGAATTTCGGTTGCAGACTTATCTCTCAAAAGCCATTTAGAACAGTTGGGATCAGCAGATTCCATTAGCCTTGCCCTGTGGCTGAATGAGTGAAACACCATTTAGAGAATAAGCGTGTCTTAACCCTGAAACCTTGTGTTCCTTCCCATCAATGCATAAATGATGAAGAAGTGGTGTAATGAAACAAAAGGCTCCCCGCCAAAATCGCTCATAAAAACAACATAGGGTTGAGAAAGAACTTATCCATTAACTTCAGAAAGGCATCTTCACAGATACTCCCACAATGCAAGGCGGACAATGCCAATGCCTTTTCACTGCAATGCACTCTGGACTATTGTAATAACACATAGCAACTCAATCCTATGGATTTGTAGCTCAGTACCAAAGTAAATTTACATTTCATCTTGTCAAAATACTATATACAGTAGTGTATTTTGAACTATACTGAACTTGTGATACACACTACAGTGTGAATATCTATGCAACATCATTGAAGGTCAAGGAAAATTAATGTTTAACTATATCACTAGAGCATACAGTTAAAACCAAAGTGTCATTAAAACATTGTAAATGCTTTGTTAAAAGCAGGAATGATGGCAATTAACAGTTTGATATGTTACTAGTTAAGCATGTTATACTAATGCTTAGTAATGTTGTGCAATATAGTGGGGAAATCTGTACTTTCTTGCAGATTTACACTGCAGGCTTAAAAGGAGAAATCAGGTTTATATTGTGTACAATGTAAATAAGGCAGACTTTTAGCCATGAGTTATGGCCTCCAGGACTGCCTGCTTTTTCCCTGTTGCATAAATTCATGAACAGTAAATCACGGGGTTCTGAAAAACAACAACAGGAAAAAGAAAGCAATACATAAAAGATAATTAGGCTGTGAACATGTGTAACTAATCAAGATTTTTGTACCAATTTCCTTTTGCATTTTTTTACCCCCACAGTGTACGACAATGCAGATACAAAGAAAAAAAGCCAGATTCCACATGTCTAGCATAATGTAATTTATATGCAATTTGTTTATTGAACTTTAACTTTTCACAGCGTCTTAACATCCAGTGAGACTTGGGGAACATCAGAAATCAGTAGGTTAACTTCTGGGCTGAGTAGTCAAGACTTTACTGTACAATAAACCCTCTGTATGTGTGATGAAATTCCTACCACAATCCAATCAAAGCAAGCAAGTGCCTGGCAAACTCACCTTTCCCTTATTCAAACATAAATCACGCACTGGATTTCAATACTTCTCAGTAAAATGTGCAACGTTGTGTGCATATATAGAGTTGTAATTACAAAAAACAAACAAAACAGAAAGTCTCATGACCTTTTGCTCTACTGAAAATGAGCAATTCTGGATTGTTTCTTCATTATGACAAGCATTTGCCAAATTGCCAAAACATCAGTACAAAGTATTGAAAATAAACCCAAGTAACAACATAGCAGAAAGTCTTTCAGCATGACAGAGCAGAGAACTATTAACCATTTGAACTGTAGTGTCCCAATTCAGGCCATGTCCCATAATTACAGTCGGTAAACGTTCAGGGAAAATAGACAAAGCTCCAAAACGGTCGAGAAATTACAGAGTTACCGTGTTACGGCTTTCCGTGCTCGGACAGACACAGGGACACACATACTGTACATACTGTACGGAGGGACACGCATAGCTGCGTAATGGAGCGGAGGCAGCGCTCATGAAGGAGGGGGCCAGACCCCGGGGGGACCCGGGTCAACAAAGTGTATTAGGTTTAAATGGGTAAGCACTGTGGTGCTGTGGTCTAAATTGAAAACTGCAGTACCGGTATATTGTTTGGGGGCAAAGACAACACATAAACCATGAAGGACTTTAAATTCAAGGCTATGGTGACGTAGTCAGACAGTTCAATCAAGTTATACTGTACATTTGAACAATGTACACTCTGCAATGGCCTCTCAACAGCAGTAATATCAAGTCAGGTTAACTTATCAACAATAACAATATAACAGAGAAATTATCATTGCTGGCAGTGAAACGTATATTTCTACAATCTTATGTTTGTTAGTTATAAGTTGTGCTATATATTATCCAAATAATGTCAAGCTAATTTAGTGCCAATGTTGTACAGTTGCACAAATGTGTACAATAAAGTATAGAAAGAAATAATCAATTAATGTAGTGTGAATGGGTAATACAGTATTAAGCATTAAGCAACTCCAACAGCTCTGCTTACTGTCTGACCCTATGTCATAACACTTTTCAGTGCATCACTATGTGTCACGAGTCACGACATGAGCTTGTAGATTAGGTATTTTTGGAAAGCAATGCATCGTTTGATGGATGAAGTATAAATCAGGCTGAATTCGGATTGAATCTCATGGCTGATGTTGACAGGCAGCAGCTGGTGGAAATAATAGCAAAGTAAACATGTTCTTCAAATTAGGATACTAAAACAGCACATACCTTTGCATTTGACCAAAGAGCCTCATCTAGTCTATGCGTGGCGTTTCACAAATGAAACAAAAACGAACTTTTCTCAGTCTGAGCCAATTTAAACATTTTGAATAGGCTGTTAGTGTTTCATATATGTTATGTTAAGCTCAGGGCGTCTTGTCCAATTAAATCTCAGGTTCCATGTAACTTTTCAGCACATAATGTGAATGTGTATACATTTTAAGCAACATCACTCAACACTATTTTTATAATATGCTCATTGTGATTACCAATTGCCTTAAAATAACCTGTACACAGAAAATTCCAGAGTATTGCTTTAACTCTAAGGGTGTCTCAGAGGTCAATTATTATTAGGGTTTTACTTTGTAAAATGGTCTGTACAGTATATGAACCCATGATATACCCATGGTACAGTATGTGAAGATATACCCTGCCATGGTATGTGATATACGCAAGTAGCCTACTGTACATGGTACGTTCCCACGTCCCCAAGTACACACACATTGCACATGGAGGCAAATAAAGCCTTAGTGATCACTTGTCTGTCCTTTTGTCTTTGATTTAATCATCATAAAAACACTTAATCAAATGAAAGTAAATCTTATCAGATATTTGAGGTCTTTAAAGAACTATTCAATATCCTCCATGAATGATTTTAATAGAGTAAGTCATATTTCAGGTGGCCTGCTTTTCAGATTGTATCACTGCTCAACATTTGTCACCTGTCAAATTATTTTCCCCCCTCATGTCATGTTCATTTGTCAAAACAGGGTTGTTCGAAGTTGCCTACTGCTTCACGTCCACCTAAATCAGATTTGGGAGGCTTTTTATTTAGATGTCATATTTATGGTAATGTTAGACTAATAAAATTGTGCGGAATTGTAAATGCCATTCATCTCAGTCTTAATGTGTTTAAGCAAGTATTCGGACTAACGACTGCATTTGTAAAGTGAGAAGGAGCAGTTGAATTTGTCAGGGAATACTTATCTAATCAGTCGCCATAATACGTCATTTAGCAGAAGCCCTTACAGACGGACTGTATCCTTGGCCTTTACAACATATGAATCACTTGCCAAAGACAAACAGCCACAGACCCTGCCCCCCACCCCCCCTCCTCCTCCGTGCGCAAAGGCGAGAGAAAGACGAACGCAATCAAAATCATGTTATCAGATTTTTTTTTTTTTTTCTTTTTTTAAGAGAGCTTAACCTCGTCACATACAGTAAAGAAGCCTTACTTGGCTCCTAGTCTGCCTTTTTAATACGTTAATATTTCTGCAGCGTCTGATCAATGCCAGAGAAAAGCCATTTCTTATCATTCTTCCAGCTACTTAGAACCACGTCTGAATTACGGCCGGTGTATCCGATGCACATTTATTCTTCCCTCCTGACAGTTTTATGGAAGTCATTATCCGCTTTGTGGCCGTGGCTGTGAATGAAGAACCTGTGGGGGTTTTATGTGTAGCCAGTAGCTCCTACACTGACCACGTTTAATGTCTCCTCAGAAAGAAGAATGGGGGGAGGGGGGGGGGGTGCAAAGGCGTGGGTCCATGCGTTCAGACATGTCAGCCCCTGATAGCTGCAGCCTCACCTCTCTCACCCACACACACAACTACACGCATGCGCCATGCACTCACACATACAGTACATGCACGAATAAACACACACACACACACACACACACACACACACACACACACACACACACACACACACAGAGGCACGGAGCACCCCAACGTCGGGTGTGCTGATGCGTCTGAGAGAGGGGTGAAGGAGCACACCCACACCCGGAGCCAGACTGGAGTTTTATTTACCTCAGGTGCAATGGCTCATTATAATGGTGTTAATGAGGAGCAGATGTAGCTCAGTGTTTGGGGGGGGGGGGGGGTCTGGAGCAGCTAGGTGTGGCCTTGTCCAGGGCAGGCCTACAGGGAGGTCCCGTCCTGGGGATGCCCATATTCCCCTCTCACAGGAACCAGGAGAGTCCTACACACCGGGTCTGGCCGTATTTACTCAGCAAGAGCTATTAGCAAACAAGGAAAACTGCCTACCGCAGTGATTTAGGGGAAGGGAAAAAAACACGTCTTATCCTTGGTGATGCTGACTGGATACATATTCCAGGGTTGTAAATGATTAACATCAGTGTACACGGTGACATCCATGGCATTATTTTAACTCTGTGAGAGTGCACAAATGGCACCAAACGAATGTGCGCGCTCACGGTGTGGTTGAAGTTGAGTGGTGAGACTCTCACTGTCCATGACGCCGATGTCTAAAATGAATTATAAACGTACTTATAAGGCATTAGATTCTGCTTATGAAACTGTATAGTTTCGTATAATTATAGTTATAAATAGTCAAAATGTGAATAATTCTTTATCACAATAAAGATATTATAGAGCTTTTTGATAATGACACAAGGTAAAAAGTATAATAATACTTAATTGCTTGATGCAGATGTTCTTTTGGCAAGGTGTGTTTTAGTTGTAATACATTATAATTATTTATAATTCATTATATTACTGTTAATGTGATTAAAAGTCACTATAAGTTCTATAACTCTTTTCTTCCCAGGTAGGTATATATACAGACGTCCACGCTAGGTACCGTATATATACGTACCCCAATGTATACGTCTATATAATGGTTGAGGCCTACGGAAGCTTTTAACATTGGTCCGGTTCCTATAGCAACGCCACACTGTTCCAACTATGGGATTGCAAATATAATCACAGTGCAAACCAGTTGAAAGGAGGATTTTCAAACCTCCATAAATCCGTCTCCAGGATCGCTGTCCATGGTGGATTTTATGCCATCCACATTTCAGATATAATTTGTGGCTTTGTACCTCCTGTAAAAGTAATGACATCCTTGGAAGTGAAGCCAGAAACAGTTTGTGTTCCGGCTTAGATTATTATTTTTTCACTTTGCTTATGAAGTAAGTATACATGGCCATGTATATAGTGATCACAAGTTTAATAATTATAACAGTGACTTTAATGCATTGTAAATTATTATAACTATGAGAATAATAATACATGATCCTGGCCAAAAGGAATACAAAGTGTGAGTTACCAGCAGTACTTGACCTCATGAGTCATTATAAAATGGCGTATATTATTATTGTTATAAAGCTTGATTATGATTGTTTATAAGCCGATTATAATGCATTATAGACATGTGTTTAGTGTTATCAAATAAAGTAACAGCTATCATTATAACATGTATTCTTGCATTGCTAATGTCACACAGCAACTGAATTAAGTTCAATACTGCAGAATACTTTTTCAGCCTCAGTATGTTTTACCATTTCTACAAAACCCCATCACATTTAAATGTTTTGACCCCCCATACCTCCCACCTCCCCCCCAGCACAGCCCATGGTTAGAAATGAACGCCGCCCTTTGGCTGCTGACAATAGAAACGCTCAGCTTTGAGTTTGCCATTGTGACTTCTTCACAGACAGAGCGCTAGCTGGCAGCAATGATCTCTATGAGTCTTCTGTGTCTGCCAATGGTGGGCCATAACAGGCTTTATTCACCATGAAACCTCCACTGGGAGCATCTCCCAGTCCCCATGCGGGACAACAATGTTGGCAGCCAAGCCCAGAGTCACTGGGCCTGTCTTTTACGGTTTTATGGGCTTGGCCTTCCCCCTGCTATTGAGGCAAATGTAGGCCATCAAACAAAACAATTTATGACCTGGTCTAAATTTGACCTTGGGCCTCCTGAAATACCACACAATTGGTTTCCGCAAATGGAAATCCGTATGAATTAAATGATATATAAGTGTATCTAAAGACATAGATGAGCTTACTTGCCATTATACTGAAAACACTGCCTGTGATATTTTTTATTAGAACAAAATATTGCACTCAGATGTGTTGCAGTGTCTTTTCTAGCTCGCCAAACATGATAGATCCTGTTTTACATGCTCATGTGTACTGAGGAATTTCAGTAGTGGGGAAAGCCTTCAGGTATAAGGGATGAAAACTGTCCTTTTTGCCCTGGGCATATAGTGACCTCCTGACTTAAAATAGGGGAGTTTCTGTGGCATTTGTTTTTTTATTAGTGCTATTACCGAAGGAACATGGTGACCTAGTTGACTTTTGCGTTCTGGTTTCTGGGAATTCCTTGCTTGCTACAAGGATGTGCCTCGCCTTGCCTCACTTCACGTTTATCACACTGTCAAATCTTTGTCTGTTGATATACTGTCATCAACATGACTATTGTTGGGCAATATATGAATATTATTTGATATTGTGATATGAGACTAGGTATAGTCTGGGATATTTTGGATATTGTACTATTGTGATATAGCTGTGTGTTGTATGTGATTTTAACCACATATGCCAAAATATTACTTTCAAAAAGTGTCAAAAGTATGCAAATAATATACCTAAAATATTAGATTTTCAAGCTCACAACTAAGGCATTGTCCATTATTTGAAACCAGTCAGTATCAGTACCAGAGAGTATCCTGCTTGTAACAACGTATGAATACCACCATCATTGTTGCTCAAGCACTAAAGTCATTATGATATGATGTTCTTCTTTTTTTTGAGAAAGAACAAAAAAGATTATATCCTTTTTCAGTTGATGGGAACCCGGAACATTTAAAAAAACAAAACAAAACAAAGCCAGTTTATTTTCTGGGAAAATGCATACTCATGGATGTTGAACATTCTTCCATTTGATGTAGAGAGTGACCAAGAAGCATGAATGATTCTGGATGGAAAAAAGGGCTCTCCATCTTCGTATATTATATGGATTCTTCTCACGCATTTCCCACTGAGACAAGGGGTTCAGTAATCTGTATCCTTTAGTGAGAGAACCCCATGGAGATGCATTAAAGAGATAAATTGGTATCATCCCCACTGTGACAGACTCCTCATCTGTCTCTGCTCGCCTCCATTGATCACAATTTATTTTATTTGTGTTGTTGCATTATTAGGCGGAAGAAAAGCATTGCATTAATAAAGCCCTGATTATAAAGTTAAACAGAAAGGCTATACTGTTACACAGGAAGCCCGGGTTAAAGCAGGGGGCCTTTGTGTTTGCATGACCTTGTATCTTCTTACACGGCAAAGCCCAAATCAAAGGCAGTGCTGATCACTCACTGTAGATGTAACTCATTTCTTAACGATTATCATGTGTGTCTCTGTCGGACATAGTTGTCTGAATCGATCAGTAAAAACCCGTGTTTCCCAGTAGTCTGTTATGAAACAAAGTATTGACTGGAACAGTGTAACAGATGGTTTTATTGTTTCAGTATATAATGATTGGGGCATTTTGTGGTGTAACCTGTTATATTGGTCTTGGTAAGCTGGCTAAGAACACGTACCATAATGACGGTATCTCACTCAAACTAACTCAATATACAGCACACAATAAATTGATGGTCGCAGTAAAAGGAAAAAAATAAATAATACAAAACATGTCTAGATTATATGATTTTCTCTTTTTCCACTTGATCCCTAGCATCCCTATTCTGAGGCGAACGTCCGGCAAAAATAGCAAATCTACAAGTTTACAATATGTCGCTATTTTCACTTAAGATATCTCACTGGAGGGGGCCTAGTACAGAGCCCCGGGGGACTCTAGTCTACTAAGTATAGGTTTTAAAAGCCATTTTCCCTTTTATATAGACACGGCTTCTCTCTCAAGAAAGTTGTAGCCTCCCGGACATTAAACAGAATAACTTAATTAACTGTTGAAGCCGCCACTCACATCTCAGGTCATCTCAATTAGATCTTTGACTTAATCAGTTCAGTAGTTAGAGTCAAAACAATGTTTTTAATTTAAAAAATGAATTATTTTTTGACTAAACATATTTATTGACAGATTGTTTTCCATTACACTGTGGGTGATTAAATCATATTGCTGAAATTTAATTTGTGTTCTAAAAGAACTTGTACCACAGATCCTTGTAACATTACAGGTCTGTGTCGCAGATACCCCAGAGCACAGTATTTCACATGAAGGCCCGTAATCCAATTGTCAAGTTGAATACATGTGAGTCACTACTCTTACTGTGATAGAGCACACTTCAAAAGCAACATTTGCACATGTATTTGCCTTCACCCTCAAACCATCTGCGTTCAGAGGCTGTGAGCAGTTCTAAATGGTTGATTTGATGGCGTACTCATGTACAGTCTAGCTATCTCAAGTCTATCATTATCCTGCATAAATTGATCTAAATAGACCTCAATGCAGAACAAACTGTTGTCTGTGTGTGGGTGGATACATGTCTTTGTTAAATAAGCCAATGAATTATAATGACCAAGGAAAACAAATTGTCTATTTAGTAACAAACTTAAATGTGCCGCAGTTAAAATAATGACTTGGGATTTTCTCTCAAATGGCTCCAACACGTTCCTGTCCAGAAGAGGGTGTGAGCCAATGACAACAGAGTTGTAACAGGTTGGGCCTTGTACTGCGTCTGCGTGCCCCACGTGTTCATGTCAGAGAGTGATGTGGTAATGTGCAGGCGGCACTCTATTTCAACACCCTGTACGAGTGACCTGGGCCTGCACTACCTCTCCTCATGAGTCACTGTAATTCACCATAAACACATTTAATATGACTATATGCAACCGCCATTTACTGTAATATGACTGCTGAGCTAAACTCACTGAACAAGTTGTGTTATTCATCAACACATGACCACATGGTGGCCATTTTTCTCCTACGTCACATTTTTAACCCTGTCAAGAGTGGAGTTTCCCGCACCCCCAGGAGAGCAAGATGGTTGCCATGCAAATACAGTATGTTCAACAAAGGTCATGCAATAGCTTACCATATTCTGACGCACCTGACACTCTCAAATGCTTTTTCTTCTGTAGATGTTAACGAAGCTATAGAATCCTAGCATGTTGTTTTTGAATTGTACCACTGCTGCATTGTGAGAACCACTGACCCATGCAGGCCAATGAGGTTGCTCTAAGCTGGGTGGAATATGGAGATATTATAATGTTAATCTGATTCAAACCTTAAGGTAAATTTCCATACTATTACCCAAATGTATTCTTTTGGTGGAGGCTTCATTCAAGGTGACATTGCGTTCTATACATTACGGTTTGACAATATGCTGAATGTGATTACATGGCACTTACTCACTTGTCATTTATCACAAGGGTTAAATAAATACGAACTGAATTAGATGCGACTATTCTCCCCTCCTCTTAAGGAAAACAAAAGCAGAGGCTCTGCTTTGCATATTCCCTGACATCTCCAGACTATGAGACATGACTTAAATAAGAGCTTGCTTTCTTCACCTGACGACCTCCTGTAAATATTATTTATGACCTAAAACACATCTTTTAATTCCAGATATGTATTTTTAGTGATAGCCGAGTGTCAGGACTCTGATTCAAGCTACAGGGTTGTGCCCATTTTTCAAGCCCATAATGAATATTCAAAAGATGTGCTTTAGAAAATGGTGGGGAATGAAGTGGGGGAGTTAACATTAATTAATATTCGTTGCCGTAAAAATGAAAGCTAGACCCGGGCTAATTTCAAAGGACAATTAATCATAAGGCACAGTAATTACACCGGGGAGTTTACAAATGATTTTTTTAAGGGGCCAAAGTAAAGGAAAGGAGATAATCCCCTACCCATCACAATCACTGGCTTCCCACCAATCCCTGCAGAAAGAGCAATTAGAGCAAACAGCAGCAGTAATTGTGTACCAGGAGAAGATGAAAGCAGAATCTTAATTGCGGCGAACGAAGATCACTTGCTCTCACACCTGATTGTGCTGAGGGAGAGGAATGTGCTAGCCAGAGCCGGTCTGTTATACACCTCCTCCAGGTGCCGGGGTAAAAATAATCCTTCACAGGAACTCCTGGTGTACTGTATACGTGGGCGTGCAGCACATGACATGTGGGCATATGGAGCATGCTCTGTCACACTGTGGCCGTGCAGCACACATTCACAGACGAGAGGAAACCTCAGCGGGCGCCGGGCGGGCACGTTACCATTATTTCACATTTATTACTGCTAAGATCTTTTAGTTGTGTTTGAGTGCCACGTGTTGTTTGCACACATTTCTTTTTGGGAATTAATCCTTGTGGTGGGGGACCAAAGCAGGAACGTGAACTGTTTTATATTTGATTTATTTGTTTACTTAGATTTAGAATTAGAGCCATGACAGCCTATAACAACAAACATCTTTCAAGTGAACATGAACGTTCACACTTCAAGCACTCACAAATCTAAGTTAGTAATTAGAGTGTCCAAACTAAACCTCTCTGGTGTCTGGACTGCTGTGTTTTTAAGGGGCACTCAAAAACACTGAGGAGCCCCTCCAACAACTGCCTTTCGGAATTACGTCATGTGACAGCCAAGTCTATGGACTTTCTAATGTTTGTTTAGATAACTTTAATCAAACATTACCAGGCGCCCCTCACTTCACACAAGTGTGATTTCTATGTTGGTTAGAGGCTATTATATAGCACCTTTACAATATCATGGAGAAGTTGGTTTATTTCCATAATTCCATTCAAAAAATGTAACTTTCATAGATTATAGATTCAGTGCACACAACGTAAATGATTTCAAGTATTTATTTGTTTATCTTTAAATCACCATTTACTCCTCAGTTTTTGCAGAGCATGAATGTTTTAATCTGAATGCCACATTAAGAAATTAGGATCACATCAAATCAATCAAAATACGGTACTTTCAAAACAGAAATGTCAATCTTCAATACTTGGTTGGGAATCCATTTGCCTTCATCACTGCCTCGATACACAGTGGCATTGAGGCAATCGGCCTGTGGCATTGCTCAGGAGTTATGGAAGCTCAGGTTTCCTTGATGCTTGCTATCAGCTGCTCTTTGTTTTTTGGGTCTGGTGCCCTAATTTTCCTCTTGACAATACCCCATAGATTCTCAATGGGGTTTAGGTCCGGCGAGTTGGCTGGACAACTGGGATCATTTAAAACAAAGCCGGCTTGCATGCTGTGGTTTGCTATACTAAACAGAAATTTGCATGCACAAGGGTTGCCAAAGTAGGCTATCTTTTGTTGTTTTTCTTGTTTTTTCGCCCCCTCTCTTCGAAGTTAGACTAAACCTTTTGAATGGAATTATGGAAATAAACCAACTTTTCCATGATATTCTAATTTTTGGGAAAGGTGCGTCAGTTAAATACCAATGTGAACACTCATGCTTATATTTGTCCCAACTTCAGCTGCGTGTTCACATCTGACTGTGTATACAGTATGTGTATGTACAGTACGCATAGGCGGAGCTTGAAGTTGACGCTGGGGGGTGCGACTGCTTGGCCAACGACACCTGCTTGATTTTTTTAACCTTTATTTTATTATTTTAGCGTTTTTACAATGCCCTAACCCCTAAAAATGAGTTATTTAGGTAGTACAGCAGCTCACACACATGCACTACAGCCGTACAGCGAGTCACCATATCATGATAAGAGAGATGATTACAAACTACAGTCAGAAGCCAGAAGGTATTAAAGTTTTAAAAAAAAAAACCTTTTTTTTTTTTTTTCAGGGGGTGCAGTGCACCCCCTGAACCCCCCCAAGCTCCGCCCATGACAGTACGGTGACAACTGATGCATACTGCTACTGTATATGGTTGTTGTGGCTCTTAAAGGACCACTTCACCACTTTTCAACCTATCTTCGTATAATCGGTCTTCACTAATGATCATGATAAAATAGAACCATTGTTTTCTACTCAGTGTCTCAGAGGAGGGCTGTGGGAAGTTCCGAAACCTTTCCACCAGTGACATCATCGAAGTAATTTCCTGTCAAACAAAAATGCAATGTGTGATAACTTCAGCAGAACTAACCAACTTTAACCAATGTCCATAATTGCCTCAATTATGACAAGCAGCTGTCAATCAGTCAAAACATTTGTTGTGAGAAATAGCCAGTGCAGTGTCACTGGACTGAAGTTGATTCAGCACTTGTTGCAGTGCAATGAGTGCATTATAGAGTTTAGATCCATAGGCAGAAGAAACAAATGCACGCTGGTTTATTAGCTTTAACCAGCGATCACTGCAATTGGCTGAGACGCACCCAGACCCTGTTAAACAAGACAATATGTCACGATATGATCGCAAAAAGCAATTGTAGCTGGTTTTTAAGTTTTAAAGCTTCTGCAAATGTCAGTCATTTAAAAACCAAACGAGACAGTCGTGATGAGACCATTTAGAATGGACTCCAGTGTTTGTCCAATTACTTCACTGCCTATATCTTCAATATGGATTTTTTTTAGGACAAGAGATCAACAAGTGTCTGTACTTGTCATCATCTCTTCTTTCTCACAAACTAATTTCCAAGGCAATTAAGGCTAAAAGGTGGAAGTGGTTGTACTGAACTGTTCCTAGTGGGGCTGGTGGTTACTCTCCCTCCCTCTGTGATTAGTATCTCAGGATGCTTCTGTAGGTAGGCTAGTAACTGTATTTGAGATGGAGGATTAAATTACAATATAAAAGCCCTTACAGGTCCATTTTACCCTTGGAGTTAAATGAACACGCATTTTTTACTGTGTAGAACTTAAATGAAACTAAAGTGTCTTTGATTTTTCCTCTCTGTTCAACCACTCCCGTTTCTTCCTACCATCCCTCTTCCCTCCTCATCTCTGCGGGACACACTCAGAAATCCGGTCGACCTTCATCGCGCCACACTCAATCCACATCCCGATAAAGGGATCACACCCCGCAGATCAAACTAATGTCTTCGCCCCCTCAGTGTCTCTGGACGGCCACTGAATAAAATCACGGCAGCTGTGAAGCGGCTGTGACATAACCTGATCCACGCAGTGACGGCACACACCACCGCGTGTACCCTGCAATACATCAGTGCCAGGAAACGGTGGACCTGGCGACACGCTGATTGAATCAGGGGCCAGGGATGCTCTGGGGAGAGTTCATCTATACCAAAGCGGCAGCATGGCTCGCTCCATCTCAAACAGCAAACACACAAGGTTCTGCACTCTGACTGTGTCTGTCTGTAATGTTGTTTAAGGACTTCTGAGGTCACATTCAATTCGACTTGATTCTCATGGAGCACCGAAAACGAAGAAACCATATGGGTGAGGTAAAATCTTACAAACGTATGCAAAAGTTGACAAGAAATGGTAAACCTAATGTGGTGGCTTAATGTCGGAGGGGCGTGAGGCGTCCCTGGTGTAGATGTAACTTTTAGGTCCTTCAAACAGATTCTTCATTTTATACCAAATCTGAGAATCCCATCGTCAAATATTCGGGAAAACAGCGGCCCCTGTTGTTCCTCACCTCCATAAACCTATTATCTGCAACCAATCTATATAACAAAAAGAAAATACACTAGACTGGTGCCCGTTGGATCTACTTGTGAACAATGCAAATCGGTAACCACGATGCAAATAGAATGCAATACAATACCCATTGTACCCATCTGTCTTTGTATCTTTTGTGCCAATAATATCCCTGATCATGAGTAGGCTATATGGCCATATATTGGATATTCTTTGGCAACCTTAGACAACCGCCTATCCGACCAACGTTCTCGAGATACGTGAACTGAGATTTTGTACATTTATTATAAGATATAATTCAATATTTAACAACCGTGGCGTCCTTATTTTGGGAAACATTTCTAAGATCTTCCCAATTCTATTTTAGATAACCAATCTACAAGCCAACAACGGCTCACATGTGTACAAGTATACAGGGCTTATGTGGTTAATGGTTGGTTACTTGTAAGAGTGAAGCAATTTCTGTAGGCTCAACTCAACCAATATACTCATGAGCAATGGAATTTCTTTTGTCTTCAACATCTTTATGAAGTCTTGAACGTGTCTGTGATACATCTTTAAAAAAGAAAAAAAAGGAGAAAAAACATGTCACTGCTGAAGATAAATTACCAATAACTTTGACTGATAGCTGTATAATAGCTTTTAGGATGGAGATAGTAGAAATCAAGATCATGCTATGGGGTTTGCCATTTTTAAATTAAAATTACAGTGATATCCGATTATAGTATATCATTTTGAGGCTAAGAAAGCTGCATTGAAAGTCATAAAATTGAATCTTTACTTTATCTCTTACAGTAGCAGCACAACAATAATAGATTAATCAGCCTGCTTCTTTTTTTCTCTCTCCAGAAAACACAATGCATACCAATGAATGCAAATTATTCATATCACACATTTTTGGAGTGGTTAACTGACTGTAACGATCCTGTATGTAGGGTGAGATATGACATATTCATAAAGGTCATTCACGATTACTTTTTTTTTGTCTGGAATAAACATTGTTTGCATATTTATGTTACCAGAGAAGAGGCTGTAAATGTAATTCACCAGTTTGAGGTAATATTTGTGTGTCTATACGGTGAAGGCTGTGTCCTTTACAGGCACATGGAATTGACCTTCATCATCAACTGACAGAACAATCACTAAGACTACTACTGCTGAATTTAAGCCATTTTACTGAGGTTAGCAATCTACAAATATATATTTTCGTTTTAGGCCATGGCTCTGAAGGAGGCTAGCTGTCGATTCGAGGGTCTTTCTGCGTGTGTGTGTGTGTGCACGTGCGTGCATGCGTGCACGAGTAGGCCATCTTATTACCTCCACATGTTACTTTTCACATTATGTTTTCTATTTTAAATGTTGTTATATAGAAGTCAAAGGGGTCCTGATCGGAACCACATGAACCAGAAAAGTAGCCTAGAATCCTAGAATTCACTGAAATTTGCCTAAGTGAGGAATAGCCCCCAGGGGGGGGGGGGGTCATCCCTATGTTCCCCAGGTTCAATGTTCACTTACCTTAGGGTTTAGGGTTAGCGGTTTTAAGGACTAAAGTGTTTTGTACCATACAATTGTATGTACATGTATAAGTACAGAACAAATAATGTTTGCTTTTGCCATCTTTGTTGAAGAAGAGTCTGAGCAATTATGGTTTATTTTATGCCAGTGTTAATTTTTTGTTGGCTAAGACTAGATAGTTTAAGTAGCCTATGCAGGCCTAAAGTGCAATGGATTGTTCAAAGACTGAGCTTAAATCAGAATTTGCTACTAAAAGTAAGACTAAGGTCACATTCCCACCTAATACTTCGGTAGACTCGATGCGAATGGGCGGAGTAGTTGGGAACAAAGAACCTTTTTTGTGGTGTGGGGAACATAACACCTGTGGAACATAGGTACGCTCCCAAACCAAGCCAGGCGAACCAGGCTACCCGAAAGGCCCAGTTGGTTCCATTTGTACACTGTCAGAGTTACAGACCCGGCCGTAAGCGTTCATTTGGGCCCTAGGTGGTCCCCAGACCCGGTGTGGTAATCACTGAGTTTGAGATATACAGTATCTAACTATTCAAGGAATCACCCTGACAGCTACCGTAGTTAAAAATTGCCAATGGTTATAATGCCCACCTTTTCTGATGTGCAGTGCAGCCAATCCAGGCGCATGCCGCAATTAGAAATGTCCTCATAATTGGACTACTAAACAGTATGAGAAAAGTGCTTGATACCCTGTCATTGTTTTTACGTGTTTGCACAGTGTTAACAGAAAAGTGCAATTGTTGTTAGAAGTGATGTGAAACTGCTTTTGGTTAAAGCCCATTCATATTGCAGATAGGCAGAAGTTCCTTAGTTGCTAGTTTTCTTCAGTCCTGGTCCCTGTCATGGAATTATACTTTTGTTCTGTAAATTAAAAACATTATGATACATGGACTTCAGCTCTGCGAGCTGGCATGTTTATGTGTTGAGTAATTTAATTGTGGCACAATAAATCAGAGAGCCTCTCTATTTGTTTTAATTTTGAGTGATATATGTTGCAATCCAATTAAATTAGTTGTAGATTTTCAGTTCTTTATTATGTTGGGCTTTAGAACTTACGAGCAGAACTGAAAATATGATATATTATTAAATCCGCTCACTAATATGGTAATTTATTCAATTAATCTGTCGTAGCTCTGCAGGAACAATAAAACAAATTGATTTAAAAGAAGTCCTGCTAATTTCCAATATTAAGCCTGATAGTGACTGCACATCAGTCATGTTTTTGTACCTGCATCTCGCAGGGAACAAGGACACGTGACTACATTCCTCTGTGTCCAAACGTATCCATCACAAAAAGCAATGGCGGACAAAGTTTGTACTCAAGTAAATACTCACGTATTCAAAAGTACAGTACACACTCAGAAGCACATTTTCTTTTTGAGGGGCGCTAGCCCCTCCTATATACAGGTTTATTGTTTGTTTTTAGTTCAATGTTTGTTTTTAAAACGCCATTGACAATGAAGGGAAAATTTACATCATCTTGTCCCTAACACAAACATGCCATTAACAATAAAGGGAATTTAATGTTTGTGTTTGTTTTACATCACCATTACATCACCATATATCAACATGAGTTAGACTTTAATATATTAGCACCCCTCACTTCAAACGGGTGTGATTTTTAATATATCAATTTAGAGTTTTAGACATTTCCCAAAAAGGTTCAAGAAATGTTCAAAAATAGTGAAAGTACAAACTGTATTTTCACTATATTTGAAATGGCGCTTAAGTGGCTAATTAATAATACTGTATATATTTAGTAGGTTTGGGTCCCAAGAGTCCCTTCCTAGAAATGTAGTGGAGTCCAAAGTAGCCTACAATATCTATGATATCTATTGATATGTAGCAGAGAGAAAATCATATGCTTGCAAAAACAAAACAAAAACTCCAAGTGTACGCGAGTAAATGTACTTAGTTACTGTCCAGCACTCCCAAAAAGCGAGTGGGCCCTGCTCGCCCTGTCCTCTGCACAACCATGACCCCACCTATCCTCTTCAGAGTTCCACTGCTCCCAAGTAAGCCCTGTTGCCATAGTTACCTCCTCCTGCTTATTTTGTAAGGTCACCACTGTGGCGAGCCGCTACCATCAGAGAACGGGCATAACTAATGTCCTGCAGGTTCCGCCAAGATGTAAATAGTCTCATGTGACAGCCTACTGTACAAATACTCAATTACGCTTGCTTAAAGGAAATGATTTGTTGTAAAAGCCGGCACTCAACTTGCGTGACATCAGCGTTGCCCGGGCAACAGCAGCTGATTGCACAGGCTGGAATTAGGTATTGATCAGGGGGAGGGAGGGCACCAGAGAGGGACTGGGAAGCGTTCCGCCACTAAGATTTACAGAGGATGGGGGTTGGGGTGAACCTGCACACTAGGTCCCAGCTCAGAGAGCTGAGAGCCCCTCAGGAACCAATTTACACGCCGCTACAGTGCAATATCTGCAGCAGTCAATAATGGAAATCTGATGCTCCTTCTGCCATCAATGTGACCGCCTCTCTCTCTCGTTAGAGCACCTTGAAAGTTCTAGGCCAATCCATGGAGCACAATAGATTTCCAATGGTGCAGGGATATTTTGACTTTGGTATTCTCCATGTAATTACAGCGCTACACAGGAACATCCTCATCGTTCATTTAACTCTCGAGTGTGAGTTACAGATGGTTACTTGAACTAATGTATACAGTATTATACAGTGAGTGTCTATGTGTCTATACCTTACTGCACATTATATAATCCAAATCTACCCCCTCCCCTCTCGTATTCTGTACATCTCTATATTCCTCTTTTTCTTTTAAATACATCCAGTATTGTTAGTGTTACTGTATTGTTATTATTAGCACAGTCTCGTAGAACATGCATGCAGCATTGATATTTAGCTGGTTGTACCTGCATGAGTGAGTGACAAATAAAACCTTTGTGAATCTGAAATGGACAAATGAACAGGGTGGCAGCGCTGAAAATGCAGGATCCGTCTGTTTCAAAGGTTCACAGTGGAACATTTTATTTGCCATTTTGTTATCAGGCTTGTGTATCTCCTTAGGCTTAGAGCAACTCAAAGTACCCATTACTGGTTGTAGTTTACGATATGACTGTGCTTACCACTCAGCTCCCATTAACATTAAGTATGATTAAAATGCACCTAAAATACCATTAAGACACCTCGGGTTTATGCATGGGTTGTCCATCACGGCAAATGTTGGTATTTGCCAGCATGTGTGTGTTGTCTTTACAAGGAAAACACCATTGCAATGAAAGATGTAAAAGAGTAATTTGTTATCAGTGTTGATGTTTTTGACAAGTCAACGTTTTGAAGATTGTGTAATTATTCACATATTTTGAAACATTTTGACAAAAATCTTGAATTTAGTTTTGAATTGTAACTATATAATATATATATATATATATATATATATATATATATATACACTACACACGTATGTATGTACACACACACACAAACACACACACACACACACACACCATATGATCCCCCTCTCCTTTCCAATTAGCCCACCTGGTGGCTCACTGTCTTTGCTGTAAGTTGCTGCTGTAAGTTGTCGGTTTACTTCACCGTCATCACTGTAGGCTAATTACCGGAGAGGGGGGGTGGGGGACTTACCCAGTGTGAACCTTTAAAAGGACACAATTAACTGTCTGTCAAATTGCAAATGGAAACTGTCACATGGTGGATGAGCTCATTTTGTGTGACCAAGGTCAAACTTGAAAGGTTGAAACTCTCAAGTTGACTGATCCACACAAAGCTCTTGAAGTCTTGATCTGGACCTGGCTGGCAGCCATCATATCCTGTGATTGCTGGCTGGTTTGTTCACAAACATTTATCCAGCAGTCTTCTTTGGCTGTAGGGTGACAGCGTGTAGTGTAGCTACAGTCAGGTATTGCACCATGGCCTTCATGGAACCAATTAGTTCCTTCATTGAAAAAAGAACTCCCTCTCCTGGCAGTGCTTTGTAATGCAGTCCATACATAGTGTGATAGGTAGCACCCCCTGACATCTGAGGAGGGTTAACTCTGAAGGGTTCATTGTAGCCACATTTCCACCATGTTCAAGAGGAGATGCCTGAGCTGTATGAGATACAACTGTCTATTTTAACATTACGCAGGCCTGGCAGATGTCAGCCCCTTGTCTCATCACAGGACTCCATTATGGAAGACGCTCGCTGTAATGTGATATATGTATGTATAAAAGTAACCCCTCAAAGGCTACATTCCTTAATAGAAGCCAGCTATCATCGAGAGAAAATTCCAAGACCTCGATGTAATGTAGAAAAGAAGAAAAAACAACACATCCCAACTCACTGAGGACCTGGCTATGGTCACAAGGGCATTGTGGGTAGTCTAGTCAGCTCTACCATCTTGTCTCTGGAGGGAGAGGTGCGCTGATGTCACCAAACATAGCCTACCATCTTGTCTCTGGAGGGAGAGGTGCGCTGATGTCACCAAACATAGCCTACCATCTTGTCTCTGGAGGGAGAGGTGCGCTGATGTCACCAAACATAGCCTACCATCTTGTCTCTGGAGGGAGAGGTGCGCTGATGTCACCAAACATAGCCTACCATCTTGTCTCTGGAGATAGAGGTGCGCTGATGTCACCAAACATAGCCTACCATCTTGTCTCTGGAGATAGAGGTGCGCTGATGTCACCAAACATAGCCTACCATCTTGTCTCTGGAGATAGAGGTGCGCTGATGTCACAAAACATAGCCTAGCTGTTGTGCCAGAATGATGGCCCCATCATCAGCACACCAATGACAGCTTCATAAACTTTGATTTAATCATTCCGGGGAAATGGAACCATTATATGAGATAATCTACAATGCTGTGATGATATATCTGAGATGTGATGCACGGGGCCTAGGGTTAAAATGAATTCCCTTGCTTCTTGAATCATGACTTCCTTTGTGGAGAAAAGAAAGCGATGGCATTGTTTTAACATAATTGGCTTGTGTGTGTAAATGTGCACGGCTACATGCGCAAAGATACCTAAATAAATTATGATTATATGTCTTGGTAAGTTGGTATCTATTAATTTGCTAGGTAGGCTATTTGGGTATAGTATTTTTTGTAATTCCATATTACTCTCCCTGTGAGTTTAATACATCATACATATACAGTAGGCTACATTTTGTCTCATTCCTTGGGTTCAATGTCATCTCTTTGTTGTCTCAAAATGCAATCAATGAAGGTCTTCCCACACTATCCATTGAAAGTCAAGCCCGACCTATCTGGGTCCACTCTGAGCCGTTCTGTCAAATCTAAGAATCAAGCCCATATTTCTTGGGAGTCATGTTGTGCTAGTCCTCACTCCAGTTTGTGTGTGCACTCGCACCTAATATACAAAAGATCTATTGAAATATGCATGAGGCCCATGATGCCTGTACTAAAAATACGCTCAAATAGGGAATACATTGACAGCTCTGTTATTGAGCTCTCCTTGAGCTTCTACTGTCACACCAGCCACGGATCTCTCTCAAGACTCGTGTATTATCAAAAGCACACATCTCTCCTCTCCCTCTCTCTTTTGTCCCTCTTCCCCATTTCTCCCTCTTTCTCCCCCCTCGCTCTCTTGTTGTCTCTCTTCTTCCAGCTCTCTCTTGGCATTTCTCTTGTCATGCTCTCTCTCTCTCCCTCCCTTCCTCTCTGTCTCTCTCACTAGCACTCTCTCTCTGTTTTTTCCCCTGACACTCACATGCAAATACACACTCACTTAGATATGGCAAGCCGACACAAACTAGAGCACTGATGTCTGTTTGTGATTTACAGTGCTTTTTAAACATTTATGATCAAAGATACGTTTCAGTTCAACAGAGTGGAGATTTTTGGCTTGTTGAGGATTTGGAACACATCCCAGCACTGTGCGTGCGTGCGTGCGTGCGTGCGAGCGAGCGAGAGGATAAACCATCATCCTACAAAGTAATTTCAACAATTATTCCCATAATAAAGTAAGTGCCTCTTTTACTGTCCAAGCCGATCTAGAGGCCAGAGTTTTATGCCACATTAGCCTCTGCTCAGCCATAAAGAATAATAAAGGGGATAAAAATGGCCACCAATGTACCCACTGGGGAGAGACGTTTTATTTGACATATATGAGACAGAAGCAGGGCTCATATTCCTCCGACCCTATGATGTTATTGGTTCTGTTCAAACACATTTTCAGTAAACTGCTGTGTTGTACTGTCCTGCTTGACTATTAAAGGTACTGCCTTGCAGTTTGTACCAGGACGCCAAATAGGTAGGCATCAGCACTGGTTACACCTCTGTAATTGGGCAGATTTTTTAGAGAGGTGCTATGAAATACACCTCTGCAACTTTAATAAGTTCCAGAGTCCAGAGCCCTGGGTTTGCTGCTCCCAAGGTGCTGGTCTGAGTTAGCCAACATTTATCACGTAAACATCTAACACCACTCCTCCTAAAGCAGACAAATGCCTTCCTGCTCCAGAATCCCTTTCGTAGCCATCAGAATCGGGGCAACAAATCCCGCTTTAATAGTTATCTATGGAGTCCCTCGCATGCAATGAACACCCACATTTATTTCGCCGCTTTCTCGCGACGAGGGTAAGTGGATCAATTAGTGGAGACTACAAGTTCAGCATCTTTACACATAGTATCAATTGTTAAGTTGAGCAACAGCAGGTCCCCAGATTATCTCAGATCTGTACCTCCCCACCCCTCCGCCACTCCCTCCTCCACCCACATCTAATGCTAGCCTCATTACAAATGATCCTCCGAAACACACAACCTTGGCACACACCTTCGCGCTAATGGCCCACAGATTGATTTTTAATTAGTAACACTTTTGGATGGTGGCCAACTCAAATGGACTTATATGAATAACTAATCACCTTTTAGTTTCAGGGGTTGAAAGGTCTGCTCTAAGTGAATGGTGTGAGGATTTAACAATGTTTGGATCTTTACTAGAAATTAATGTTGCAACCTTTTAATTAGCCACTGTAGCCTAATCTCTTCTTTCCTGTAGATTATGTTGTTGATGTCCTTACTTTATTGGGAAAAGCATGAATTATCCTACACAGCACAGTGAGTATCGTACAAGCTTTAAAGTTTGGTGTATATGCCGAAAAATCCAGAGTGTTCCTTTAACTCTGAAAGTGTAAATCATTAAGGTCCATTTTTACACCAGGGTTTTTAGTGTGCAACTGTTGCAGGATGCAATGAAAAGTGGGTCAGGTCAGATGTGGTCTCATGGTCGCTGAATATTTTGGGCCAAGGCATGAAGTGTCAGTCCACATTAAATAAGCAGGTGAGGTGAGACCTAAAAATGGTTCCCCAAGCACATCCATCTGGCAAAAGTTCATTATCTACTATCTAGTAGCTGCACCTTGGCCTGATTAACTGGACCAGGGTTTATGAGGGAAGATATCGCAAAGCTACATTCTGAGACCTTTTAGGTCTAGCTGCGTACACTTTGATCATTGAAGTGCTCGGTAAAAGGTAAAGGGTCCCACAGGAACCTTTAGGATCTCTGCAAATTGAAACCGTAGGTAAATCTGTATATGGTCTTCTAAGTGCTTTATTGGTACTTCAACATGCCTTTAAAGTTCTTCAGTGAGCCCTTGTGGGTTTTACATGTTGGGTCTTGTCTTGTGGAGATGGTTTAATTTTGCAACTGTACCAGCTGATCAAATTATGTCGTTAATCGTATCAGGACAGAACCCTTCATTAGGACATGATACAAGTACAATTATGCTGCGAGTGTGTTAACATTTCTCAGGTGAATACATTTCTCAGGATAATAACCATGCTATTTTACAATATTACTTCAATTAACTGTTAAAGCTTGAGGAATGGAATATGTCACAATAGGGTTATATATGCATTTTGTGCATACAGAAACCATGCACGCACGCACACACGCACACACACACACACACACACACATAGAAATAGGCCTGACTCCATGCCTGCAGAACACAAGACATTCTGTTCCGTCCCACTCCACTGAGACAGAGAATGTCATGTACTGCATAATTACCTGCTCTAATGCATGTCGAAAGCAGGACACAAACACAGAGTGCACATGTGAGGAAACTAGAGCCTCACGTCTAACGTCACGCGTGTGTGTTGCAGTGCGATCCGAGTGAGACACACACAAAGCGTACATTTTGAACAAAGGCAGACAGCGATTTATCTTTGCCCAATGCCCACTGACCGTGTGTTTTCCATGCTGGGCAGGTTGTATTGTTGTTCCATGTTGTTGTAGCACTAGCCTCACTGACCTCACAGGCGTATGCAAAGGCTAAACTTAATAGCATTTGTATTTTTATTACATAGCACTCTATGTATACTCATAGTTTCATTGTACAGATATTCTACTGTTAGACGGATGTTAGGTTCTTAGCTTGCTTTATGACTATTTCTACATATTTGAGCGCACCATTCCTTTTCGGGTTTATGATCCAGTCGGGAGGCGGATGATATCGCTACGTCATGTTGTAGTATTGTTTTGTAGTCAACTATCATCCGGAACTTCCTTTTCCCTCAAACTGATTTTTCTCAATAAAAGCTGCAGGCTATGAGAGCTTTTATTGTTATTCTTCCAGTTTGAGTGAAAAGGAAGTTCTGTTTGATTGTTCATGCCTGATGACTACAAAACAATGACTACAACATGACGTAACGATATCATCCGCTCCAGACCGGTTCACACGGCACTTTTGTAACAGAGACCAGGCTTTCCTCCGAGGTGGAAAGCCTGGTGATGCGATGTTGCTGTAAATTGCTCTGGATATTAATGCTTAAATTGTAAATTGTTGTTGTTTCTCCATGGATATCGTGTGTTCGCTGTCTGGGGAAACCATACACAGGGAAACCACACACAGGGAAATGGCACTTCCCCATACTCTGTCTGCATACGTCACAGTCTATGATTTGGCTACCCGAACTGTGTGCACTCACACCTTGTTCACTTCTCAATTGTAATAATAGATATAGCATTGCTTTATAAATATGTACTTCATAAGATATGTTTAATAGATATACTAAATTATATGAATGTTCTATACTTATCTATTATTTTAGATTTATACATTATTTTAAATGTATTAATTGAGCTAGACTTTTTCAGTTTGTTATGCAGGCCGTTCCACAGAGTCACCTTTTTTGTTGGTTTTAAGGGGACTAAGTGTCCCCTTAAAATGCCAAATCCTCTAAGATTTCTCCTGCTCTTTCTTGCCTCAAACAACTCCTGGATACAGCATTGAAGCAGCCTGTCATCTGCCTTGTACTTTACTTCTGATTTGAGGTCTACAAGATTGTGTAATTTTAGCGTGTATGATTGAATAAAAAGCGGATTTATTGGTGCGTAGTAGTCGGCGTGATTAATAATTCTGATTGCTTCTGTTTGTTTGATAGTTGCTCCCCCATACTTCCACACAATAACTGATGTGTGGAAGTATGACGGAGCAATGCAGTAAGTGGAGTGATTTCTGGTCCATAATTGGTTTAATATTATATAGTATTGCAATTGCTTTTGTTTTTGTTCCTGAATTGTTTGTGTGGTTTCCAGTTAAACGTATTGTCAATAATAATACCTAGAAATGTATTGTCCTGCTCTTGTTCAATTTCGACGTCAGCAAACTTGATTTTGATCTGTTTGTCTATCTTCCTGTTACCAAAAATGATGAATTTTGTTTTGCTTAGAAACAATTTTTTCTGTGTTCTAAGCTCTATTTCTACTGTATCCAAGAGCTGATCGAGGCTCCCCTGTGCAATACCAACTTGTGCCATCCACGAACAGAACATAATTTAGATCTTTCAATATGTCAGATATTTCGTTTATATACATTATGATTAGTTTGGTACCTGCAAGTACAGAGCCTTGTGGGACTCCTTCGCTGTTCCTGTCGCTGAGATAGCTCTTTTCCATTTCTGTTAAAGCAGACCATGGTGTATATGGTGTTACATGCTTTACTCAAATAAAATCACACCTGCGTGAAGTGGGGGAAGCTCACTTCACAATAATTATACGCGAGTACTGCGCAATGTCTGTCATCTCTATACCAGCCACATATTACTACTAAGCCCATGGCACAATCGTTATGCGATGCTCAGCCAATGACACATCCCCCACCCAATAACGCCTGCTATCACAATTTCCGTACTCACTCTCGTCTTCAATGTTTGTGTTTACACACCTTTGTCTTCAATGTTTGTTTACACAAACACTCAAAGCTGGACATAGGAGGGGCTATAAAATATAACGCCACTTCACACCTGTGTGAAGTGAGGGGCGCTCTTATCATTATACATAGTCATACATCATCTCATTCTCATCATCTCAGTCTCATTCTGGCCAATCACAATTTTTCTTCCTCACTTTTGTCTTCAATGTTTGTGTTTACACACTTTTGTCTTCAATATTTGTGTTAACACACTTTTGTCTTCAATGTTTGTATTTACACACTTTTGTCTTCAATATTTGTGTTTACACACTTTTGTCTTCAATGTTTGTGTTTAAACACTTTTGTCTTCAATGTTTGTGTTTACACACTTTTGTCTTCAATGTTTGTGTTTAAACACTTTTGTCTTCAATGTTTGTGTTTACACACTTTTGTCTTCAATGATTGTATTTACACACTTTTGTCTTATAGTATATGAATTATTAAATCATTATCAATTGCTGTAGATATACAGCAATATGTATACAACTACTTTAGCAGTGTTCATACTGCTTAAGAAAATACCAGTTAAAAAGGATTGGTTGCAGATGTATGCCACAGAGCCTCTTGTAGTATACATGCATACACAGATACACAGGCTCTGTGAGTCTGTGGCTAGTGTCTGTCTAGTGACTAGTGTCACTGGTATCACCATGCTGTGTTTATACTTTCCTGGGTGTTCAGGGGTATCACACAGTCAGGGCAGCTCACACGCACTCTAACACATCCGACCTAGCAATCCACTCAACAGTAATTTATTGGTGCGATCCATCATTATCATGTTTTATTATAGCCACCATTGGAGATATAATTCACAAATAGGCACACTGTAGAGATGACAGCGAGGGAGTGTGGGATGTCCTTTACCTTCGTCCTCTGCCAGGATCTTCCAAGAGGCTCTGTGGCCCTGAATTCCACAGACCAACCCCTGGAACAGGCAGGGGAGCTGGGGAACAGACCAACCCCTGGAACAGGCAGGGGAGCTGGGGAACAGGGGAGCAGGAGCCTGCCCTGTCAGCCCCTCTGCATTGTAGGCCAGCATGACTCCCATTAAGTGAGAGAGAGAGAGAGAGAGAGAGAGAGAGAGAGCACCCTGCAGCAGAGCAGCGTTGGTGCCATGTCACATGACCACCTTTGTATTCTGTAGCCATAACTCACTGCCTGTGCATGGGGATTGATCCCAGGCTGGACACTCCCTGGAGGATCCCTGGCACTCAGTGGAGTTTGATCTCTCAGATTAATGCAATAGGGATTCCCGGTCCAAGGCCTTTGTCTCTGGCCAAACGCTTACGTCCCCCAAATTTGTATCCAGGAAAGGTTGAGTCCCATGTTTATTTGGGTAATGAATTGCTGTAATTAATGCACCTATTGATTCCTCCTCAGTGCCTCCTACAAAGGCCAGTCCGATTTCTAATTTAAAGGGAGTGGGGAGTGTTGGGAAGAGGGCGAGGGAATGGGCTGGAGAATCAGGTATAGGCAAAACAATTGCACTGTGTGCTTGCGGAATGAGAGTGTAATTGTTCTATGAATCACATTTGAATACATTCAATTAAATCCCTCAAGTTGAAAGCAGTTGGATTGGGGGTCTGTGCGTGTTCTGTTATTTCACTTCTCTTTCCCTGTGTGGCTGTAATAAAAATGCAAATCCTTGGAGGGCATCAGGATGCCGATGAGGACGTTCGCCAAGTAGCATCTCTTTCAGCCCTGGCGTCTCACTAATAACCACAATGCAATTTTCTCACACAAACAGGCGAGAGGGCATTAGCATATAATCTCCTGGAATTATGAATGTGCTAATCTCCATCACATCACCGTCCCCTCTCGGAGGAATTCTGCTGCATGGGGCGTTTGCTAAAGATTATTACAAAAGAATATGTTGGAGAATTTGAAGATGCATGCGGGTTCAGTGGAAACTAAACCATTCAAGGATAGAAAGAGCTCTTCCGTATTCACTAGATAGAGATCAGTAACCTACTGATGTGACTCCATTGTGGATCATAAATGTCCAGCACACGACAAAATGTTAATTTATCCATTTGTAACTCTCAGAGGGTACAAGGGTGGCAAAACCAGTAACCGCTTTTTGACTTTTTTTTAAAGTGACTTCAAAGATAGCAAAAGCAGATGTGTATGTACAACATTGTAGATCTGCTATTTTGGAATTCTTTTTTTTTTTAAATTAAGAGGTTATATGACGGAAAGCTAAACCCTGTATAACATGTATCTAACGTTGCAATGTGACACAGCTCTGTTTACAAAATGCTGTACCGCCTCCAACTGTATAGACTTTCCCCATTTTCAACTGTTTTTATTATATTTTGACACTTTGGTAATGTAAACGTATTTTTCTCATGCCAATAAAGCTCCTCTGAATTGAATGTAGGCCTATACGATTGCAGAAAGAAAACGGTTGTCTATAATCGAGCTAAATTCTGATTAATTTGCAAAAAAGAAGAAGAAAAAACATTCAGAGGTGGAAGAAATAATAAAAGACCAGAACAATGCGAAAGCTAGGGTCCAGAAAATGCCACCCCCTGCAACCCCCAATGACCAAATGGATCCATATGGGTATGCTTACAGTTGTACACACACACACACACAGTAAAATTAACACTGAGGATTTTACTGTGTACGTGTCTCAACAGCCTAGCGGGGGATCTGTAAAAATACTGTTAATGTCCTTCCCCTTGCCGCAAGGCTCTGTGGCGGTGCCCTATGTAAACACCTGGTCACTGGTCAGGGCTACCGTGCAACTTTTGACCACAAAACAATGAACACGGCCAGCCGGTCCATCTATTATGTTGTTTGTTGACGCTCACCTCAAGAATTGCTTCTTGCCCCTTGTGAGTAATTACGGGAAAATGCCTTTGACCTTTGATTTATATTGGAAAAACTTGGAGCCAAGTGTAATATTGTCGATATGTGTGTATCGATTACAATAGTAATTACTACAAAGTGCCTTGACAATCTAGAAGTGGGAGAAAGATGTCTGCTGAGACATAATAGATTACAATACATGGGATAACATTACAAACGCTGAGGAAGTCCATTATGTTTGTCCTTATTTACTAATAATTCTGCAGTTTAGATTAGCCTGATATTCAAGGAGAGTATACCAATTGTGTGCGTAACAACAATGTAACAGAGTTGGTTATTAAACTCATTAATAATACACTTTGACTAAATCATAGCCAGCAGGTTAGTCTATTGTTCGGTTTTCACCATTCTAACAACAATGATGATGAATAATGATTCCTTCTAACCTCCTAGATTTCCACAGAACCTATAGCATGGCTTATTAAAGACAAAATAGGTAGAAGACTAATTAAGCAGACCAAATAGGAATGACGGCATGCCCAACTGCCACAGCCAAGTAAGAGCTTGAAAAATGGCTCCTCTGCAATTTCAATTAATCAGTTGTATTTTGCTTAATTTTGTTTGACGTTGGCAGAGAAAATGTCCTCTGGGAGTATCTGTCCTTTGACCACTAATGCTTTAGTAATTCTCCCATCAGTAAGACCATGATTGAAACAATCAAGTGTGTGTGTGTGTGTGTGTGTGTGTGTGTGTGAGCGCACACACACGCATGCGCGCACATGCACGGTTATACATGTGTCCATGCATATTATATGCCACGTGGCCATGTATGCATTCATGCATGGACTTACGTCGCATGCATGCAAACACACACACACACACACACACACACACACCTAAGCGCACACGTGCGTGTTTACATATGCTGCCTGAACATCACACATGAATGAGTGCAGTGTGTGTGCACATGCAAAGCAGTCTCTCATTCCTTCATCTATCACGTCATCCACTACGTTTCTTCCCTCCCCAGAAGCGCACGGGAGTTGATTGTGGAGCCCACACAACTAAGAGTGAAACCTGATTAACCTTACAGTGACTCCATGGAGCACGTGACCACCAGACCGCCTTCCCCTGCTTTCCAACCCGTAGCCCAGGAAGGAGATGTTGAGCCTAACCTCTGCTACGGTGATGAATTAACAATAGGACAATTCAATGGCCTAGTAATTACCAAACACTTTGGACACTGCTGCATTTTTCAGCTCTGTCACACGCCGGTCTTTCGGCATTGGTGGCTTTCACCTGGAATCCTGGGCCCCCTCGCTCTTCCTAACTTTGTTTTCTCTGACGCAGATTAGATCTGCCACCCCATTACAGATTCATTTTCCTAATTTTTCATGTCTGCGCCGCGCCCCATCTGCACCGGGCTGATAATTGTGGGGACCAGCCCTGGTGATTAACATCAGCAGAATTAATTACGCCCGCCATTAAGGCTCCAGGTTGCACACAATGATCAAGAGAAATTAACTTTCTCCCAGCCCCCTAAATCATCTCACCTTCAAGTGGAATGATGGCAAAGAGACAGGCCCGAAGTCCCGGCCCCCCGTTTGCCACCTCCTTAACCAAACACGAGGTGTGAGTCCCCCACACACACCCGTGCCGCCTCCCACCAAGGAGATTACGGCCGTGGCTGATGGGTATCAATTACGCCACCTTATGTGGTGGGATGAACGAGAGGTGTCCAGGGGTCTCGTGACTAATGGACCTGGGCTGGAGCCACCCTGCAGGTGGAGACCGGGGAGCTGACTTGCTTCCCTGGCCGAGGGCACAGCAGCCAGATGCTGGCTGGGGCTGATTGGTCACACTCTCGGACTATGTCAGTTCACTGGCCTGACATACATAATAGCTTATGAAGCCATGCGACACAATGCTTTTCACAACATGGCACTGCAGGTGGTAGTAGGGTAGGGTGGTAGTTTGAGAGCAGGATAACTGAAAGCTGAGACGCTGTGTATGCCATTTTCGCAGTGACATAAAAGCTCATGATGTGGCACATGATGTGCCACAACATATGATGCATATGTTGTGGGCTTGTAGATCAGCTACTTTCACTATTTTGAAGGGTTTAAATGTTTAAAAGGTCTGAGAAGACTAATAGACCCTGGCTTATATTTCTCAGAGTTAAAGGTAGCATAAGTGATATATCTTTGTTAAAATAACTGTTAAATAGCTTTATATTCTCATAGGAAACAGAAATTGCATTTTCAGTTCAGGATACCAATTTGATATTGACATCGGGAGTGATATTAGCAGACAATTGGAACTGGAACACTTAACAAATTGAAACTGAAATTGGCAACCTAAAAAATCTGAAAATGTATTTCCTGTTTACTGGAGAGACAACGAGATGCGTTTTACTTTAACCCTTAAAATAAAGAAAAAGGTAAGAAAGAAAAAAACAAAAAAACATTTGTTTTAACCAAAAAATATCATGTACCCTATCTTTAAATAAAGAGACACTACAGTTCTCACAGTGCATGTCCTATGATGCGTATAGAATATCTAGAGATGAGCGTGGCTCTTTAGAGAGAGAAAGAGAGAGTGATGTGTTTGTAAGCTATGCTAATGGTGCAGGCCCCATGCCCCCATAGCAGGGAGAGCAGTGGTAATGTCAGGAGGAGATAAGCAAATTGCGCCTGTATCATATTGACTTGTCAAGGTTAAGCAGTGAGAGCCAGAGGGGGGGGGGGGGGGTGGAGGGAAGTGGGAGGTCAAAATTAAATAAATAAACAGTCCTCGCTCCTTCTTTCCTTGACTATTGATGTAGATAGAAGAGAAGGAAGAATGGGTGAGACTAGGAGAAGCAAGTGGTGGCATCGGCGGGTGCTGCAAAGTCATACAATGAAGTACAAATCTCAAACTCATGCAGTCCAGTTGGCAGTCGCAGCCATTGGCCTCACAGAGCACTCAACAGACACACGTTTGAATTGGGAGTTTTTCTTTTACTCTCGTTCAGTAAAATTTTACTCCACAGAATTAATTAAGATGAGACCCTAACGGTCTAACCCCTTTGGAGCTTTATCCACCATATTGTGGATTTCAGGCATTTGAGAAATGGACACGACCTATCAACCTATCTGTATGTTTGCACATGTGCTTTTATAGACAAAGCTGTATATAACAGTTTTCAATGGATATAATTGACATGGTAATAATAACATAAAGATTGTGGCACGTTATGGCTTATGTGAGTTATAATTGAATCACTTCAGCCAAATTAGCCCATCTAACGCACTCACATGTTGCATCGTGATGCATAGTGAGCCTGTAGATCAGCTACAAGCACACTTTTTGAAAATGTTTGACATTTTCTGCAAATGACAATTTGTGCCTACAATGATATGCCCAAAATATGGACACCATGTTGGAAGTGGTTAATGACAGGCAAATATACTGTATATAATATGTCAAAGAGTAACAGTATTGTGCTGCCAAGTTATCTCGAAATTCACCCAGTAAAGCTGGGAAGAGTGATGGAAATTCTACCACAACTGCTCATACCGGTAGTTCATCCCATGGTAATTGCTCGCAGTGCTTCGCGTTCCCTCTAATTACCTATAGCAGAGTTTTGCTTGAATTCAGCGCACAATCCCCTGGATGGGGTGTAGTCAGCATCTTTCTTTTTCCTAAAAGGGATGAGAGGTGCGGTATCATCAAACTCCATCTCCACACCAACACTGCCTCTGGATGATTTAATAAGGTTAAAAGACTAGTCAGCAATTACCCCCTACTCAGTGGAGGGGAGCTCTAGAACACAATCGCATTACAGCTGCTAGACAAATGCCAGACACCACATCTACAAAGCAAACAGGCCATCTCTTGGCCTCTCACTACAATGGCCAGCTGTCTTTTACAACCCGGGCACAAAAACAACTACTATGGTAAAAAGGATGTAAGGATGGGTTTTGTATAGTACACACTACACAGTCAAATCCTTGTTATTAATTTAACGCCATGCAGAGAGTGTCCAAATTTAACCAAATGCATCTGTAAGGTTCCATTTGGTTCCATTTGCACACTCTGGAGTTTATCTCACATTTGTCTCACATTTTACCTTTGTACTGGTGTCTGTGTGAGTGCACGTGTGCATGTTTGTGTGTGAGAGTGTGCATGCTATCCCTCAGTCTTGTAATGGTCAGTGTGACACTGTCCAGAGAGGGTGCCTCCGAGTGACATTTACAGCCTATGCTGTGTGGGGGGAAACGGGTATGCACAGCAAAATCCTCAGTGTTTGGACCCTCGCAGGGTCCATTTGGCTCCGTTTGTACACTCTCCCGGTGAAATGAACACTAAGTATTTCGCTGTGTGGGGCAGAGCACACCATCTACAAAGTGGTTCCCCTTTGACACCGGCACTCAACAAATCAGGGCTGAAGGGCAGACCAGAGAGGGGGCACTGACACAGAGGTCCCAACAGAGCTCCAGTGTGCCCCAGGAATGTGGCAGAATGGAGGCCGCTGGGGCAGTGCGACCAGACATCTGGGATTTGTCTAGCACCCTGCTAGATGTTGCTATCCTAAACCCAATTGCTCCCTTTCCCTTTACCTCTGAGGGTAGAAAAGTCAATGCACTGCAAAAACCCAGAGTGTTGATTTAACTCTTGCGAGTGTAGAAAAATGTACCCATACGGCTGTACTTGGCCCATGCTGAAGTAACTTTTATAACTCTTTGTGATAACCGATGAAAGGACTAACCCGAACCCTATTCGGGTTATTGTTCCTATACTACAGTATGTTGAAGCTCAGGCGAGGGTACGTGGGGGGTATCAGCGCAACAGAAATTAAAATTAGTCCTCCTCATTGTAGTCATTAGATAATACTTCCTGTATTGGTGGGGCGTCCGTGATAGCGGGCAGATTTACAGCCCTCTGTGGCGGGCAGTTTGCTGTAACACGGGCGATGTTAACTCTGCTCATTAAACAGAGGATGTCATCACTCTACGCCACCACTGCATGTTACATGTCACACATATCCGCCATAGGCCGGCCTCTGTCCAGCCCTGTCCACAACATCCTCTAAATCTGTCATTGCCACCTAGATCAGGGTCCCCACATTGGGCTGAGCCCCCCCCACACACACACACACACACATGGAGGGAGTTACACAAGTGTTTGTGTGTTTGAGCACGGCACTCACAGCCACTGCTCTATCAAACTTCTCTGGGGCAAGTCATTATAGGTGGAAATTCTCCTAAATATGTTCAAACATTTAGCAAATATTTCAAAACCTATTGGCTATAGTGCAACACCATTATGAAGTATAAAATAGAGTTTAAGTGGTTAAACCCTCGTCTCTTTTTGTGAGGACAGATGAGGGGGACAGTGGTGTAGGTGGCTGGTCCATCCACATGGGGTGAGGTGTAGGCACAATGCTCATTATGGACCCCATGCTGTATACAGGACAGATAAGCAGACCAGGACAAGATAAGGGAACATTGTTGGCTACAGCAAAGTGCAGCCAGATACTCTCTGACAGCACAACCAAATAGCAACAAAAAAGGCATCTCTCTCTCTCTCTCTCTCCCTCTCTCTCTCTGCAATGCTTCATATTATGAAGTAGTCAGAAGCATGATCTGAATCTATCTAAACACTTTTTTGTAAACTTCTCCAGCATGCTTGATTACTTATAAGAAAAGAGGTTGCGCATCAAGGGGTTTCTAGACCCAAAATCCAGTATACATATTAAAAGTAGGAATGAATAAAATCCCCAAAATGTAACCCATCCAAAATTTCACAACCTGGTTATGAAATTGTATTATTTGGCACAGACACCAATAAACGAACCTTTCAGCTGTGAACCTTCATCAGATCATCGATACAGCCTTTGGTTTTTCTCTAGTATTTTTTTCAGTGTTATGATGGAATAAAATACAGTCATGAATTAAACTCCCTCCATGAGCAGTGCAAATTTCCTTTCAAATACAACTACATTGCTCCCCGAACTGGCAATCATAATGTTTCATCAATAATACCCCACATTTGATGTTACCACTTAATGATATAACATCACAAAGCCCAATGAAATCCTCAGTGTTAACTCACAGTACCCACTCTCATCTTGAACCTTGATGTCAAATGAAAACATGATCAAAAGAGGGATACATTTGTCCCCAATATACAGTAATGTGCTGAATAATGCTGAGTAATGTGATTTGAGAACCCATCTGCAAATACAGTAAAAACAGCACCCTCTTTTCCTTTTTCAACAGACTATTTTCCAGGAAATGGAACAAAAGTATTAACAAGCTCTTGTTAATACTTTTAACCATATTATAAAACCCACAGACACACTCAACTTGGCAATGAATCCATAGAAATAGCCTACATTTCCGAAAATATTTTTAGGTAGGCTAGTATAAAGTAAAGTATAATCCATTCAAAAACATAAAAAGATGAAATATGGAGATACAAGATTTTTGTGTGACGAATCACGATATGAGCTTTCAAACGGTCTTCAACTGCATGCTTAAAGCTCCCTCCTAAGTTGTGTCTAAGCATTGCATGCACTTCAGTTGCTCTGCATTTCAGGCCCATCCTTTTACTACAGGCATTCCTACACAGCATCATTGATGACAGTTTGAAATCAACACTCAAATATAGCATCTTCATGCTGTGAATAAGGGATGAAAGTGAAGATTGCATGAATTCAGTCAGTCTAATAATAAGATCAAGTAACAGCAATTGCTCATTAGGACATTTTGAAAACAGTTAAACATAAATATTGCGGGTAGCATTGTCTCTGTAGCAATTTATATTAGAGTTTTAACTTTAAATTGAGAATAGCACTGTCGTCCTCAGTAACACAAATGTGGCCAAATGAACAAGAAGGGGAGAGGGGAAAATAGATAAAAATAAAGTCTACAGGCACTGTAGATTAAAACATGCTGATAGTCATCATTGCTCCAGGTAGATTAAAACACACTGATAGTCATCATTGCTCTAACTGGATAAAGGAGCATTGAGAATTTGGTTGGGGCGAATTGCAAAATGACCCATGCCACCATTGGCTATTATACTACATTAGTCACTGACTCCTGGGACAATGCACCTCTTATCGTTTTTCTTCTCTAAGTGGAGTATCACCTAATTCAACATATTACCGAAATGTGGTTATTTCATCACTTGTGGGTGCACGCACGCATGCACGCATGCACGCACACACACACACACACACACACACACACACACACACACACACACACACACACACACACACACACACACACACACACACACACACACGTGTTTACACATGGTTCTTGTGTGTCTCTGTATTCGAGTACAGTACATCTGTGTATGGCAGTGTAATAGTGTGTTTCGCAAGTATGCCCTTACGGTGTGTTTGTGTGTGTGTGTGTGTGTGTGTGTGTGTGTGTGTGTGTGTGTGTGTGTGTGTGGGTGGGTGAACAAATATTGGATCACCAGGTGTGAAGGTCATTATTCAGCTGCCTCATAGTGATGCAGATAGTGTTTACTGTATCAAAGTGGTGCCATTAGATATCATGTCTGCAGAAATTTGGCCGTAGCCTCTCGTCCAATAGATTGCTCCCCTCATCATCAACAGTGCAATCATTCTCAGTGATAGTAAAGCACAGGGGAGGCGTGAAGAGGCTGGCCCTCCAAGATGGATGTGTGTTATTGTTTGTGGGATGACAGCGGGTTTCAATCAGGTCCTTCCGTGCCGTAATCCCAGGTAGAGCTGTTGAAATGCTGAGTCAGTTACTGTTTCATCGATCCATCACGGTGGGCCGGTAGTGGGCAGGTGTAGTACCCCACTCCCTGGAGACGGAGGGAACACCTGCCCTCCACTGCTCGGGACTTCATCATCCCACCGTTCCTTTGTCTGGTTCTGCTGGGAGCTCAACGTCGGGCCGCAGGAAAAAAACTGTGAAAGCAGCACTTTTGTGGTCGTTTGTTGTCTGTACACAAAAATTAGGGGAAAGGAGCGATGGTCCTCCCTCGTCGTCTCCCACACCTGCCCCCCCACCCCACTCACCACCAAGCACCTCCACCATCCCTCTTCTCGCCCAGGATGAAAGGGAACGCACTGAATGGACCGCACACAAGTGCCACAAGGCTGCTTGGCTATAACCACATGGCTCAGGCCGTAAATGGACCACTGACATACGCATTACTACAGTACGACGGTCCCCAAATCCCTATGCCTGGTAAATGAATGCTCTTTTATAGCTACAGTGCAAGATGGCTTTGGAAGTACATAGAGAAGATGCAGGACAATGGTTATTATTATTACATTTGAGTGCAGTGGGCCAAGTGAGGGGGTGAGAGTCAATGTTTCTACTGCTGCAGGCAGTCAATTAGTGCCACAGGGAAACACAGCACTCCTCTGTTTGTGTACACTGTGGAGCTGTAAATAAAGGTTTTTATTACACAGCACTATCTGGTTCTCCTCTCTGGACATCAATAGAAAAATCCATTGAACTCTGTCGTATAGTCACTCCTCCTCCTATTTTTCAATAGAAGCAAGGGTCACGTTGGCTGGTTTGAAAGCTAAATAACGTAGCTCCCTCTTTAGTTCATTTTCACAAATAGCATTTTCTACCTTCTTATATCGTACAGTACACTTGCCATGAATAATAGCATAGTTCTAATATATAACATGGGAAAATGATCACGCAAACTAACGCAAATGACATAAGGCGGCTTATTACTCCCAAATAGCTTTTCGAGGAGGTTGCTGTTATCCGTTCATATTAAGACAACGGAGAAAAACAGCATTCCAGAGCCCATTGTCGACCAGGAGCTCATTAAAATGGCTTTGCTGCAGACTGCTTGACCATATCAATACACAGCATGGAGACCAGCCTGTAGGATGAGTCAATTCAAAAAAATCACATAGAGTGCATTGATTCCCTGTTCACAGAACTCCTTGCCATACATGTATATATGCTTCTGTCTCCCCAAAGATGAGACCTTTGCTTTATGGGCACACTACACTGCAAACTCAGGAGTGTTAATTTAACTCTAACATGGACCGATGGATCCATTTTTACACTCTTACATTAGAGAGAGAGAGAGAGAGAGAGATGCCTTTTTTGTTGCTATTTGGTTGTGCTGTCAGAGTATCTGTGTTAAATTGACAATCTAGAGTGTGTGCGGCGTACATAGGTGAACCGCTTCACTCTGTAGATACATAGCAGAGCAAAAGTATAAATGACCATGGGTGAAGAGACAGACCAAGATTTTCCAAACTTGTCTGCCACACAAGTTATTCATGGCTATTTCATATAAACAACAGAAAGACAAAAATAAAGACATTTTTTTTTGTTTAACAGGTAACAGTAACGGTGCAGGACCTAAACTGAACCTAAATTACTAACTTGGTAAAATAAAAATGCTTTTTATTACTGTGATTATTTTTTACTTTTCAATATTAGAATAAATATTCCATGTAAAACAGCTATATTTACAACATACAATCATATTAGCATTCACATGCATAAATACATTCAATTCATGCATTTCATGCATTTGAGTGCAAACAGGCAGTTCTTGTGGAATATTTCATGCGAGGTAGTAAACACAATGTGTTCATGTGTTCAACGCCATAGCTCTGCTAGAGTAATTGAGTCCATCTCTTTGGTGTTTAGCCTCGGAGGGAGGAACATGCTGAGATGTTTATGAGGCTTGTGAACAAAGCGTGCACAGAGATACGAGTTTCTTGACTGGGTGTTCAAAAGCATTTTTGATCAATAATTAATTTCCTTTACTTAGAGCAAATATTTATGCATCCATATTTCCCATATATAATACACTGGCAGTAGTGTAGCCCTGTTGGGAGGCCATGCATGAATTATGTGTTCCTATTAGACTCTGTAATTATGATATTAAGAATTATAATTGATTCAGCATGGTTCTAAGATTGATTTGAGATTGATTTTTAATTGCTTCATAGTTCTCTTGTAGGCCTACTTAATTATAGAGGAGACATGCAACTGATCTTGATGATTATTGGTCTTTCGGACTTGACAAATTTAGCTGCTGTGCAAGTTAGTGTCTGAGGTAGAATAGGTCTATCTATTGTCAATAGCATTTTGAGCCGTTATGCTTTCAATACATTTCCAAGATATTTGAGGGTGAGACACGTTGCATTGCCTTTGACTGGGAGGAAAGCACATCATTCATGCCTTGTGATGCACTTATGATTATACACTGAAAAGGATGTGTGTCTTGTGATGCAACCAGTTCAGTGGTATCTGGTATGTATGTTTCAGAAAGGCTTTCAGCCACATGTCATACTAGTTGTCATACTACAAAAAACTTCACATAGAGACGCACGCACGCATGCACGCACGCATGCACGCACACACAAACAGAGAGGGTAGAGGGGGAGAGAGGAAGAGAAAGAGAGAAAGGAGAAGTCAAAATAACAAGGCCACACTCTAGCCACCAACTTTAGCTCCTGTAAATTGAATGTGGAATCTATTTATATTTTGTGTGATTTACACCCAGTTTCCTCTATGCAATTGAGCAGGAAACAGATGTTGGGAATTGTTCTTTCCCCAAATTCCTTTGAGAGAGATCCTGGTCAACACTGATGTGTAAGGTTGGCTTTGTACTTGCATGTGGAAAGGTGGTGGACTGTGTCTAAATTGACTCCCTGGTTTCCCAGCTCTGAGTCTCCATTTCCTCACAGTTTCCACTTGCGTACGTCCGTCTGTCCAAGCCCAGGTTATGTCAAGCAGGCGTCCCTCATGGAACCACCTCTACGTTTTCTCAGGACAAGGTCAACCACAACGCCTACTACACAGGCAACATGTGTGAAGTTTCTGACAGAGATAAAGTTCATTGAAATAATTCAGGGACGCATGACAAACGAAAGCAGATCCGATATACATTTCTTCCACTTGGCCTGTTTCAGGCCATGTATAAGCAATACAATAGCAATAATACAGTAATATTAAATACCACTAAAGGAAATACATATTTTTGCCAGTAATGATATGACTAACAAGTTCAAGAATGCAGATGTACCTCCAACAATATTTTAAATAAATACATAATTAGGGATTTGAGATGCTTCTTGTGTGGTCTTGGTGGAAAATGTGTGATACAAGGAGAAAATGATGATTTAGGATGTAGGAAAATTATTTGACATTTACAAGGTGATATGGATTTGAAAATAAAAGGCCCAGATTTTCATGGACAATAGTGCCATCTAGAGGAGATACCAGCCCTTTTGAATAGCAAGTGAATGGCAATGTGCCATTGTCACTGTCATCAACAAAATGTGTATTGGTGCACATCTTTTGTGTGTGTAGGAAGAAAGGTTTTCTATAGATTTGCATCATGTTGCAACTTTAAGATATTTCTTAATGTTGATTCATTCAAGTTTCCAAAGGTTTCAATTAACGGTTTAGGCCCATCTTCATTGCCAAGAATTATGCCAAACACAGCAGTCAGGTTAGATAAGTTAGTCACTGCATACTGTGCTAGTGTGTATAGCCAGATTTGCACAGTATAGCCAAATAAAAGGTCAGTTTCGTGCAAAATCCCTGCAGTAGACACATTGATTGGGCGCCACCTACCGTTCCATCAGTGTGAAACGGATCCGGTTGAGGGGGAGGCGGGGTGGGTGGGGGCTCAGGGTGGAGGCGGTGGCAGTTCTAACCCTGCAGCACTGTATACATTTCAGCAAAACCATGAACCTCAAATATTTTAAATGTGTTCACCTTTACATGATGTGGATTCATTTTTTCCATTTTCAATAGTGCATTCTTTTCAATTATCGCCTGATTTATTTATTTATTTCTTTCTTTTTTAAGGGAAGACTGATCTTTCACTCCAGGGACAATTTAGACCCAGCAGCTTCCCGCTCACAAGGATTTACTGTACATGAAGGTTTTGCTGACAGGGTGATCCTCAATGGTTTGCTCTCAGATATATGGTAAACCATAATTTGGAGGTTTAGAATGGATATAAAACTTGTATTAATTATTTAATTATACCTCTAAGTGCTGCCTTTTAGTCCATACAAGGATGTCATCCTCGTCTGTCTCAGGGGGGATGGTTACATCATTCATTTGCCATTGCCAAAATTACAGTGAATTGTGATTCTAGATCGTTTGTTACAAAGTACATCAGGGCAGAGGAAAGACTAATTAATTAGACTGATTAATGAGGAACATTATTTCATAACTTAAATGTAAGTTTCAACTCTTTAACATAAACTATTTTTGTGACGATGTTCTAACTGAGTTTACATTTAAATTACAGCACTGTCCCACACTGAAGCAAGCTTTTAAGGCTTCCTTCCTTCCTTACTTCCATCCAAAACTGTGAAAATGTATCCTACACTGATGTGATGGTCCAAGCTGAAACTTGAATGTGATGTGGGAAAATAATATTTTAGATTGAACGCAGATTTCCCAAACTATACTAAAGTAGCCCCAGTAGCACACAGAAATGTCCTTAGAGCGTAATGTGTGGGGGATGTGATATATTGTTGTGTCAGGGGGCAGTTATGTTCAAAGACTTCAGGGTGTGATCAACAACCAAACATGTTGTCCAAAGGTTGGGGCAAGGAGATGTATACAGAGCATCCATCAAAGCTACATCTGCGCAAAGCTGATACTGTACACAGTAAAATCCTGCGTGTTCATTTTACTCAGTGTACACAAATGGACCTGAAAGGGTCAAGTTGTTTGTCTCAGCGTTAACGCTGAGGATTTTTTTTCATGCCTGTTCATTTAACTCTGAAAGTTGTCTGTACACTAATTTGGGCACTTAATGGGCAACACTATGATATGTTAAGAAAACATCATAGAGCTGACTTACGTTAGTGCTTGACTTACTTATGATTGGTGTGAAAGATCACAAAACAGCAAAAACACAAGATGTAATTTAAACAACCAAGTTTGTTGTGGCAATTGCAGAGCAATCAAACTCAGAAATATGCAAGTTTGAATTAAAGCCAGATTCTAGAAGGCTTGAATTATTGTTACATGACCACATTATGTGTTGCAGTGCTTGTTTTGTCCTTTCTCGTGTTTATTCCTGAGGCATACTTAGAGGATGAACATGACATTTGGACAAGGTCCCGTACCATCTGCTCCCTTCAAACAGCAATATGCAGGCTTTTGTAGGGACACACATGAAACATTGAGCTTCCCAATGAAAAATGCAAGACATATCCCTGGGCTTCTATTGGCAAATACTACATGTGAGGTTTTCATTTATCCATTCAGTGTCACAGATGTTGTTAAACTATTTCCAAAAGTATTATTTACATAAAATGTCACTGTTGCATGCCAAAATATCCACTTATCTCCAAAACTGGTTCCTAACAGTTTGCTAGTATTCCCCAGGTAAGAGTATGTTTTGAAGCAGAGATAATGTTCATTACATTTTGAAATAAATGCGGTGGAAATATAACTGCTTAAGTCAGTGACATGATTGACAGAGGAAATATGAGTACAATATTTACTCATCTCATCTACTATATTTATCAATCCAACATAATCACAAAAAAGGTCACTAACAGTCCTTTGAATTTTAACTATAGATTGATAATAAATATGCATCGTTAATGGTGTCAGAAAAACATTTAACATTTTTATTAGGGTGATATTTTCTCACATAGCCTACTACTATAAAGGTAATGGCAGACATTGTCTATAAACCATAAAACAGTCATACATTTTTAAGACGCTGGTCAGCTTCAACTGCAGATCATACCGTAAGTTATTAAAGTATACTTAGGAGCCATTATGATGGTGGTGTATTCTTTTGTTAGGTTGGCATTATTATTTTGGACACTTGGTGGCGGGCTTTAGAGTGACCGCACTGGGTGTGTACTGTATTTAGAGCAGGGGTTTTCAACCTTTTCATTTCAAGGCCCATTATTTATTCTGCATTTGAGCCACGGACCATACCACCATTTGATGAGATTTAGCCTCTCAGATCCAGCCAGGACTTAGAATGTTTTGTCGTCATAAGACTGTCCACAATTCCACAATCGACAATCCTATTGATGTGGTACCATTAGGAGAGACAACAGGCATTCATTGATCAAAATAACAATTCTTATTTGATGTTTAAAATAGTTTAACTTTTGATGCATAAAATGTCATTTTACTCACTCAAGAGTTAAAGATCTATATAAGGGTCCATTTGGTTATACCAACTCTCACTGGTGACCAACCAGTGACTTAGAGGTCACAGGTGCAGTGATCAGGACAGGCTAGACACACAGGCAATGGGGGGCACACCGTTCCTACCAGCAGCCAGAGACAGACAGAAAGGACAGATTGATTGCAGCCGTCCATAGTTGCCCTTTGAGAGCAGTTTTGAAGGAGTCAAGGGATTCGCATGTCTTAATGACTGTTACTGGTAGGGCGTTCCACATTTTGGTGGAATAGGAGCGAAATTAATTTAATCCCTTGTTTGTGCTGAATCTGGGTTGCACATGGTTTGTTGAACTCCCTCTGGTGTTGTGGGTGTGGTTTTCGTTGACATTAAGGAAGTATTTAGACAGGTATATGCGTATCTTGGTGGCGTAGCGAATCTTGTGGACCAGACCCATTGCAAGATGCTGTACTCTGTCGTCAACCCTAAGCAATTCCAGCCTGTCAAAGTGGGCAGGGGTGAGGTGGGTTCGGGGAGTGAGGCCAAGTAGTAGCCTGACCAGTTTGTTTTGGGAAGTCTGGAACCTTGTTTTAAGGGCCTTAGAGGTGCTGTGGTACCAGGAGGTGCATGCATAGTCGAAGAAACCTTGTACGAGGGCTCCTGTTAGGGTCTTCAAGGTGTTTTTGTTGACCAGTGAGGAGATCCTGTATAGGAATCTTGTTCTTTGGTTGACTTTTTTTAATTACGTTGGTGGCCATTTTTATCACCGGAAAGATTTACCTCCAGGATGGAACCTACAGTAGGTAGGTAATTTCATTTTATCGTGTGAAAATATTGTCACCCACTCTAACCAAGAAGCCATTTGCCTTGCTGAGATTACTATTTGATCCAAATACAATCCAGTTTTTCCCAGATGTAAAGATAGTTTGTTATCAGTGAGCCAGGTGCCTGGTGCAGATTCTACCGAGTTCAGAGCTGAGGGCCTTTTCAACCTGCAGTTTGTTCCTGTCCGAGACCAGCGGTGCTGAGTCATCTGCGAACAGGAACAAATTGCATGATGAGAATTGCTACACAATTATTGCTGTTATTGCAATTATTAGTACTCAAACTTTATTCAACCATTAAGACGCCTGAGGGCGAGAAGCGCGTGCAGCCGTGCACTGGCCATATATGGAGCGTGTCTTGAGTGTACAGGGTGTGATGAGGTCAGATCAACATATGGAATGTCAGAACAGCTCCATGGTCAGCTTTCCCCATGTATGGGGATTTTGAGTGACGACAAACGCTTAATTCCATAGTTAACTGCGACCTTCGGTCACAATAAATACACCCAAACCAGAACAGCGACTGGAAATTTATATGTTATGTTTCTGTGTGTACTGCATAGGATCACTCTACCATAATAATAATAATAATAATAATAATAATAATAATCTTTATTGTCCCGAAGGATATTTGTCTTCACAATCTGTTCAACAGTTCAACACCCACATCAAAAACAACACAGAGCACATAACACCAAGACAAAAAAAAAACATGAGGTCCCCACTGTGTGCAGAACCATCCTATCGGCTATCCTATCATATCCTATACCTGTGAAGTAACGTACAAAGGAGACTATAGGAACTGGAAGATACTAATTTGCTGTTACAATACTGTAACAGTGACCTTCAAGGCTTCATATTTGAACGCACAATGGTCCAAAGAACGTTAAATATTGTTTGATTTTGATTTTGTTATTCCTCCTGAATCCTCCAAATCATAACATGATCCTAAAATGTGACAAAGCAATGCATAACATAATGCATTACAACATATGTTGTAACGTTATAATATGTACATAGGCTACATGTTATATTAATACATGATTAAATGTTATATTTAATGTATATTAAATATTAAATGTTCTACTGTCCAGGACGTTTGGTAGTTACATCAGCCATTCAGTATCCCTTTGAAATGGAAAAATATATAGTCATTAGAGAGATAAGCAAAGAGTTATGGCATGGATTATGAATACATGATGATACCATACAATATAATTTACTTAGAGGTTGTGTAGGCATATATGTACATTATATTCTTCCATTCCTTGTTAATGAATTAGGCTAGCTGCATGTAGGCCTATACAGTGTACATCAACATGATATATTATTGCTTACTTGCTGATATTATTTTCAACCAGTAGATGACGCAAACTATCCCTTTCGACATCGTGTGTTTCGTGTGTGTGTGTGTGTGTGTGTGTGTGTGTGTGTGTGTGTGTGTGTGTGTGTGTGTGTGTGTGTGTGTGTGTGTGTGTGTGTGTGTGTGTGTGTGTGTGTGTGTGTGTGTGTGTGTGTGTGTGTGTGTGTGTGTGTGTTTTCTCAATGTTTATTTCTTAGAAGACCCTCTTGGGTCTGATGTTGTATTATCTGTAGACTTCTTTGATTGTACTGTATTCAGTGTATTGTTAATAAAGATTTGTGTGAGGGGGGGGGGATCCGTCGTTGTAGTGTCACGTGCTCACGTCACGTGATGGATTGGATTGTGTTCTGTGCCTGTGGACGAGTGGAGATTCTGCGAAATGGAGGTGATGTAGTCACGTATATTGTAACGTGAATGTTTATATTTTCAACGTAGTAACTGTAATAATGTAGTAATTACCGTTAAAGACTGAATTACTGTGACCTGAAATACGCACAGAAATATCTGTTATTGCAGAATGCACGAGTTGCAGCTTGGTCAACGTTATGATTATTTCGACGGCCTGGTATAGCAGAGATATTATAACTATGAGTAAAGCTATAGCTATAACATTGGCACCTACAGCCGCGTCACCGTGGTTTTGGTTGAATTTGAATTAAATGCATGAAATAAAGTATACTTATTCAGCTTGTGTTGGCATGCAGGTCCAGTGGTGGGTTTTCTGTGTCAGTCAGCTGTCTGTCAACCATTCAGCGGCTAGGCTAACCGGCTTGCCGCCGCCTCAGCACAGCCCTAGCGGTCCCTAGAATGGCCGCTGTGCAGCCCTTTGACACACATTATTGACATTTCTTAATTCATAATTATATTCCATAATATACACAGCCATGACCCATGACCTCCCATGTAGTAGACAGCGCAGACACGTCTAACTAATTGCTACGACGACTTTCAGCCCTCTCTAGTGTCACAATCATACACATACAGTAGGCCTATAAGGTTCTGGCTGAAAACTAGTTAAAAAAAAATCACCACTTTCCCACGAGTTTCAAACAGACCACACTGGTTAGCACATACGACAGTATGGGGCCAGTATGGGTCCATTTGGTTGTGTTGTAGTAGTGTAGTGTAGTGTAGTAGTAATGATGACACCAGGGCATGACCCTAGATTTATGGGAATGACACCTGTCGATTGTTTCGCCCAGGTGTGTGTGGTTTATATACCTATATCCATAGTACTATGATCCCTAGCCATGGCTCTGCCTCTGTCCCTACCTAGCCCTCCAAGCAGAACCCAAATGCTACTGAAGTTTCTGACATTTGGACGACTCAGATAGCATTGGGTCCTGTTGCACGTTGTCCATGCCACCTGTTTAAAACATTTACTCCATGTTTACCGGCTCCCCACGCTCTTTGACGATATTCTTCAGTGTGAGGCTTTCTGAATATGTAAAGTATAAGTACCCATACATGCCGCTGCGAATATCTCCTGTGGCGCGGAAGCCGTTAAGTATTTTTAATATATGTTTGCCCGATTTGGAAGCTTGTTTATAAACCTTGTTTATTGACACCTCATTGTACCGCCTATCTGGCTAGCTAGTGGTGCTATAGCTATGACACAGCAGATCAGAGGCAGGGACGTAGCCTCACAAGCCAACCGCACACCGGGAGGCGGTACAATAAACGGTAAACAAACAAGAAGAAATAAAGCGACCAAATCGGTCAAACAAAGATTAAAAATACTTAACGGCTTCCGCGCCACAGGAGATATTCGCAGCGGGATGTATAGCTACTTAAAGTTACCGAATTCAGAATAACTCAAGGAAAATAATCCCGTCAGATGGCGCAGATCCTATTTTAGAGAGAATCTTCACTTCCGCGTATCGGAATTTCCATACGAAAATATAGTTCTGATAAGGGACCCAACGTAAAACTCATCAAAATGTCAGAAAAGTTTTATGTAGGGTCCCGAGAGGGGCTAGTCCCTACCTAACCTTAACCTCACAAAAACGGTCACCTCTATAAGTGGCCATGCACCACGTGAGCTTCTAGATTTGCTATTTTTGCTGTACTAAAAAAAATAAAAAAGCGACATTTCCTCCCAAATCGATTATATTTTTTATTAAAATTGATTATCTTTTATAATCAATTAAATTAATTCTGTTTCACCCCTAAAATGTATACATTTTCCAAATGTCTGGGACAAGCACTGTGTTCAGTAGTAGCTTTGTGGTTAGCCCCTTTCGGCACCCTCTGTTACCTTTTCTGAATTTTGGACGCGGTACCCTAGGGTCCCTGATAGCTTATTCCACTCCATAGGACGCAGATTTACACACTCTCTTCACGGAGAGCCGTGGCGCCGATTGAGTGTTGGTGAGATGTTTCAAAGATCCATAGGAGACAACGGAAACGTGTGCGAAACAGCATTACGTTTTTTTAATCGTTTTTTGAAATGTTGCTTCGCTGAACTTCTCTCTCGTCTCTCTTCCTTGACTTCCTTATTGACTTCCCATTGTACCGCCTCCCGAGCGGCGACTGGCTAGCTGCGTGTCCCTACGTCACTGCCTCGCACCGACCACCCTGCCCTGGTGCGGGAGGCGGTACAAGGGGAAGTCAATAAGGAAGTCAAGGAAGAGAGAGGAGAGAGAAGTTCAACGAAGCAAATTTTAAAAAAAAAGATAAAAAATACTTAATGGCATCAGCGGTTAATGCAGTTTCGCACACGTTTACGTTGTGTTATGCATCTTTGAAACATCTCACCAACACTCAAGCAGCACCGCGGCTCTCCGTGAACAGAGAGTGGGTAAATCTGCGTCCTATAAAGAGTGGAATAAGCTATCAGGGACCCTAGGGTACCGTACGTCCAAAATTCAGATAAGGTAACCGAGGGTTCTGAAAGGGGCTACATTGTGGTCAGCGTTGCCCTCACTCACTGTGAGCTTGTAGATCGGCTATTTCCGGCAAGCAACATCTGCCTATGATGGATAAGAATTAAGCATCTCTCGTGCAGTGGTCAACTACAAATTGATATTTAGGTCAAGTGTTTAACCAATTAATCCCTGTTTAGCGACAATATTAATGGGCAATGTTGAAAGTGGTTAATAGATCGGAGAGAAATAATTTATAGGTTTGATTGATTGATTGATTGTTTTAAGTATTTATTAACAGATTGGAGAATTACAGTACATTTCAAGCACAACTCAATACAAAATTGTTCACTGTGGAGTCTGGACGATACGACACCATGAAGCATTACACTTGTTTACAATAGGGTCCACCATGTTCAATTCATCGTAACGCATCGTAATTCAAGTAGCCTATTTGTGTAATGCGCTTGAAGCAAAGTATGAAGGACATATTTTCTAACTCACCATCAAAAAAGTTGTTTTCTCGTTTTCTTTCTGCAGGGCCGTGAACGTGAATGCAAAGAACCTGAACAGCTGAGGAAGCTGTTTATCGGAGGCCTGAGTTTTGAAACGACAGAGGAGAGTTTAAGGGCCCACTTTGAACAATGGGGGACACTCACAGACTGTGTGGTATGTGTGGTGTTGTTTCTAGATGGAAAAAACAAACACACTTTGTTGTACGATGCTGTTGTGTGCCAAAACAAACATTTCTCAAAAGATGAATGGAAAAAACTATTCTGAAAAATTATAATTGCGTAAATGCGTAATATTGTGAGAAGCCCACCTACTCCTGTAACCGAGCATTCTGGTGTTTTCAGGTGATGCGAGATCCCAACAACAAGCGTTCAAGAGGGTTTGGCTTTGTCACATACTCCGCTGTACCGGAAGTGGACGAGGCCATGCTTGCAAGACCTCATAAGGTGGATGGCCGTGTAGTTGAACCCAAGAGGGCTGTATCCAGAGAGGTAAACATGGTGAAATTAATATTATTAAATGGAAACATTACACAGTTTTTAAACCTAAAGAAAAAAAAATCTGATGTGAGGATATCAATGATATGGTGTGGTAAGAAGACATACTGTACCATGGCTTCTGTGTATTTCTCTCCTCGCTAAATGTTGACATTGAGAAATGATGATGCCAAGCGCATTTTGCGTCATCAGGGGGCATACATTCCATACGCTCGATGACACTTAAAGGGACACTTCACCCTTTTTGCAAAATAATAATATGTTAATGATGTTTAGAAGAACACTTTCCTGGGGGTCTTTATGTGTGTAATATGTGGTTTTTAGATATTTTAGATTTTAGCAGTGAGCCCAGTGTCTTTGATATCATCGACACTGGGCTTACTTACTTCCTGGACTACATGTTGTCTCAGTAAGACAGCCCTCACCCTATCCACAAGGAGGAGCAGTGCACCAAAGCATTCTGGGAATTATAGTCCAGGATGGAAGTGAGCCCAGTGTCGATGACATCAGAGACTCTGGGCTCACTGCTAAAATTTAAAATATCTAAAACCACATATTACACACATAAAGACCCCCAGGAAAGTGTTCTAAATCTTCTAAACGTCATTAACACATATGTTTTTGCAAAAAGGGTGAAGTTTCCCTTTAAGTTGAATGTCAGAGCAGGGCCAGGGGTTTTCTATTGGTGGTCCATGGACCACTGGTGGTCCGTAAAGGTATTGGATGTGGTCTTCACCCACCACCACACCTGGTCCCCAGGTTGATTTGATGCCTTGGTGATAATACAGACCCCCACAAGATGTAACTGTTTTTAGATCGTTTTGCTTTGTAATTCACATGTATACCTTTTTGTTTTTGTCTTTTCCTGATCTGATGTATTGTGATGTTTTTCTATATGATATTGTATTACTTGACGACACTGAAAATTAGTTTAATTGCTCAGTGTAATTTCGAGAATAAACAAAACTTGAATGAATGAATGATTCTCATTCAGGGTGGTGGTCCTGGTTCACAATCAATCAAAAACTCCTGTCCTAGGGAAATACATAGAAGACAATATGGGTATTTTATATATGGGTAATTTTATATAATTACAATTATATCAGAACAAAGGAATTTTGATTGAAACACAGTCTGTGCTGTGCTGCTCATTATGCCTGTTTTGTCTCAGGACTCCTCGAAGCCAGGCGCCCATCTGACAGTGAAGAAGATTTTTGTGGGTGGTATAAAGGAAGACACAGAGGAGTATCACATAAGAGACTACTTTGAGTCGTATGGAGGGATTGACTGCATTGACATCATGGAGGAACGATCCACCGGAAAAAAGAGAGGGTTTGCTTTCGTCACATTTGACGACCACGACACAGTGGACAAAATTGTTGGTATGTCATTCTTTATTGGCTCACTCACTCCCGACAGCGCCTTTTGACGCCTTTTTGTGTATGTACCCTATTGCCGATGAAGCCTTATCACGCCTTTTTTAATATCAATTGATTACGGTAATCAACTGCGTCCAGTTTCCCCATGTAACACTACCATTTAGATCCGTTGAAAAATGAAATGAAAAATTCGCTGGCTTATGCTTGCTGTGGTTCACAGCAACTTAAAACGTAAATATCTCGGAATCACTTTTCAGACCAAAAGAAAAAGCTTTGTTTGCTTCTGGTGTATCTAAACAATAGTATTTCGCTTACCAAAAGTATGTTTGGGGTGGATTAAATGACAATCGCGGGACATGTTAAATAGCGGATTTTACTTCCTGACTCAGCGGTTTCCGGCCAACAAGGCGGGGTACCGCTCATTGACAATGAATGCATGGCAACGAGAACCCTCCACCAGATGGCGCCATGGCGCTGGGTGAGTTAATAAAGGGAAACTTTGCTGATCATCTGGCAAATTGAATGTAGCCTGATGACTTGAACAACATCATAATTTCTTGGAGAAATGCACAAAAGATTTTCTGCCCAAGACTACTGATCTAACATTACAACAATGGGGTTTAGGATGAAAATCTTCAGTTTCCATTTTAGTTCATAGCCATGCTGGTGGTGATTAAACATTGTAAATCTAAATTGTTAACATTGTTTGTCACCAGCCCAGAAATATCACACAATCAACTCCCACAACTGCGAGGTGAGGAAAGCACTCTCGAAACAGGAAATGATGGCTGTGTCCAACCAAAGGAGTAAGCAGTCGATTTTAAGTTAACTTTATAGCTATTTAGCTATATATATATTCTATGTATATTCTAAATCAGTGCCTCTCAAAGTTCCACTTTTAAATATTATTTTCCTCTATACTTCAGACAGTGGTGGAGGAGGTGGAAATTTCATGGGCAGAGGTGGCAATTATGGAGGTGGCAACTTTGGCCGAGGTGAGTACAATTTAAAGGACAACTTTCGGTTTTGTTCAACCAAGGTTCATGTTTTAGGTTGTTATTAGAAAAAGTAAAAGATTAGTGGGTTTTTTTCTCTTTCATTTGCTGATTTCTTTCGTTTTAGCGATTTTAGCTATTTTTGACAGGGGGCGGGGGCATTCGAACATGGGGCTAAATACATATTTGTTTACAACGTTTTACGGATTTTTTATTATTATTATGTACTATATAGTTCTACTAGACGCCACGAAATTACATATGGCCACACAAGATCACAGGATCTACTGAATGTGAAGGGGGGTACTAGGGGGGTGCCATACTGTGTGTCATAGGCTCAATATGTCCGTTTTTCACCTCCCCCTTCACATTTAATAGATCCCGTGATCGTTTGTGGCCCGATGTAATTTTATGGGGTCTAGTAGGACTATAGTAAATAATACAAAAGTTGAATGGGATATCAATAATATAGTTGAATGGGATAATATCATGTCTGATTTAAAAGCGGTCTGAACAGAAGTGTTTTAAAGTGAAATACCGCTTTATTTATGTACTTAGATCCATGGTAGTTTTCAGATTAAAACAACAGGTCAAAGCTTTAAAGTTGCAATCCAGACCTTTTTTAAGTGTGAATAAAACGTTATATTGAGCAAACTGAACAGTATATTTGAACTCTCCCTACTCTTCTATTAACTGTTTCAATCACTTTTATCTCCAATTCCTTGTCGCAGATGGCATTTCTTGCCAGCGCTTTAATCCCCCCTATCAGGTTTTATCTGCACTGATCGGTAGACAGGAAGTCGATGCGACAACACACACACTAGTACGACGTTAGTCTCGCGTTACCAGACTGTTGCCTCTCACAATTTCCAAATGCTTCATCATACAGTATGGGCCAACGGAAGAGCTATCATGCGTAAGCGATAAAGCGGAAGTGGAGCCTCCTCGCCACTTCCGTTTCGTCTTTACAGTCGCGATTTCTCTACATAATTGTCTCAGCTATTGGTCGATCTACCGCACAGGAAACATTTTGACGACGCATGCGCACTGGCGCACCTGTTGTGTGCCCCCCTGTGGAATGTATTAAGAAATGTAGAGTGTTCAGGTAGGAACAACTTTCAGGCAATGAACAAGTATCATTGCCTGAAACCATGCTTTCTAGTTTCCACACAACGGAAAGCCTGGTTCTCGTTTCGACCAGTGTGATCTGATCTAGAGACAATTTTCCGTATCCGGTAATTTGCACACACATACATGCACACACACACACCGTTTTCCGTATCTGCTTTAGACCCAGACCGGATCAGCAACCTACAAAGCGAATTGATCCCACTCTACCCATGATTAAGTGGGCATTCCCACTCATCATAGCTCATTGGTAGACATTTCGGGAATCCCTGGAAGGACATGAATCCTATGGATTGCAGCTTTAACACATGATGAACCGCAAACCTTTGTTTTCCAGGTGGGTATGGTGGTGGGCGAGGTGGTTATGGAGGTGATGGTTATGATGGCTACAGTGGCAACGGTGAGTTGTTGTTGTTGTTTTACCACTTTTATAATCAAAGGCTAGATCAGACATCAAATAAAATAAAACTAAATAATTTACCACTTTGCGTTATTTTTGTTAGCTTGTACAATTTAGCTTTTTTATATATATATTTGATTGGCTTTTCTGCCTTTAATGATAAGATATAGTGGAGATAGAGACAGGAAACGGGGAGAGAGACACTGGGAATGACACGCAGCAAAGGTCGGCGAGATCGGGACTCGAACCCGCGACACGCTGTCAGGCATGCGCCTATATGTGGTTCTATATGCGCCTGGTGATAGGCCAGCGGGCATCCCCATTTTAGCTAAGATATATTTTTGGGCCTTTATTGATAGGTTGAAAGTAGATTGACAGGAAATGGGGAAATGGGGGGGAAGACATGCAGCAAAGGCCGTCAGGCTGGCTCGGCAGCCTACTGTAGGTGCCCAGATGGTTGAGCTAACCGTCCGGGCCAATTTTGCATTTTCTAATCTATTCCTGCATCGTTTATCCTATGAATGTTTAGTTTCCGTATCATAGGATAGCTCACCCACAAAATTACTTTTTTTTCTTCCAATTACTCACCCCATAAAGCCTTGAATTCATGGAGATTGCTTTTGTTTTTGTCGCATTCCTGATCCAATATGCCAATATTTAATGAATTGAAGTAAATAGGAGGTTAAGCTTAAAAAGAGCAGTACTGCATTTTAAATCATTTGGTTATATGACAGTAGGGGTCCATACTGGATTACACCGAGTTGTTTTGGAGTTTACTTTATACATGATTTTAATATAGTTTTGCCATGGCCTTCTATTAACAAATGATTAAATATTGGAATGCTGGATCAGTGTAATCTCTAAAAACAGATTCTGAAGGAAAGTGAACGGGCCGACATCCAGTCTCTCTCTACACAGGGAATCGGGTGCTGCCCCAGAGGCAAATTCAAAGGAAAGGATTTATTATAAAAAAATGTTATGCCGATGGGTTCTGAGATTGCAGGAATGTGACAAAAACATAAAAATGATTGTGAGTGAACTATACCTTAATGATGTTGGTATGTCTAGACGGGAACTATGGTGGAGGTGGAGGTTACGGAGGAGGTCGTGGGGGCTACGGAGGTGGCGGTGGTGGTCCAGGATATGGGAACCAAGGTGGAGGATTTGGTGGTGGTGGAGGCAGTGGCTACAACGACTACAATGATGGAGGTCGCGGTAATGCTTGATTAATTTATGTGTTTTGCTGTAATAAAATAGTTGAATGTGATGTCTAGGATCAGATTTCTATACCTGGCAGAAGAAGTTTGACGCGTGATCTAGCAGATCTACAAGCTCATAGCGCGCCACCGAGTGGCGCGCTATGAGCTTGTAGGTCTGCTATGAAATGGTACACTGCCAGGAAATCTAATGCTTGTGCCTTATAGGGAGCTTTGGCGGTGGAGGAGGGGGTGGAAATTACAATGATTTTGGGAACTACAGCAGTCAGCAGTCCAATTATGGCCCCATGAAGGGAAGCAACTTTGGTGGCAGAAGCTCGGATGGACCCTACGGAGGTGCGTTTTGTATGCTGATCTCTGGATGTCATGATGAATGCTAGAAAATTGCAGGTCTGCTACTGTGTGAATGATTTTTATAATAGTTAAAAAGAGTGATGAGTGTCATTTTCTGTCTGTAAAACAGGCGGCTATGGCTCTGGTGGCGGAAGTGGAGGAGGAGGAGGTAGCAGTTACGGCTCACGGCGATATTAAATTTGTGATGTTTTTTGGTAAGTTCAGTTCTCCTTCACATTAATCTTAGTGGCACAGTACAGTGTGAGCACATAAAAGTGTAGAATAACTATTTGTTCTATCCTGTATCCATTCAACAGGCTTCAGTTCTTAGGAGAGGCGAGGAGGTGAGCAGAGGAGTTGTCAGGAAAGCTGCAGGTTACTTTGAGGCAGTCGTCTGAAAGCATTTTTAGAGGAACAAGTCAGACATGTAAATGCAGCTAAATGGGAGATGTTAATGAAAAAAAAGGACTGTACACATAAGTGTAGATGTTGCCCTTATTTGTGGTAGATGTTTTGCTACTTAAATATCTCTTCCTTTTGTGCTTCTGAAGTGTGTGTATTGTGCCTATGGTATCAGGTAAAAGAGAAACGTATTTAAAAAAAAACCTTCAAAAACCTTTGTCTGCGATCAACATCGTTAAAAATAATAACATTAATTTCAGATTTTTTATTATTTTTATTTATTTATAGTACAAAATCATCATTAATGGAATAGGCCCTACATTAGTGGAGCTAGAATGATCCATCAGATTATCAATTTTTATTTCAAGACGTTATGATCGCTGAATTGCAAGTGTCAAGTGTATTTTGATTTTGTATTTGAAGCATAGTATGCATTTCTTTAATAGAGTTAGTGTTAACAAATATACCCACCAAGCAGTCTGAACTAGAATTAAGGGAATGTTTCAATCTACATGTAAACAGCAAACAGAATTGTAGATTGTTCAAGCATTTTGAGGAGTAGAAAAAGACCGAATAAAGTTGTATAGTAAAGTGCCATGAGGTTCAGTGCATCATTGGTTCAGAAAATCAAAACAGACAAAACAAAACATGTTAATTGTTTTGTTGCCTGCTCGTTGTTACGATGAAGATTAGCAAATCAGCTCCTCCAGAACAATTTTGGATTACATTTTAAAGATTTGTTTTTTACCTGGCTCAAAACGAGGGAGTTTTGGGTAGACCTAGGGCAAGGGCCCACACACCACCTATGCCAGTGTTGAGCGAGTAGGATTATGACAGCTACCAGCTCCAGCAGTTGTGCCCTCAGCGTCGATAGTGTGGAAGATTGCAGATGACTGTCAGACAGGACCTCTTCAGCCCCAGCACAGTGGACCAGTCAGCATATTCTTGAGAGAGAACAGAGGAGGGAGCACCAAGCACATCGGCCGTGGAAGAAAGCTTGCAGTGTCATACCTGGTAGTGAGCATCAAACTTTTTTTTTCAAGGCTAGCTAAACCTTCGCTGCTAGCGAAGAAAGACTAGTTCCTGGACATATTGGAGATCCCGTTGAGTCAGAGATACTGCAGTTAACCCACAAATACTAGATGTCAGACGTAACAGGAGAGAAGGGAGTGAGTATTTTCACAAAAGATTCTTAAGAAGATGGAGCAGGTAAGAGTAACCACTTTGTTTGATTTGCAGATTGGGAAAGAGGCATTCTCTTCTTGCTGAAAATCTGTTAAGACCTGATAACATGGAAGTTTCTGGATGGGTAAGACTTTGTTTTTCAACATACTTTACAGGCTGCTCAGATTTTAGCCCTCCACTGTGCATGGAGGAGATGTGATCTTTTCAAGTAGGGATGTTCTTTAAAGCTAGACTGAGCAGAATGATTTGCTGTATGTTCTTTTTGATTGATTGATTGATTTATTAACAGTTTGCAGAATTACAGTACAATTCAAGTACAAGTCAATACAAAAACTGTTAACTGTGAGTGGATGACACCATAAAGCATTACACTTGTTTACAATAGAGCCCACCAATTTCAATTCATCAAAACATTTAGAGACGTACGTTTGGTGGGTATCTGAAATAAAAGTGACTTGATGAAAACACTACTGGCTTCCCATATCTTATGGAAAACGTACAGATAAAAGCTTCCAGGATAGGAAATGACATGATATGATATGTTGGGTGGAAAAAAACAATCCCTTCCCAATATCGTCATCAGCAACAACCTGCCCTAGAAGTTAGAATATTTATGTTCCTTATCTACCTCCATATCATGTTTAATTTGGAATAAAATAGTTAATTAATTTACCAAAGACTAGTTTACAAAAACGTTTTCCTGAGATTTATTTATGAGTGGGAACCCTGCACTATTGCTAAATAATCTAAGGTAGTTAATAGTGGTGTGTATTTTTTAATTAGTTCTTTATCAACCCATTTAAACCGGGAAAGCATCAGTGTCAACGACTTTAACCATATTTTATTCTTAGGCTATTCAAAAATGGCAGATCTACAAGATCTTATAGATTTGCTATTTTTGAAGAAAAAAAAATCCCTGGAACATAACATTTGAGATGGGGGGATATATGTTCTCAATCTCAATAGCATCAAATACATATTGTGGGTGGTCCTTGACATGGAAAAGGTTTGAGCACCATTGATATAGAAACAAGTTTTAAAAAGACTAAAACTGTTAGGAAGCGGCTTCAGGTCTAAATGTGTTAAATATGTACAGTAGTGTAAATATTTATTTTTGCCATGTTTTATATAGATTTGACCAGATTTGTATATTTTGTTGAGACATCCCAGGACATAATGAGAACAGCAAAAATAACTGTGGTGCTGTTTAATTTGCTGTAGGATAGTATTTCTATAGGAGAAATGAAGCTTTGGCTCCAGACTTGTTTGCGTGAACTCCTTTTAAACAGAAAATGATTGCGTATAAATTGCTGGTGTTCTTAAATAAAACGTATCCCACAAAGCGAGTGGTTCATTTCTTATGGAAAGCTACTTGTAGATGTTTTTTAAAAGGGCATATTGTAGGTTCATCAACTGTATGCCAAATGTTATTGGATTAGGAGGATTATATTTAACTAAAGTACTACACATTCGTTTTCTTTCGATGAAAAGAAACAAAGTTTCATTTTTTTAAATTACTTGGAACACCAGGTATTATACAAGTCCTCATGCTTTGCTGTTTACCTCAACTTCTTTTTGGTTTGAGAACAGCAGATGGGCTTGGTGTTCAAAGGTAGCATTTGTGTGTGTGAAAGTGCATGAAGAGCAAATAGTGATTGTGCAGGGCTTTGCTTTTGAATGGGTTTGTCCATGAGCTATTGTGAAGTTGTCATGCATGATTCACATGGAGTGTATTGCACATAGGCATAGCTGAACCATTGTGTTTGCTGTTGTGCAACATAATGAATGCAGTGGGTGTGATTTCCTTGGAGGGAATAAATGTTATAGGGCTTACTGGGGGTTTATAGTATTACAACGGGTGCAGTCTCCCAACCCTTAACACCCCCCTCACCAACCTTAATCCAGTCGCTTTAACGCACCCCTCACCAACCTTAATCCAGTCGCTTTAACGCACCCCTCACCAACCTTATGTCTAACCAAAGGATGCCTCCCATTACGACTAATTGGACATATGTTAGGTTTAGTGCACTGTATAAACTCGACTCGATTCAGTTAAATTGAAAATGTTGTCTTGAGATTATAGCTCAAAGTGGTGGTGGTGATTGAGAAATGTGCTAAAGCTTGGAATGTTGCTATTTTTGTCTCAGATTCTGTGTAGGATTGCATTGTACGTGTCTATTTTACCAGCCACATGGTATAGTGGCTGAAACAAAAAAAAGAAGCACATGGTAAGTTATGTAACCATTCCTCAAACCTTATGTCCATCTGGCATCAATCTACAAGCTGTGGCTGGCTACACTAAATCACACAATGTACAGTACACAGAAAAGGAGACAAAATGGCTATATGAATAGTTTATTGAAAAGCACAAGTCAGGATTTAAAAAAAGATGGGAGCAAATCAAAATATAAAGTTTATAAAACGATAAGTAACAGTGATTGAAACAAAAATCATTAGCATACTAAAACACACACATATATATATATACTGTACAATATATTTTCTCAATCTCAATAGCAAATAATGTTTATTTACAAACAATATTGGTAAAAGAATCTCTGGGCATATTAGAAAGCAGTACAAAAGTAAAATATCAAAAATATTACAAGATTAAAGAGGAGTAAGCAAAAACTATATAATAGTTCTGCTGATCTATTACGCTTAAAGCCGAGCTACTACAAAGTTATTGCATAGTATTGTTACTATGATGATAATGCAGTACCATATTATAAAGTAGATAAGTGCTTGTCTTTCGCCTTGACGAGTGTCTTTTTTATGCGAGGGACTAGGAAGACGCTGCCATCTCGGGTCTGTTGGAGGGAGTAGTCTGATGGCGAGTAGGGTTTCCCCTCCTCATCTGTTAGCATGCTGAACACCTCCAGGTACAGAGTGTTGAGCTGCTGTTTCATCTCCCGCAGGCTGCTGTGATTCTGTCTCTTTTCCTTCAGAAGGCGCTCCTTCTCCTCCTTCAAGGAGTCTAGGTCGTACTCAAGCCCCACAATGTTTTCCATCTTGCGTTTGCGGCAGTTCTGGGCAGCTACTTTGTTCTTCCCGCGGCGGCGGATGTCTCGGACCAGCGCCAGCTGGGCCTCATTGAGTTGGTGCTTAGACATCATCTCGTTAAAGTCGTCCACAGGCAGGTTGATAATCATGTCCACAGTGAACGGTATTTGGAGGGCCTTGGCCCTCTGTTCGTCTCTGGAGAGACGCATCTCGGACCGTCTCTTCTGCTTGTCTTTGGTGAATGGAGCTTGGCTGTGGTCAGTCTCCTCTACCAGCTCCGTCTTGTAATGTTTGGGATTCTTTTCCTGCCCCTCGTTCAGCAGTCCTGTTGAGTTAGAAGCATTGGGCTGGTATCCATCAGGTTGGAAATTCAAGGAGAACATCTCTGAATAGTCAGATTCAGCACTCCCGGGACTGAAGTCTATTTCGTCCATATCTGAGTCATTGTAGCCATAGGAACCATCATCATATATAGATTTCTCTGGGGAACTCGGAATAGGGCTTGTATTCAGCGAGATTCCAGAATCGGAATCTGGCAATTCTGACGTACTTTCCTGTTTACAACCATTAAATGTATCTCTAGGTGAGAGGTTGTGTATGTCTGGTTTAAAAGGAGGCTTGTTTGGTATAGCAGCCAAAGCTTTGCCTCCATTCCCCTCAAGGGCATTGCTTTCCTCTGTATTTGGAGTGGGGTTGGGGCAAAGTAGTATGTCGCAGAAAGCTTCTCCATTCAAGTTTAATTGAGGAGCTTTTGTGGTCATCTGATTGGGTAGGGCAACATTAGAGAAGGTCCCTTCAAATGTATTAATATATTCAGGGGGGCAAACATCTATTGTGCTTGACCTCACATTTGTGAGATTAGACAGTGGGTAAAAATTGTAGTTTGGATCCTGCTCTTCAGGGCTGCTTGTAGGAAGATAGGTTGTCGTCTCCAGTGTATCTTCCATTTGCATATTAATGCAATGCTAGAAAGAAAAGAGATTGATAATTAAAACAAAGGACATCAACCAATGTAGTTATACTGTAACAGTTCTGATGCCAGCCTGTCAAAGGTACTGTGTGGTTGAAGACATATACATCTACAGTATAACCACACTTGTCATGAATGAAAATGACAAAAGGTCAAAAGTGGGTTAATGTATATATGCAATAAGTATTATTAATGCAAGCAGTTTCTGGAATGTAATCTAACCACAGTGACAGGATACACAGGGTCATGTACAGGTTATTTTGCTTAGTCTCTTCTAAGTACACCCAATACAAATTCTGACTATCCTTGAAATTGTAATGAAATCCTTTGGGTTGTTTAAACTGTTTTGTCTTATTCAATGTAAAGTACCTGATAACTTTCCTCCAAAATCAATACAATTTAAGGAAAAGATGCCCACAGTGCACTTTAGAAGTTGACATGCATCATGACCTCCAAGACAAAAATAACCCAGATGCTGAAGCAGCTCAAGAATGACCACTACTGGCCATATTCATACAGTGCCCATTTTGCGTGGTGGGGTTGGATTAATGCACACTGTAGATCTCTTTTGACAATATTACAGGCAAAGAGGAGGAATAATTAATACTGGATGATAGCAGTTCGCGAGACATTCGGTTTGTGACACTTGGATCCAGAGAACTATATGTACACTGGTGTGGTTCTAATATGATGCTATAGTCCAAACTGCTAGTCTTAAACGTTGAAAAGTTGGAGTGACAAATGACACTATTCCAACTAAATACAAAGGTTTGAAATGCCCCTCCATCAGTTGCGTTCAAATAAATCAGCATGCTGTTACTCTTGGACATGACTCTTCCAACTGTAATGATGTCGAAATACAACTCGGAAATGAAGGATGATGATCAGAAATGTATAAAGATGAGAGCTCAACACCAGTAAATCTGGCACATAATGTGCCCCCTCAGCAGGACCATGGGGATGTCTCTCAATTAGCCTACCCTGCAGTAGTAACCGATGGAGTCTGTCATCCTCTGAATTTGTTACGTTTGTGACGAAACCTGTTTTTGCTAATAACACAGCAAACCCCTGCATATTCATTTAGAGTTAAATTTACACTGTGTAAATCATTTTTCATGTAATCATTTATCTTTTGTCAAATTCAAATGATTATAGACTTGCCTTTCTAGGACCATCACGTTACAACAGTGATCTTTGGTTTCTCCTCAACCCCTACAACATTTTTGACTATCCACTCCTACTCTGATGACGTCAAAAGCTATCTCAAGGTTGTGCCAGGCAAGGCTACTTGAACTCAACACACCATGGAAGCACCCACCCCACCTCTACTATTCTGGCTAATCCCAGATATGAAACCTAATTACTGGGTGCACTGTGTGTCTGTATATGAGAGACCTCATTCACACATCAGGGGAAGGCAAACAACAGTTGAGTTTGTCCTGTAATGTCTGGCCCCTGCCATTGAGGTTAAAAAGCATTGCGCCATTGAGGCTGGTATTATACCTGCAGTTCAGGTAGGGACAAAAGCTCCATCCAGGCCTGCTCCAAATCTGGGGGGGTCCTCTGTGACAGGACGGGCGATGGGGAGAGGGGCCCCTGCTGCTCTGGGGACATCATGATCTGGCTGCTGTTGGGGTTTGGAGCTACGGTGGTGTCCAGGCAAGGAGAGGTGTTCTGCAAACACACCGGATTAGACTTTTAGACACGGCATACCATAGAAGAATCATACTTAAAGGTGTAATGTCAATGTCCTTACCTCTGTTTCTTCTACCAGGGGAAATGTCTCTGCAAGCAATTGCATACATTCATCAAAGGACATGGCTTCGCCATCCCCTTCTGTGAAGCTGACATTCTGCAATGGAGGATATTTGAGTTAAGTTAATGGTATCGTATACTGTATAGGTAACCCTATTCATACAAATAAATCATCTATCTACCTACCTACCCGTCTTCCATAAAACTCATGGAGGAGTTTCTAAAGAGCTTAACACGGCAATGCAAAACTACAGACCCACCTGTTTCCCTAATTACACAGGGTGAGGCGATTACCTATGCTACCACAGAGCTACACCCAATCAAGTGAGGTGGGTGGGGAGTGGCCCAGTGCTGACATACATGACTAATGATGGCCAAGTGCAGGTACCTCTAGAGGTGTGGTTGACAGTGGCGGGTCACTGGATGGAGGGCGCCGTATGTATTCGCCTGTCTCTTCGTCCAGCTGTAGCTGTGCCATCAGGGCCTTCTCTTGCTCCCTGAGCAGCTGCAGTCTTTTCTCCTCCTCCAGCTCACGCTGTCTCTGCAACTCGTGCTCCTTCTGCCGGTGGCTGTAGTCAAACACCTCTCGTCTGGCTCCCAGGTCAACGTCCTGCCTCCACAGGATGTCAATCAGCTCCATGCCCTGGAAAAGACACAGAAAATGAGACAGGGTTTGGAGCATCACATGCTGCTGCAGCCACACTATCCTGCAGTGAGAATGCGATCGCTCCTGGAACAAGAGTGTCCCTGCTGTGAAGCTTGGCTACTGCACCTGCCACACCCTATCCCTTGGTATCTATTCTTTGACGACAATGCTGGGCATTAATGTCATGAGGAAGACGCCACGTGAATAATAGATGTACTTCTCTGTTTCCTATCTCACCATCACACACCAGGAAGAGACGTGCCTTCTCACACACTTGTTACTGTTTCTGAGAGCAAAGGGAATTGAATGATTATTCATATACTGTACGCGCAGTAGAGGAGTGACACTAACCATTTAATTTATTTGTTACATTTAAAACCTCCAATGGAGTGTATTTGTCAGTTCCTTACTCAAAGTGTGTACGCTTATCAGACACACCAAAAGTCTGACATGCTTGCGGTTAGGGTTAGGTTAGGGTTTGGGGTAGGGTGTCGGATTAATGACTGTCGGACTGTTAGTATGTCGGAACTTATGCCTGTACCCATTCAAATCCTCATGATCTGCATTTGAACAAGTTTCTGAAGTTGGTGAGTTTTCAGTGTAGTGTGTAGTTTCCAGATAGGTCCAACATATAGCCTACACTGGAAACTCAAATGATTCATGTTTTGCAATGTAATACTGCATTTCATAACCCAATTTATCTTTCATACAGCTACAAACAAATCTTAAATATCTACAAGAGTTAATAAAAACAAATGAGTTAATACTAGGATCAAACGCTTCACGTTACTACTCCCACTCATACTATTTATTTGATATGATGACTTACAACAAAGCATAACTGCAGTGGGAATATGTTAATATAATTTCCTGTCATAACACTTGTTCACTGAAAGCTGTGCGGTGTCTTTTAAGACAGGAATGTCCAAAGATAAACAGTGCTATACTCTGTCTCTTTCCCTTGGGCCTCTTAACGTTCATGACGCAAACCGTATGGAGGAAACCTTCCACACGGGCCCTTGGAGATTGCATAAACCCTGCATATTAGGTCACAAGAAAACCTCTGACCATGTGACAGTTTATTGTAGGGACTTGGAGGGCTGCACAATTAATCGAGTATAATAAAAAGAAATTATGTAATGTTGAAACATGGTGATTAATAAATGTTATTTGGTCAGCTGTTGCACCTTGACCCTGTCTCCTTATCATTACACAATAGGAACCAGAACATTGTACAGTTGTACACCCATCTTCCCATCCATGAGGCTCACACAGATACAGAATAAATCAGAGGCCAGTATAGAGACCATTTTACCAAAGATGACAATAAGCACAATGAGCAACATTGTGTTAAGATTAAGAAACAAATTAATGACCACCAATGATCCTCATTACCAATCATAATTAAGTACAAGTACAATTACAAATTATAAGTACAAAATAACGAGTATTATTATTTATCGTGCAGCCCTGGTTTATTACTTAGATTTGGTTAAGTAAGAGAAAAAATATAGGCTAAGTACTACTGTATTGCTGCCAAGTCACATGAGCAGAGTGGAGGAAGTAGGACAAAAGAAAATCCAAAAGCAGAACAAATTACAAGAACAGGATGTGAAATTGGGGTGATGTAGGCTACTGTAAAGTACTAGTCTTATCAACATTAGTATGGAGCCAAAAAAATATACTGTTACTGGATATACAGTAAGACTCAGAAAGCCTATATGACTAGTTTTCACCTCTCACTCTCACCTTTGATTATAAACCAAGATATAGCTGAAGTGTGTTGAATCATGAAAAGAAGTGTTGAAAAAGCAACACGTTTTGGTAAACATTCACACAGCCATACTTATTTAAAGGCATGGTTATCAGAGAAGTTGTTACTGCAACAGCGGCAGAGCAAAATAAGAAGCCACTAACCCTCTTTACCTCAGTATTGCATCAGAGGCTGTATCAGTCCCAGGACCACTATAGGATTAAACGTCCCTATGGCTGTCTACTGTAAATCATACTCACCGGGTGAGAGGTAAGACTACAACCAGACATTATGGCTGCCGAAGGTATGAGGAAGTGGTCTATAATGTCTTAAGGAGCTGGATAAATGCACCTCTTGAGGTCAGCCCTGTTTTCTATATTGAAAACCCACATTGTGTCCATTGGTCACAGCTCACAAGCTCATCTCACAAGTCATACGAGGGACCTTGAAAACAATGCATTCCCAAAGAAGACAGTTCCCAGTTACGTAAGGAAAGTTTCATTGAGCCCCTTGTTGTTGTAAACTTCATACTTGTTAGGGGTCTGTTTTGAGAGGGAGTGTGTAATAATGGTGTTATGTTTATAACTGTAGAATTGCAAAGAAAGAAATGCTAAATTCACTAGGTCTATTGCTGATAGGCCTACTAAAAACAAGGTACGTAGGACTACTACGTATTGTTTTAAGACACTGAACTGACTATGAAAGCAGGTGTCTGTCTGTGACAACTGACAAGTTCAACTGGTAAGAGAACAAGGAAACTGTCTTGTGAAAATACCTTCCAGTTTCCTGGACGCCACATTTAGGCAAAGTAAACAACGAGTACTGAACATACAGGATTACAGGATGAAAAAATATAATTGTTTAAAAAAAAGGTTGGCACGTCATAGAAATTAAAATAGTAAAGACTTGAGACTTGTCACTCATGAAACAGGCCAAACATACTTCTCTGAGAGATTCTAATCTGGTTTTGTACACTGGGTTGTTCATTTACCTGACCCTTCAGAAAAACACAAGGGCATTTGAAAGGGTTCAGGGAGTAGTTTATTATACATCCATTCATCAGAATTCAGAGGACATCCACCCTTAACCAAGGATGATGAAATAGGCTACCTCACATGTTCAAGAACAATCCCGAACAATCTAAATCAACTTTTATTAACTATCTCAAAACAGACTAAATAAAACTGTTGAAAATGTATTTTGAAGTATGAAAACACTCTAGCCCAGCCTATATTAAAGCAAGATTACAGCCTTAAAAAACGACATCACATCCTTTCTGGAATCACGTGATTAAAGAAAGATGAGTTTTCACAAATACACTAGTGTTTTTTTCCTTCTATCTAATAATGCGCTTTCGGGAGGAAGACAGCATACGGTGGGCCCTCTGGACTAGGCTATATAACAACAAATCGTTCAGAATGGATCAAAGGTGGCCTGAACAAGTGAACAGACACGGTCACGTGAAGGGGGGGGGGGGGGGGGGGGGTGTTGACGGACAACATGCCCAGACAAGAGAAAGCTTTGAAAGCACAAGATGTTTACTAACTAACTAGGCTAAATTACATTGATCCATTATATTGCTTTTATATCAGACAGATAGTGTATCATTACATATATAGAAATCAAACTTGACAGTTACGAAGTTTCCCCCCCCCTACCGGGTAAAGTAAACCCGACAGTCCAGTCTTCAATGACTTGCAGAATTGAACGTAAGATCATAAGATGGACATTAACAGTTCTTTTGAAAATCATTTATAGCCTATCATATGATCTACGTCAGACTAGGCCTAATTATGTTTTGTAATAGCGTAAAGTTACGCAGCATCCGGACTATGCACTAGTAGGCTCTATGCTAGTATATCAAATATGCCCCAAATATAACAAAAAGTTTATCTGGCCTATATGTATATGTCGTACGTAGAAATCTCTCTAATTCGATTATTTATTATCAACAACCATATATAAAACATCCGACATATATCAAATGTTATTCACATTAAATAAGAGATTATAAAGACTTACCTGTTGATGTATTGTAATTTCCATCATTGTGGAGATCTGTTCTCACGGAGAGAAACGCTCTATGATAAAAAAATGTATTTGTATTCCTCAGTTCCACGTGAATTAATCGTGATCACTCTAAAAGCAAGAAGTCCAGCCAGCGGAACAACGTTTGGCGATGAGAGAAATATTCCTTCTAATCTCTATTGAAAATGACGGAAAACCCCAAGCAGCATGATGGCCCTGCCCACAAGTTGCGGCAGCCAGTCAAGCGCTCACTTGAAGAACAGCGCTGGGATCGTCCCCTTCAACGTCCTATGAGGCGATAAGGGCTGTGCGTGCACGCGTAGTCCACTAGGCTGGGCTGTGACTGAATCGTATCAGGTCACAAACACAAAAAGTTGCTTAACAAGACATGTATTAATTCATAGGCATATAGTTTTAGATGTAGGATATTTGTTTAAAAAAATCACACCCGTGTGAAATAAGGGGCGCTCTTATCTTACAATATCGAGAAGGGAATTCTAAGTCGTTGCTATGATTAGGTGATGATGATTAGGTAATGATGATGTAAAACAAACGGTGACAAAACAAACATTAAATTCTCTTTATTGTTAATGGCGTTTTTAAAACAAACATTGAACTAAAAACAAACATTAAACCTGCATACCCCTAAATAATGTGTATACAGGCCTACACTACACAGGAATAAACTAATATGTAGGCAGCAGTATTGAGGTATTGAGACCTAAATTGAAACCCACTTAACCCCTTGCTATTCGGTTTTTAATACAGCTAGTTAGGTTGATTGGCCATCGATGATGTGCTAGGCCTATGCTTAGCTAATAGCTACGTACATGGGCATATATAGCCTATCTGTGCATCAAAATGTCGAGATAGGTCTGCACTGCAGTGCACTACACAATTTTGTCTGGTGTATAGCGACTCCCTCTGGTTGCCATGACTCGACATGGAGACTGTCTGGGGCCCTGGGGCCCCAATGTCCCGCACAGATCATGTTAGCCTGCATGTGTGGAGACCAGCATAGGCATAGGGTGGGTGGAGACGCATCAGTACGACCCGATCTGCGTCACAGGCACAGTCACAGTCAGACAGACATTAATGGCAAACATGTAAATAGAGGCTTTGGTTTTAAATAGACCACATTATGTGTTTTAAAATACGTTTATGACTAAAATAGACACCCCCCCCCAACAGCGCTCTGTTCGATTAGTCTGCTCTGAATTCACATGGCCTCTCGATCGTGTCGATATGATAGGCCTGGCTGCAATGTGGTTCTATATAATACCAAACATTCTCGCACCTCGGCGTAAACAAGAAGTTGAATTGCGTTATGAAGTAGCATTTGAAAGATGTCGACTTTGTCGAGGTAATAACTTTAGGAGCACTTAAGTACTTGCTCTTGCACCTATGTGTAAATATCCTCACACTGGTGCAGCCCACTGTGCCACTGCGTGAAATTACACTAAAAAATACTTTTTTTTCTCTCTCCCTCAAGCGCGTTCATGAACACGCGTTCACGTTTGGCAGCTCCACGTCGACATTCTTCCAGCTGCAGATAGTGAACTGCACAGTACTGAAAGAAGAAAGGTAAAAGCGGCATAAGGCACCTTACAGTTAGTATACTGCAAGTCCACAGACGAACATCAACCGATGTAAAAACAGCCTTGTGACTGTTAGCTTATAACGGACAAATACTTTTCAGATAGCTTTTTCTTTTTGCATTTTATGATCCATACTATTTTCCCTCGTGCTTGGATTGCAGCTGGTCACTTGCGTCTACCTCTATCAGGTACAGTATAAAACACAACTTCTCTTTTTTACATATACAAATATATTGTCACAATAATGACTTGAACATAGCACTGTTTGTTTCACTGCCTTATTTGCACTTTTAAAAAGTTGTTGCCAATAACTGCTGCTGAGTCTCCCCACTACCTTTAAACATACAGAACTCAATATCTATATCTCATTTTGCATGCATATACTTAAGTTATAACGTTTATTCAAGTTAGGGGAGAGTCCATTCTCCATTACTCAATTCAGAAAGTTGTTAAAGTTCAACAGGTATAGGATCATCATATACACAAGGCCAGGGCATACTACTCTTTGAGTAAGATTTCCTACAAAGTAAAATGTCCAAATGTGCTTTTAAGAAGTCCACCGATTAGAGACACTGACCTACATGTTAACTTTATAGCATTGAAGGTGATCATTGTTGAATTAGTAAGCATAATTATGATATGGCAAGCTCTCTGGTCAACTACAAAACCATTTTGTTATCTAATTATTAGTAATTGGGGATAATGTACAAGAATCACTATAGAAGATGTAAAGTACCTTAACTTGTGTATATGGGTCAAGTAAAGACTTGTCTCACATTCAGTCATTAAAGTCAAAGCATTCACGTTTTGGTGACTCAGTGTGAAGGTTGAATTGTGACAAGGTTGAGTTGAAAACATATTGCTTACATAATAAAGTTAAAGTTGTCTATGGGGTTCAATAAAAATCAGGAGTGTTTTGTTTTGTGTGCATTATTACAGGTTAAAGGAGCACTGAGTCGTGACTCGTGAGGTGGCAATGGCCTGCACAAAGGACAAACCAATGAGGTGGCACTGACTTTCCAAATAAAGTTCTGTGATACGCTTAGACTCTAATTGTTTGCAGTCAGTGCATTACAGAACTTTGTTTTGTGAGTTAATACCTTGGCCTGTGGGGAAACAACACCTGGAGTCTGGATTACCATCATTTCACAACATTGATATAGTATGATTTCTGTCAAGTTTGAATGTTTTGTGAAATAAAGATAACAATAGCCTGATTCAAGTGTAACAAGTGTTTCTTGCAGGTTCTATACTGGTATTATAACGATGGTAAATGGGCTGGCAACCTTGCTGCATTTAATTGATTTATAAACCTCTGTATTGCATCATTACTGTGTGCCATATGGAAACAGTAGTCATACTGGTCACGTGACTCTGTGGAGGTGAGGCAGAAGGTAAACAGAGAAGTGAAAGGGGTTAAGGATTTGCTCTGCTTCAGACTATTCAACAAATAAAAATAATATAATTAATGCTCTTAGTAATAAGTTTGTCTCTGAGGGCGGATGTCTATCTATCTATATCTATCTATCTATCTATCTATCTATCTATCTATCTATCTATCTATCTATCTATCTATCTATCTATCTATCTATCTATCTATCTATCTATCTATCTATCTATCTATCTATCTATCTATCTATTATAAATATGGTTCTTCTTGGGATATTGCACCAACTGTACATAGAAGAGGCCAACACTCCTGGATCACACGCAGACCACACCTCCTGCTGGACTCCGAGTCCTGCATTGTCATGTCTCCTGGATTTCCCCTGAATTTGGTATCAAAGTCCCACAATTCACCATAACACAGGAACTTACATCCACTAGGGCTAGGGCCTATATTAAAACGTTTCTGGGGAGGTGATTGCAGTGCATGTAATCATGTTGATGTCCACTTAAATAATGAATGGTTATTATTAAAGATGGGTCTTACATTGTTTCAGTCATCAAATCAATTTCGGTGGGCCTACGTTTTGCGTTTTAATGGCTGAAACTGTAGGCCTACCCATCATTTTCCAATGCTAGTATAGCAAGCCTGATTCACCAGAACACCCGAAATTACAGTTTCATACATGCTAGTAAGGCTACAGTTTAATTATAGCACTGCCACGATGCAAGGAGAGCATTGCACAATTTCACGTGGGACAGACAGACAGACAGACAGACAGACAGACAGAGCTTTGGTTCCATAACTTCCATTGTAGTTAAATATAATCAATATGCTGCATATTTAATAATAAACTGCACATTTCAGTAGTAAAGTTGAGCAAGCATACATGTAACATTTCAGGATTTTATGAAGACTAGTTTATATGGTGAATTAAATTCTAGGCGAATTACATCATTATAACATCAACATTCCAAACTGCATGGCACTTAAATTGTGGATTCGATTTGAATATTTAGTATCATTCACACTCGCACATCCCAGTAGATTTGGACTGGAGTAGCCTGGAAACGTTAAGTAGAGTATGAATTGCAATGCATGACGGGACACAGTATGAGAGTACCTCAGGCCAGTACGCTAACCTCTGACAGACGCTCCCTCCCTTCACAAACACGGAAGCAGCATGGCGTCAAACGGCAGCTCCGACACCGACAGCCAGCGGATCAAAGCACAGCAAAGACTGAGGATCATTGCAGGACATTTACAACAGAGACCTGTGGATGGAGGTTCGGCTGTGGTAGCCGTTGAGTGCAAGGCAGAAGAAAACAAGCCAAATGTCGCCAGCAGTACGAGGACAGTGCCAAGGAGGAGGTAAAGAGGAAGCGGTGGATGCAGATGTGTGGAGTCTTTAGCACATCATTTATGAATTAGCTCTAACGATTCTTCATCACAAGTGTGATGTCATGCATTGATTCCGCTTGTCCCCTCTTGTTTCAAGCTTAGCTGTTGCGACTTGGGACAGCTCAGTGCAAAAATCGGTTAGCCTTTAGCCCGTTAGCTCAAACACAAGTGACCATTCATCCACTTTCACTGTGAAGTGGGTGCGGCTGGACCCCTTGCTAACGTTCAGTGACTAGTGTCAGTGTCCATTTGATCGTTTACCGATGAATATCTAACCTAACGTTACTCACCTTTGTTACTTTGAGGTACTGGTACACTATTACGTTGTAGTTTGAATTGTGTTGCTGCTTAGCCAGTTATGTTTCATCTTCTCGTTCTGTAACAGATACAGAGTAGTTGCGGATTCAAGTGACTTGCTTCATCTTTGCAATTCCAAATTGAACTCAATATTAATAGACGCATTGATTGTTTCTCAGTCAAGTGGCAGTTCACAGACTGGCATGTTATTATTACTACTACTACTACTACTACTACTACTGTAACTACTACTACTACTACTAAGGGTTATGTGATATTCTGTTAATTATTTATATCGTGTTTAGTAAATCAGTGCACTTACATCTATTATTGCTTTTATTTGTTTACTTTAACTATTTGCACATCGACGTGTGTTTATTGAATTTAGAAAATTCACCAAAAGTTTAGTAGGCCTAAAAACTTTTCCATCTTTAAAACTGATCTGAATCTGATATTCTGATTGGCTGAGATGGTGGTCTGACTTTCAACCTATGAGGCGCTTTTTGAGGGGAAGAAGTGACCACGCTGCACTGACATCTAGTGTCAGCCTCAGATAAAAGTAAAGAAACAGTTTAATTTATAAAATAACCTATTTAAACACAGCTGGTGGAATAAGGAATTCCCATTGTGAATTGACACACCTTGTTCTGGTCGACATGAAATTCTGATATTAAAAAAGTCTAGATACAGTCTATTCCACCAAAATGATTTGGCCCATTTTATTGTGGAGAAGGCTGGATCAAGGGCCCATTGTTTACAGTCGCCAAAACAAACTATATAATATTTTGAATTGATTATGCTTTAGTTTAGTTAAACGTTCCCCCTGTTTTTTCCCTTTCTTTATGTGGTGTCTGGACAGTTGTGGAAATGCTACTTTTCTTGTTTAGTGTTTAGTGGGGTCTCTAAAATTTAACCTTCTGAGTTACATTCAGTTGATATATATTTTTTGCATACGGTAATCTGTTGCCTCTGTTATAAGTTTTGCATATTTTGGGAAGTCTGAGGTTTAGAAATTACAAAAAAGGGACCTAGAATGGGGTAGGGTAAGCTTGCCTGATTGAGTCATCATTATTAGAAAATGTGCCCACTACCCATTGCTTGAATACTTAGTCAGTCAGAAATGTAAACCATACAGAGTACAGTCAAACACTTTAAGGATATCACTGAAAAAAGTCCTTGCAGTCTAGTTTCCATTCAGGTCCTGGTTATTCAATTCATAATCATCACATGAAAAATAAAAACAAAATGTAAATCATCACAAACGATAATAAAAATCACACCTGTGTGAACTGATCGGTGCAACTATATATTTATTGTTATAGTTAGTAGTTACTGTACTGTTCTGTACTGTGCTGTGCTCTGTAGTGTACTGTGCTCTATACTGTACTTTGATTTGAAAAGACATGTACAGGTTCGGGGAAAAAGGAAGGAGTTCATAAACTTCAGAAGAAGTGGGGGGTAGTCACTTGACTAAGGGAGTGATCATTTCCTCTCCTTTTGGCCTGCTGAAAGGTGGATTTTCAGGCCTGTTTTAAAGGATGCCAGTGATTTGCATTTTTTGAGGGAAGGGGTCAGGGCATTCCAAACTTGGGGTGGTGGTCCCTGGTTCATTTTAAACCCCCATTTTAGTACTGGGAAGCCTGATAATTCACCAGTTTACTGGGGTCGCTAAAATGTAACCTTTGAGATAATCTGAGTTCCCAGAAGTTTTTTTTTAGACAACTAGGCGTGTCTTTTTTTTAAAAGTTATTTTTACAGGCTTTTTCTGGCTTTTTTGATAGGTTGAAAGTAGACTGGAAATGGAAAACCCTACGGCAAAGGCCATAGGGAGTCGAATCCGCGGCATGCCGTCAGGCTGGCTCAGCAGCCTAGGGCCTGACTCACACCTTTACATGGAAGTCACATTTGTGTCAAACCATGTGACTTCCATTGGAAATGCATTGGGGCAAGATGTAAAACAAACCCTTTCATACATCAATGTTGTATGCTAGATGTGAAGGTGTGAGTCAGGCCTATGTGCCCGGACAGTTGAGCTAACCGTCCGGGAACTAGGCGTGTCTTGAGAGTTGATTAAAAAACAAGTTTGCATACGGTAATCTGTTGCCTCTGGTATGACTTTTTTCAGTGGTCTCTGGTTTTTTCAGAGACTTTCAGTATATTGCTTTGTTGTCTGATGAACCCATAGCCAATGGTTGACATGCTACAAATTGCCACCACACTTCACTGTAGTGCTTTCTATAATCATGAACTTGTTCTTTTGATGCAGTGCTTTGAAACTGTTTAAATTTAAAGCAAGCAATGTTGAACTAGTTACCGACTACTGTTGTGGCACGTCCTATTATAAGGTGCTGAGACTTTTAAGATGGGGTGCCGTGATTTCTGTAATTTATTTTCATGTGATTATGAGGCGACAGTACAGTACTTAATTGATTAGACCTTGGTGTGGTTGTTATGTGCAGGGATGTCTTCAGGGTCTTGTATTTAGGGTTTCTTCCTGGAGGTTGAAACCTTGACAGCCAAATGTGCCAAGAAAAAAACAGTGAAACAGCTGTGGGTGTTGGTTCAGTTCAAATGGATCACCACTCATCACCACCCACCAGGCAAACCAGGCATACTTAATTAACTGGTGGCAGTGTCCACATAAAAACATCATTATATAATAATAATACCTGATGAACATGTTTTAGGGTGGAAAAATATCACGGCACTCCATCACGGCAAGTGTGAAAGATACATAATGCTGCACTTTTTTAAATATATTTTTAAAATAGATTTCCTATCAATGTTAATGAGCAGTGGAAAAAAATATTTTCCAAAAGTCAATATTCCAGATCTTGGACTTTTTATCCGTCTAAAGCCCAAATTTGTACTGCCGACCAATGATTTGTAACACGGTGATTGCAACTTGCAATCACTTGACCTTGACCTGTTCCAGGTCGTCACAGTTTTGGGATAATGTTGCAAGTGGTTGCAAGTTGCAACTAGTTGTGTTGCAACTAGTTTTGGACTGGGAAACTCATTCAAACTCTATCTGTGTTGCTTCCCTATAACCAACATTGAGGTTCACTGTTGAACTGTCAGCACCGAAGTCTGACGGCAATATCGGCAGAGGGCGCTGGGTTCATGTACGTTTTATTTGCATTGTAATCCCCATAGGTGGATTTTAGATCGCCTCATATAAGAACTGTGATTGAAAAATAAGTAAATCATCCTGGCTGTTTCACTCATATGGATATGAAGAATCAACTGACTGAGAAAACGCTAAATGTTACTGCTGTTGAATTTAATAGTTAAAGATGGCGTGCCGTGATTTCTTCCACCCTAAAACATGATCATCAGGTCTTATTGTTATAAAAGGAGGTATAATATTTTCAAAAAAAGTGTACAGTATTTGTTAAAATTGTTTTTATGTGGACACGCCCACCAGTTCCTTAGGTATGCCTGGTGGGTGGTGATGGGTGGTGATCCACCTGAACTGAAGCACCCACAGCTGTAGTTGTATGATAAAGGGGGAGGGGTTAGGGTAGGGGCTGATAGTGTGGTGTGGTGTCACTCACTATATTACTGTTTATTTCATTGGCCCGACTGTCATAGGTTCATTCTCCAGGAAGAAACCCTAAATACAAAGTTAATACACTATTGCACATAAAAACGACTCCAGGGTGTCTAATGAAGTACTGTAACCTCATAGACGCATGAAAAACTGGAAAAATACAAAAATTGTGCTTATATAATGCTTATATGAGACTATTTTAAGATGACCCCATGTTATTCTCCATAGAGAGAAACTTGAACCAGGGGATAAGCGAATGATGTCAGGACTTCGGTGCTCTATTAACCACCACTTAAGGCCTATGTTACTTAATTGTATGGCGTAGATAGCTTAGCTGATTTACAAGTTCGCAATTCGTTGCAATGTGATGAGTTCTGAACTTGTACATATGCTACGATTATTAGAGAATTTGTGGTGCTGGGGTGGATACTAGAACGCTCGCCAGAAAACAGTCACCCCGGGCGGACAGTCGGCAGTACTGCTCAGCCTGGTATTCCTAAACTTAACTTAAGTAAACAATGCATTTCAATGGAGTGTTTTATTTGCAGAAATCTGCTAATGGCATCTTTTTTTTTTAAGATATTTTTTTAGCTTTTTCTGCCTTTTATTGATAGTTTGAAAGTAGACTGACTGGAAATGGGGAGAGAGATGGCCGGGAAGACACGGCAAAGCGGGTGGGATCGGGAGTCGAACCCGCACCACGCCGCCAGGCTGGCCCAGCAGCTTAGGTGCCCGGACGGTTGAGCTAACCGTCCGCTAACCGTCACTTATTTATAATCTTATTCTTAGTAAAACAATTACAAGAATTCAAGAACCACCCCACAGAGCAGTTGGCGAGCATTCCAGTAAGCATGTTTTTAAGGTGAGCATTCCAGTTACTGTGTGTTTTTTAAGGGGAGCATTCCAGTCACCGATGGGGTTAATGGGAAGTGTAGAGAAAATGTGATATATCAACAGTGCGTGCATGACTGGAGTGAGTCACGACACTTAAGTTACACACACGTGTACTCTGTCTTTATATCGGTGACAATAAGACACAGTCAGAGAGCGGGACTACCTTTTTGCTGAGCCTGGGAGTTTATGGTCGCTGATGGGGTGCTTGTTTTGCAGGTTAAGGTTAGGTTTATGCATATAGTTTTTGTGAGGTTGGGCATAGTTTTTGTGAGGCTATATTATAACCCCGGTCCCTGCCCTACTAGTAGTAGCCGACGCTGTATAACAAGCGCCGGCTACTACTTGTAGGACTCCCACGCTCGGCAAAAAAAGAGTCCCGTCAGAGAGCCTTAGATCAGGTCACGACCAGCAGTATGTGACTGATTGGTAATTAGTCCTACACCACTATCCCTGTCCATGGATAAAAGCTGACCATACATTCAATGCGCCCCCCGTGCATTTGCTGCCCTTTTGCGTATAAGTTATCTGTCAGCACCTGTACCATCTCTGACAGGGCATCATTGGAAGGAAGGATTCATGAAAAGTATAATTCAGTGTGTCTCTGTTTCTGCTCCAGCCACTAATTTATAGTGAACTCTGCAGTGACGGGGATTAATCTTTATCATTGCTTTTATGCCACCATGATGACATCCCATCCTAAGTGAGTCATGACTTATGGTCTCTCTCTGAGCATGCTGGTAGAGTAGTGTTTCTTATTTGTGCATGTGCAATCTAGTGTTTATAGGCTATATTTAGCCTTCCCCATTTACATGAAAGCAGGCATGATAATACAGTGCCTTTTTTAATTATAGACTGTCGTACATCTGTGTCACTCACTGAAGACCGGTTGCTCTCGGCAAGCAACACCATTGTCTGCTTTAAGTTGCATAACGCTAATATTATGCAACAATTAATTAATCCATAAACGAATCAGCTCTAGCATACTTGTTTATTTACACTCGTGTTAAATCCACGCTCCAGATTTGACTGTGGCAGTGGCCTTATGATCCATTATCATTATTGTTTTCCCCCACTGCAGGGCTAGTGGGGGGGGGTGGTGGTGGTGGTGGTGAAGTGTGTATTCTGGTGGATTAGGCTAGCCTAGCTATGTTGTTTGCTCAGTTTTAATGTGCCTCTCCCGCTCCTGCCGTTAACGTTGCCATGACAACAGGCTGTGGTTACCAGCAGTGCTCTCTAAGTCTAGGGTTTTTTCAGACGGTATACCATATTCCCTGCGAGACATGCGCACGTTAGGTTATATGCTCGGACATGGTCAATGGATGAAATGATTAACGAATGAAATGATTAGCAGACAGTATGCACTTTTTTCCAAACACCTTGGCACGGTATACTACATATGTACGTATACGGTAGACCACACCACTGGTCCACGTGTGGAGCTCTGTGTAGTATATAGCACCATATTCCCTGGATGCTAGCTACTACACAAGTGTAAACTAACTAGTTACTAGGTGTAACTATCTGCAACCTCACAGACTCACTGTACGCTTGCCAACTAATAGCCATCTCTGCCACAAGGGAATGGAATGACTCACAGCCAGATGAAATGAAAATCTCTGGAAAGAGTTATCAAAGATTCAGATTTTTCTTATTTTTTGCATATTGATTGCCCGATGCATTTTGAAAACTGTTTAATGGTAGTAAAGGTCATGGACATTATGTGATTAGTTTGTACTTTGTACCCATTTTTACTTTGTTGACTGGGGTCCCCCAGTGGGGTCTACCCTATACTTGGTCCCTTAATTCTTTGGCCTCTACACCAAATATCATATCATAAATGTTGAGATGCATTATTTGAATGTTTGCCTATTATAACCTTTCCAGAATAGGGACGCTATGGTTCACGTGGTTAAAAAGGCCTGTTAACCAATGACAACATTGCACCGTAGCTTCTAGCATGCCTACTGATTATTCTCCTGACATTATTGACCTCCACAATAGCATCTTGTATCATTTTCACTTCTGCTATTATTATTCCATGCCTCTGCAACAGTGCCAACTGCATGAGCCATCATCTTAACATTGCCAATCTTTCTTTCCCACAGGCATGAGGTTATGAAATGGAATGGCTGGGGTTACAGCGATTCTAAATTTCTCTTCAACAAGAAGGGTCAAGCTGAATTCACTGGCAAAAGGTAGTACTATGCTATTACATATATATATATTTTACATGTTTAGGCAACAAATGATTTATGAAGACATTAATACCACATCATTGACTAACATTGTTAATCTTATTTTGATGTGAAAAATGCAACCTTGTTGACTGTAACCTTATTCCAGGCACACATTTACTGCATTTCCACACTAAAGTACTAGCAGCCAGCCAGGTATGCAATATACATTTTCAGAAGCCACATTTCCAGCTATGATGGTGCTGGAACCACTGCTCTTCTCCTACACTCACAAGAATGTGGTGCTACTGCCATCTAGTGGTTGGCATTTGTATTGATCATTGTCAACTGAGAAGGTCACTGTCTGATTGTTAGCCCTTCTATTCTGTTGCTAACAGCAGGATGGTGTGCCCTTTAGCCCATTCATACACTTTAAAATAGATGGAACCTGTTACTAACTATTAATGTATCTTTAGGAGCTGTTATTAAACATCCCCTCCAGAGCCAAGAAGAAGTTTTCAGTTTGTGTGGGTGTGCAAGGGCAAAAGCTATTTCCTCCTATTTGTAGTGACACGCAGTACAATCCTCTGTGTAATCTTAGATATCCTCTGTGTGATCTTAGATCTCCTCTGTGTGATCTTAGATCTCCTCTGTGTGATCTTGGATATCCTCTGTGTGATCTTAGATATCGGAGTGTAAAAATAGACCAAATGGACCATGATTGCCTAATAACATCTGTTGACCTGTAAAGAAGGTCCATTTGAGTCCATTTTGCACTCCGAGTTAAACTAGCACCAATGCTTTTACTGTGAAGAATTGGCTTCAGTTAACAATGGTTCCAGAATGGATCGCTCTTTTTATTTGGCATCTTCTGTTCTACACCTTTTATCTCTGTCAGCAGCAGAGGCACCAGCAGAGATGGGTCTTGTTTTTGTAATCATGATGTATGTTTTCTTGAACAGACAGGCCTGCCTGTCAGGCTGCAAACACAGGGATCTGATACACTGTGTGCCTGACGAGCTGCATTTTGAGTAATACATCAAATGGAACAGGATGTTGCAAAGCAAATAGATTCCTTTTTTCTTTTTTCTTTTACTTTTTTTCTTTTCTTTTGTTTAGCTATTGACCTAAAACGGCGTTTTAGCGTTTTTATGCTCTGGCCATCTCAACTGAAGAGCAACGTGGGCCACATTACAGTAGCCCAGGCTGAATGGAAGTGAATATTCTCCTCCACCTCCTGCCTCTCCCCCTCAGCTCGCTGTGACAGAGGCTGTTTTCATTATAGGGCGTGCTTCATGGTCGCTTGGACAAAAGCAGACAACAGTCCCCCTGACGGGGTGGCCCTGGCTGTGCCAGCAGCTCAATTACGCAAGGGCTGCTCCGAGCTATCGCACGGACGGCACCGCCGCTGATGCTCAGCTCTGCTTAGCCAATAACCGCACACTCCATTCTTATTAGACACAGGGCTTCGACCAGTCACACACTGAAACACATTTAGCAAAGGAATTAGAACATATGGTTTTGTCTTCGTGCAAGCAATAACCAGCATACAACACTAAACTTGACTTTGGGTATCTTTTTTCTTCAATGTTATAGTAGGGCTGGTGATATCTAATCTAATATCACAATATGTTTGACCAAACATATCAATATTAATATTATGATAATATCCAATTCATTTTTGTTTTGTTTTGAAAAAATAGCAGTTCTGTGAACTTCTGTAAATCGCCTTGTTTGTTTTGGAAATCTTTGAAAATACTGGACGCTGTCTATTCTAATATCATGAGATCAATATTATTGATTGTCTAGCCCTATCTTGTAGCAACATTTTTGTTTTGTTTCCCACATGTTCTAGGTATAGGGTGAGTGGTATGATCCTGCCTAGTCTGAAAGACTGGTTTGAAGGCACATTTGGAGCCAGTTTACAGCATAAATCTCCAGCAGCAGTGAGTGTAAATCAGGCTTATTCCCTGAATCGTCTGTAAATCACAGCACTAGTTAGTTAGCTAAGCTTCAATACCTTCTTTTGTTTCAGCCGGTTCTGAATGCTAGTGCCATATCGCCTCCCATCCTTAACGAGGCCTTTGTGGAAGATATAAATTCCATGGGTATTCCCTTGTCCCAAGATGTAGAGGACCGGGTGTTCCGGGCCCACGGTGAGGCATGCTGGGAAGGGGCTGGTCCAAGTCAAATCCCTTTGATGCCGTCACTCATCAAAAATAACTCATTCGAGATCAGTTATTTTTGTGTGAGTGACACTGACTGTTGTACGATAAAGTAGAAGTTCGTTTTAAGAGTGGCCTCACATGTAGAGACTTTACTCCATAATTATTAATGCTACTATAAATCATTATGTTCAGATTTGTGTGATTTCTTCTTCTGTGATCCTTGATTATGGATTGTCCTACAGGCCACTGCGTACATGAGATCTTCGCTCTACGTGAGGGGAGATTTGGCCGTGTTCCAGACCTCGTCGTGTGGCCAAGTGAGTTCAGAATCTGTGTCATTGCTGTTTTCTATTCTTTGTCTTATTGTTGGACCCATTTTCTTTTTCATCTCTTCTGCCACGCTACACAGTTGATCTCCCTGTTGGCTCAGGTGATTTAAAGGGTTTAATCTCTGCAGAGGCGAGGGGATATTAATATGTATGAGTGGAGCCTTAATAAGAAGCGTCAGGGGGAGGACGGTTGACACCCAATACTACACATTCTGGCCCAGCACAGTTCCACCCATGAATTATGATCCTGAGATTGGTTTGCTGTCGTTATGGCTGCCACTATTTTATCATGCAAATGAGTCTTGACTAATGGCTGAAACTTGATTAGCAGACTCCAGAATGGGCAGGAAATCACAACTGGCTTGCCGACCGGAGAAGGTCCCAATTGTGTTTGTTTGCATTTTATTTTGGGGTTTTTAAGCCTATGCAACGCATGCACATGCAATTTCACCTCCAGTGTAGCCTGTAGTTTTTGAGATCTGTAATTTGCATTCCAGAGTAGTAGCTCAAAGTCTGCTGTATAATTTTAGAATGGGGGGGGGGGGGTTACTCTGTTGAACTGTAATCCACAGGCTACAGCCTTGTGTTTAATTGGACGGCAGAATGTGTTAGAGTGGAGGCATTTCTCACTGGCTCACAAAGCGCTTGAGGCTACTCAAGCACATCCATGTAGGTGGATACCCCCCTACTCACCAGTCCAGTGTGAATGGATGTGGGCGCTGTGATTGGTCCAAGTACCTTCATATTGATCCAGCACATCTCACCCCAGAGACCTTAGCTTCATGCTTTCTGATTCCATCTCAAGAATGAATGCCTCAGGCAACTCTCAGCCATCGTTGCCTTGAAGCTTCTTGTCTTCTTGTCTTCCGACTTTAATGGCTCTATGCATGTTTATTGTCTTCCATAGTCTTACTGTTGTGGGTCACTTTTCCTTTGCTACTTGTATTTGCGAACGCAGTGAGCCACTTACTATGAGACCCTGCTGATCATGTCTGTGTGTGTGTCCCGCTGTGACACCACCCGCCCGCCACCAGAGGGCGCAGCTGTAGCACACACACACACACACACACACACAGGGCGCAGCTGTAGCACACACACACACACACACACAACCACACACACACGAGCTGCGTTCGCTTCCCGCGTTTGCGCGTCTTACTTGTAGTAGTACTACTTGTAATTGAATTGGCTTTTATGCAAGTATGATGTTGGAGCAAAATGGCCGACCTGTCAATATGGTCCAAGTCAATGCCACTGTCATGATTTGTGTCACGTGATGGCAAATCTTATGCAATGTTATTGCTGTGCTTCACTACACTACTGTAATGCATACCTTCACAGACTGCCACAGTGATGTGGTGAAAATTGTGGATCTGGCATGCAAACACAATGTTTGTGTGATTCCCTATGGAGGTGAGTTTCTGTTGTAGTTCCAAAAAGGTTTAATCATTATATAATGTGTAAATGTGGTTTTACATGTTCTTTATCACTGAATGTAAATATTTGAGCTTTCGTCTGTGTCTCCTCCTTAGTGCTTTCTGATCACAGATATTATGAATGACGAATGAATTTATCAGCTAACGGGCTATTCTATTGCTTGCAGTGCCATTTTATAAAATGCAGATGTCAAATTAAGAAGCCCTGTTGAAAAATGCAGCTGGTCAAGTGATGAATATTTTATATTGTCACACATTGTTCTTTTAACCAGGAGGAACCAGTGTCTCTAGTGCCCTAGAGTGCCCCCAAGAGGAGACCCGCTCAATTGTCTCTCTGGATACCTCACAGATGGTAGGTAATTGTTGGACTGTATGTATAAAATGCACCAGTTGTGGGGTGTGAGGGTGTGCACTGTGCTCACCCCATCACCATGGAGACTGTTGTGGCATTTTTAAAATGTTCCTGCAGGTAGTGGAGCTGTGAGAATTAGTGTGTTACTCCATGTTTTACGGTCGACCTCCTCACTGTCTGGTGAAAAGAAGCGTATGGCTACTCCATGTGTATCGTAGAAGATGTGATTGTCTCTACGCCAGCGGCGTCGAGTCTGGGGGTGCTTGAGGGCTGAAGCACCAACTGACACAATGGGCGCGTTCGGAAATAGCGAGTGCTGGGGGGCGGAGCGGGAGGGCACCCACTGCCATTATAAGAACTTTCCGCGCCTGCTCTACGCTCTCCCCAGACTGATAGTGGGGGTTAACAGGGTCAGGGACAGTGATGTGTATTGGATAAACGACTAATTGTAGAATTAAACTTTTATGACTCAAATGCTAGAAATAAATATATTTGAAATTGCTCTGAATTGCTTTTCAACTAATTTACACTTGCAGTCAAAAGCCATAGAAAGTTTGCTTCATTATTCATTTTTCACTGTCTGTATCTGAGGTCCTACATTTTGTTATACAATTGTTGTTGAACCGTTGTTTGCCGTACCATTGTGAATGCGACGGTTATCATGCTTGATGATGCTCCTGTCATTGGCCAGACCTATTGTTTTGTTTGCAGTTCCAACAGTTAACACAATGCAGTCAGACATGATAAAAACATTGTACTAGTACAGTATAGCCCTTTGATCTGGCATGCTGGGACATGATATATAATGCTGCCCGGATACTGGCAGCCGACCAGTTAGGAAGGAGCTGACATTGACACCAGTGACCAGAGTGCTGTGTCAAAGGGTCAGAGGTGAGACAGTTCCAAGGAAAGCACATGAAAGCAGGAACATGGCAGGAACACACTCTTTACTACCTCTGGCGAATAATTGATTGCAGGTGTGAACCAAGCTCAAGCTGTGTAGGTGTAGGCCTCGTGCCCAACGTCTAATATAAGCGTGGTTTCTGTGGGATTGAATGTTAAATGGGGGTTAACCTTGAGGAGCCTAACTTGTGTCACCTCCCCACCAGCCCATCTGCCCAAAAAACATGTTTGATCTCATTCGCTTAAAGGTGCTTTGAAAGCTATTTTGTGGTTGAAACAAAAACATTTTGGTAAAAGGGTAAATCCCTATATTCCGCAAATCATTGGTATTGACTAGAATGTTTGTTCAGTAACTGGTCTCTCAGCTCTTTAGTAGAAATAAAATAAACATTTTCAGGTGGGACACCAGTTCCATTCAATCGAGGATCATTTATCAGCTTGTTTTTTAATAATTCCAATTTTGTCAGCATGTGTTTCATCACTTGCAATTTAATTTGTTTTGTATCCTGTATGAGTTCTTTCTCCTGATTGGAGGAAATTGGTATCTTGACCTGAAAATGTATCTTCAGGTCAAGATACAAATTTGTAGATTACTAAAGAGCTGGAGACATGGGAAGACTCCAGTTACTAAAGAGCTGGAGACATGGGAAGACCCCAGTTACTAAAGAGCTGGAGACACGGGAAGACCCCAGTTACTGAACAAACACTAAAGCAATTGTATTCCTATACAACTATGTGTTAATCAACTCTGAGATTTGTACACTCAGAGTTAAAAATGAATACTGAGGAACACTTTTAAATGTTTTGCTGTATAGATAAGGCCTCAGTAACTAGAGAGCGATTTAGGACAGTAACTTAATAGGTGAAGGCATTTTTAGATTGCAGAAGACAGCATTGGGAATATACTGTCAGCGCAACTACGTTTTCATTAATATCGGCTCCTTCTTCTAACCTGTATCAGATGGTTGGCCTCAATGGCTGCTTTTCATTTTGGATAAACTCAAAAGGCATTCTCAAGGGATTTTCTTTTATGTTCCTCTGCATAAACTATGTTGGCTGAGGCCTGAGTAATGAAAGTTTATGACCTCATCAGTCATGTCTATTTTTTTTCCCTCTTTTTTGTTGTTTATCTGCAGAACCGCATATTGTGGATTGACGAGAAGAATTTAACTGCCCATGTTGAGGCTGGCATCGTTGGTCAGGATTTGGAGAGATTAGTAAGTACTATCCGAAAGTATCCGTCACCATCCAAATTCTTGAGCCATTTAATATCATACATTATTAAAGTCTGCGCAATTGTGCGCCAATGAGTATGCTCTATTTTTAACTACTTGAACCCTAGCATCCCTATTAGGGGAACATTCTTCAAAAAATAGCAGATCTACAAGTTTGCGACATTGTAAATGTGTAGGTCTGCTATATTTGGTGAAGAGCTGTGGTGTGGGGTCTTAGTGTAGACCTGTGTGGGTCTCCGGTCAACTATATAGGGTTTAAGTGGTTCACTATATTAACACGCTCCAATCAGCTCTGTGCTCAGTGGACCCGACGGAGCTCTGTGCCGAGTTCCGCCGAGGAGCAGAGCACTGAAGGGTAGAGATTAGAGATTGAGGCAGCGGCTGTGAGCAGATGGCACCATCAAGCTAATTCAGAAAAATGGAGAAGGCGTTTGATGTAGAGGAACGTGTGAGCTGCATCTCAAACAGTCTACCTTTTGCGTTTTGTCGCCGGGACCTTTTTTTTTGATGGAGCAGATGGGTCTGCATTAAAAACTGCCTTCCAGGGGAGTGGTGCAATAAAACAGCGGCTGACTTTACCCTCATCTCGTGATCAATGCCCCTGGCAGGGGGCTGGAGGCTCTGATACCCTGAGGTCTTATTTATTTATAATATGGCGCCTGGAGATGTTGCCATTCTTCTGGGGTACCTCTTGCTTGATAACCAAGCAATGTTGTCGGGGTCCGAGTATCTGTATTCACTTCGTGGGAAAAAGTACATTTGACATAACCACTCAAGCCATATTTCAACCATAGTAAAATAAATAGCCGATCTACAAGCTCAACTTGATATTTTCTGTACTTTATAATTTGTACTTTTAAATAAATAAATAAAAGTACTCCAGTACTTTGACTGAGCAACCTTTACTTGATATTGCTTTACTTTTACATATTGCTGGTGTTGTTAGGTCAGGGTTTTTTATTTTCTGCTTCACTGCATGGAATCCCAAAAGCCAAGTCCCACCTCACAAACCATACTGCAACTCAGCCATGCCAATACGTTTCTCTCTGTACACTCAAGAACGGGCAGGCAAAGACCAAATATTAATCATCTATATTAAGTGTACTGTATGGCTAAGTAATCATGCACAGGAGATTTGGACAAGACACACCTGAAGTACTGATCTTTCAGTTTTACTTCTGCTTCTCTTATATTGCTTTATTTTAGTCCTGTCGTAAAAATCTATGATGCTATGAAACCAGAGTTGGGGCATTAACGCATAACGAGTATACTGTATAGTCAAATTCAACAGCAGAGTTGGACCTGTCCCCCGTCCCCTCGTAATTAAAAAATAAATGTTCTGGTTCCACACATCATGTTTCTGCTTTCATCTTTTTGCTTACTATTTGAACCTATAAGTATAAAATAATTCTAGCCCTTCTCTCCATAGCTCAATGAAAGCGGCTACTGTACAGGCCATGAGCCTGACTCCATGGAGTTCAGCTCCCTGGGCGGCTGGGTGGCCACCAGAGCATCCGGCATGAAGAAGAACATCTACGGCAACATTGAGGACTTGGTGCATAACCCTTCTTTTGAATTCCTCCTTAACCACTTGAACCCATGCATCCATATTCTGGGTGGGCATGGCAGATCTACAAGTTCATGACACATAACATGTTGTGAGCTTGTAGATCGGCAATTTTTGTCAAAGATATTTGGTGTAGGTGGAAAACGGAGGTCCCAGTTCAGAGTCAACTCTGGTCCAATTTACTAAGTATTACAGGACATAACTGGTTTTATTCCATAGTGGAGAAAGATGGCATTTTCTGAGCAATCCACATGTGGAGTTGATGCTCAACACTAAAATCGGTTGCATTCACACATGTGCCACACAAGGGTTAATATTGTGACATTCAGGTAGTTGTGCTGTGGATTGGGGTTTAAAATGTTCACCTTTTTTTTTTTTTTTTTTTTTTTCTTTTTTTTTTTAAGATATTTTTTTTGCGGCTTACGCCTTTTATTGATTTTTGAAGGGACAGACAGTAGGCTGACAGGAAACGGGAGAGAGATGGGGGGATGACATGCAGTAAAGGCCGTGTCGGGTCCGGGAGTCGAACCCGCGGCACACTGCGACTGGATTACCAGTCCGGTGCCCAGACCGTTACGCTACGGCCTGGGCCAAAATGTTCATCTTTAACGGTGTATTACTGGCGGTATCTTGGTGTCCTCTGAGTTTACATTAAAACAAGAAATGATCACGTAGTGATATTTGTCAGGTGAAAGAAGCACTGTCTCTGTTGTGTTCTCCCTCCCCCCATATTAGTATGACTTATTTTAATGTTTGTGTGTCACAACCTTGTTTGCGTTCGCGTCTCCGTTTTGTTCTCCCCAGCCCATATTGGTCTGATTTATATTTTGTGTCACAACTCAAAACTATGTTATGTTTGTGTCACAACTCACAACCTCGTGCCTCGCAGCTGTTTGTGTTCGTTTTCCGACCTGTGCGTGGTTCAATGACTGTTTTGTTGTGGCTTTTCATTGGTTGCACTGCGCTGTTTCAGCCGCATTTGGTTAGAAGTTATATCGAGTACTAGTTACATCGATACTCTTCCTTCCCCGTTACCTCGTGTGTGACTGTGATCATGCTTCTCTGCTGCATTGCTCTGCACTGTCCCTGGCAGCCTGCATGGCTGCCAGGGATATTTGCCGCTCCCCTTCCCATTTGCAGGAGGGCAGCTTTGCCGTTGCTTGGTGTCCCATTGGCCAGAGGAGCCAATCGGGTTAGGCCGTCAGTATGACTAGGGCTAGAACAGGTCGTCTAGTTTTCATGAGTTTTCATTAGTCGGGTGGTTTCACCTGACACAAATATTTTTTCTGTCCTGTCACCGCTCAGGTGATCCGTGTGAAGATGGTGACTCCTCGAGGAGTGATTGAGAAGAGTTGCCAGGGTCCACGCACGTCAATGGGGCCAGACGTACACCACTTCATCATGGGCTCCGAAGGTTTGCTCATTACTGATTTTTCCTTGTGACTTTCACATCTGTGTGTGTGTTTGTGTATGTGTTTTTTTTTTCTTTTTTTGGATTGGGGTAACAGCAGGAGAGTTCTCATGCTGCAGGCCTGCTTAACATTAACCAGCACTGGTGGAAAAGCGCTGCAGCGGGGTGTTAGGTATGAACCAGCATGTGTCCTCCCCACTGCAGTGCCCTGTCCTTGTGAATGCCCACAGAGAATACTGCCATATGCCAGGTCCCCCTCACATAATGAGGAGGTGCACACATTCTTGGCATCGCCATGTTAAACAGCTGCGGATTACAAACTCTATATTCGCCCAACAAAGCTCAGCAATCTGCTCACGGACTATGGTGGGATTTCTGCAGAGATCTCCATTTGTACTCATTAGAATTGATTTCAGTGGATACGAAAAGCACATCTGTCGACAATTTCCAAACTGGATGCATTTAATTATGTCATAACTGCACGCAGAAATTCTGGGATTCAAACTGTGATGAAGGTATTGCGTTCAAATCAAGTCGCAACTTTTTATTTTGAAGTTAAAAAAATAAATGGCATTTGGAGTGCTCGAAAGTGATGATTGGGGAGTGGGGACTCAAAACATGCAACAAATGAGGAAAAAACCCACCATACGTATGTAATATATCTATAATAACCATATACTTTATATAGAGAGGGAGAGGGAGAGAGAGATAACATAAACCTGTGGGAGGTGCAAGTCTAGTTATCAGGCACGGGTGTGATTTTATTTGCATAACTTAAATTGATTAAAAACTAATTTGTGGTGCCCTCTGTTGGTGTGGTTGAGAATAACTAGCATGCATAGCTGTTGGTGAATCCCATAAGCAGAGTTTTATGTTCGGATAAACTCCCTGAATAATAAGTTCCATGATAGGCAGTATCTTCTGCACAAGTCAGTTTGTTACTAGCAGCCATACCCTCTCTCTGTGACAGTTATTTTGTCTGTGAAACAGTCTGAGGAGTTTGGAAAGATAAAGACTGGCTGGTTGTGTCTCGCCCATACTGAAAGGGCTGAAGGTTGTGGAAGGCCAGAAGAAGGGACAGGACCACACATTTCTGGGAGGGTGTGTGCTCCCGGGAGGCCCACTAGGTGGATCTAGAGGTCGCCACACTGCTGGGGCTCATTATAATTATCTGCTTCTTCACCCCTGTACCCCCACCCTGCAGTCTGACAGTAGGCCACCGCAACAAAGCACAGCGCCCAAGTCCTGCAACTACGCTGTGCATGTTAAGTGGAAGAACGCATGCGTTTAATCAGAAATGACTGCGAAACCGCTTGGCACTTCTCATTCGCCACACGGCAGCCACGTCTTGCCTATTTGTGACCTTGAAATAGCCTGAATGCAAAGCACTTTCCTGACCCCCTCCTTTTGTTAAAAGGGAATGATTGGAATAATCAATAATAATCACTCTCTTTGAAAGTTCTCTCAGGTGTGTGTGTGTGTGTGTCCGTGTGTGTCCAGCGCAAATCTAATTTCGTGCGGAGTCAATAGAGTGCTGAAGTCCGGACGTCACTTGCTCATCCCCTGGTTCACGGAAGTTTTTCTCTACGGAGAAAAACATAAATAAACAAACTGTCTTGGCGATATTGTCGGGGAGGTGTCTGTATCGTATGATACAGTCTGTTTCTAGGGGAGGTGTCTCTGTCTCTGTATCATATGATAGTCTGTTTCTAGGGGAGGTGTCTCTGTATCGTATGATACAGTCTGTTTATAGGGGAGGTGTCTCTGTATCGTATGATACAGTCTGTTTCTAGGGGAGGTGTCTCTGTATTGTATGATACAGTCTGTTAGCGAAAATGTAACTAATTCGGCAGCAGTAACCATAGCCTTTTCTCTCAGTCAGTTGATTGTTCATACCCATAGGAGTGAAACGGCCAGGATGATTTGTTTATTTGTCAAACACAGTTATGAGGTGATCTAAAATCCCCTATGGGGATTACAATGCAAATTAAAAAGTACATGAACCCGTGGACTTGGAGCCCTCTACCGATATTGACGTCAGACTTTGTTGCTCTATGCTATGTGAAAGCATTTATGCCCAAGCAGTCATGTTCCCTGACATGTTTGGTAGAAGGTTGTGTGTTTTCCTAACTTCGTCTTTCTTGGGTGCATGTGTTTGGTCCGAAGTACTAACAGTCATGAGTCCGAAAGCCAAACCTAAACCTAACCTCACAAGAAGCCACGGGTTAGTTTTAACCTGCGGAGCCACGGGTTAGTGTTAACCTGTCGCGCATTCCGGGAGCCACGGGTGAGTTTTAACCCGGGCGGCCGTACAGTATGTCGGGAGCGATTGTGTTGTCTGACTAATGCCTGTCGGACTGTTAGTACAGTATGTCTGACAAACCTATGCCCCCCCTTCCTCTACCAGGAGGTCCCTTGTACAGAGGAGCTCCCTTGTGTTGTGTTCCCTGAACTTCCTGTCCTTGCCTCCTTGTAGACATAATGTCTCTCACTCATTCTCCTGCTCCCTCGCACTCCATCTCTCTGCTCCTCCTATACTCTCTCATTCTCTCTCTCTCTCCAGTCTACACTCTCTTTCACCCTCCTCTTTCCCCTCCTCCTGTGTGTAGCTCCTCCCCTATAGCGTGAAGACTAGTCAAATGATGCCCCCGAGAGGAGCCCTAATGGCGTCACATGTTTTCCGCTGGGCCGCTAGAGAGCAGCATGTGGCATGTAGTGTCACGTTCGAGGGCTCATTAACAGGCTGACGAAGCCCGCTAATGGAGCTGGCTATGTTCAGCTCAGATGTGTCCCTGTGCAGGAGAACACTTGGTCCAATAACAATAAGGAATAAACATGCATTCTATTTAACCTGAAGGAGATCTTTCAGGAAGTCCCAATTGTGACTGGAGTGTAACGTCATGTTGTGTAAACACATTGCATATTTCAATCTTTACAGCAGAAGTTTGTCTAAGTTTATGTATATATACTATAGATTTCATTTTATGCACAAATGCAATTGAAAGTATTTAGATAATGTATAAAATAGGGTTTTGAAGGCATGCAAAGAGAGAACATACGGTCACTCAAGTTGCACACCATCGGCAAATTTACTTGGTCAAGGAGTATCATATTGCTTCAGAGCGTTTATGATTTCTCTGTTCAGCCACCAATATGTGGGCCTCGGCATGATGTAATTACTAATGTTTTGCATTAATTGTGGGAAGAATACTTGTACTATGACCTGACACTGGCTGATGATGTTTGATGTTGCCTCTCGTTATCAGTGATTCATAAACATTCACAAAGCCGTTAGCCAGACATCTGTGTGTTTTTAATGGAAGCCGTAAATATGGACGCTCTGGAGTGGATGGCAAAATGGGAACTCACTTCCCTCAGAATAATGAACTGGTGGCAGAATTATAAAAGCGTTTTATGACAAGTTATCATTGTTTACTGTGATCTCGTTAAGATGAAAGTGCCATTAGAATCCTTTCAATTGCCGGGGTTTAATAGTGCGCTTTGTCCAAGGAGCCGTCTACAAGGCTCAGTCCTGTGAGATGGCTAACCACATTTACTGCAATGTTTATCGGTAGCTGTCCAATTTGTAACGGTGGAAAGCATGTGCCAGTGTGTATAAATGCTTGGCATTCAAATTATGTTCATGTGTTGTGTTATTGAAATTAAACTAAACGCATTCGCTGATTTGGTTCACTTTTCTTTTTAACTACATTGGCTTAAAAATGTTCACTCTCATTTCTATGTATGTTTAACCATATTAACCCTGGTGCCCCTATTTTGGGCATGTCATTATAGAAGTCAGCTCTTTTTGTGAGCTTTTAGATTTGCTGTATTTGTATAGCCATGATATAGTATGAAACTGTGATTAAGAGCATTAATCACAGACATGCTCCCTTTGTGGCAACAGCAATATGAGCCCATCAGCAAAAGCTAGCCTGACAGTGTTCAGGGTCAAGAGGTCTGCTAAAGGTCTCTGTTTATATGCAGCTCTGCTGTTGGCCCCGGCCCTGCCTTTGATATGGGCCTGCTTTATTTCTCCATACTCTAGCTGATAATTCTAAGTTGTCCTGCCCGTGTGTTGTGGAAAACCAGATCACTAAGGTGAAATATGAGACAAAAGGTCACCAGCAGCACCCTGGGGAGATGCGTAGCAGAGACATGTTATCGGTTTTGATGCTCCACACTTAACCACTTAAGCCTCATATACTGCATCGTATGATGAATAGTAGTATCTACATGCTCATGGCGCGTCGCAGTGTGTTGTGTAGTGCGCTTCCGCTTGTAGATCTGCTATTTTTGAATTTGTTAAATTCAAAATTTCTTTATGATTTTCTTCTATTTTGAAAATATTGGAAACTGTTTGCTGCTGACATGCCCAAATTAGGTGTGCCAAGATGAATGGATTTAAGACCAGGGTAGATTACATTGATTGTGTGGGAACTGCCTTTTCTTCTCTTTTTTTCCCCCTCATCTCCTCAATCTCTTTCTTTCTCTCATTGTGATTTTCCACAGGAACTCTGGGCGTGGTTACCGAGGTAACGATGAAGATCCGCCCCATTCCGGAGTATCAGAAGTATGGCTCTGTTGTCTTCCCCTGCTTTGAGCAGGGAGTGGCCTGCTTGCGAGAGGTTGCCAGGCAGGTACTGTACCATATCAACATATCATCACATCACTGTAACCTTGTAGGTCATGTATTGTATATCACAAACTCTTTTTGAATACTTTTGATTGGTTAAATGTTTATTCATTCCTATTTTGGGCATGTAATGTAATTCTGTAAGGCAGAATTGTTTAGAATTCTCAAAAATGGTGATGATAGCAGATGTACAAGTTTGTAGCTTGTCATGCAAAAGTATAAAATTGGGCTTTCATTTTTGAACAAAGGATATTGAGATACAAGGTTTCTGCCTGACAGCCGTGATATCCTAACAAGTATACTTGCTGCTACTTTCTGCAGTAAACGCAGACTGTCAATTGAGCTTAGTTGGTTGAATGGATTAAATGTGTCTGTTATGCTGCAACACATTGCTTGGTTAATTTAACTTCGAAAGAGTAAAAATGTACCCATGATAATCCAATCATACAATAAGGATTTCATAATGTTCAATTTAATGTGAAAATCTTTCACGTAATACCTTGTAACCAATGCAGTATCATTTGAACACGCCTTAACCACTCTGAAGCTTAATTTATACTGTCTCACGCCGAAAATTGAAGACTTACAAGCTCACACGCGGGGCAGCCGCTACGTCTTGTTGTTTTCTACAATGTTGTGTGACAAAGTATGAATCGGGCTTAGGGAAAATGGTATGTAGAGCTGAAGTGGTTAACTGTTGGTCACACAGGTTTGGATCAAACCATAATAAATAGGAATAAGTCTAAATGATAAAGGCAGTCAGGATGACTAGCCCGCCAGCTCTGCTGTCCATGTCCGTTTAAAAGTGTGCTGATGCAACTATTATTGATGGCAACATGAGGGTCTGTATACTGCCACTCCCACAGTGACATTGAAAGGCTATTTGACCTTATTCACAAGCCAGCCATTTTCCTCTCATGTCAAATAATGTTTTCAATGACATGAAAGAAAAACGTGAGAAATAATTAAAAACATAACGGTATCATAACATTTCTGGAATTATTTTGAAATAGAAAAATAACTTTCCAGTAATGGAAAAGTTTTGAAATGGATCAAAGGTCCTGGAATTGATCAAGGGTCCTGGAAAAATATTTTACTTTGTTTTTGTCTATTTATTTAGTATATAAAAACATTTCCTAAACATGTATAACATAATGTTATTAACATTACACAAAATATGGACAAAAGTAGTTCTTCTCCGAACAGGCTGCATGACTGCAGCATAATCTATGCAGGGTAAGACAAAATTTGCTTCAGCGTGATGCGTTAGCTTGTAGGTATGTTCTTTGTCACGTGACACCAACCGCTGCAGCGCATGCGCGAGAGCAACAAGTGAATCTTCGGTGATGAAGCGTAAGCAATTGAGCTTAACGTTATAATTTATCGGTTGAACTAGCATACACAAAGCCTGGGAAATAATAATAATCATTTGTGGCTTACAAATGAAAAATATAAAGACTGGCTAAAGCGAGAAGTGGACACAAATCGAGCTGGCTGCAAATTATGCATCAAAATATTTGATGTTGGGAACATAGGGTAATCGTCACTGGTCAGCCACGTGAAAAGAAAAAAACACATTGAACTCCAAGAGGCTGCTAAACAGACAGTGGGTGTCGGTGCATATTTCAGAGCTGATGTTGTCCTACTGTTCCTCTTACAATGGCAAGACAACAAGCCACACTTAACACGTCCATCACAGCGCAATGCAAATAATACCATTCCACATTCTATGTCTTACCCCTGCTACACTGCCTGTCCCCACCGCACACGGGTCACGACACTCAATATTGCGCTGAATGGTTGGTTTGTTATATAGTCCTGGATGTTGTGTTAAATATTCTGGAAAAGGTTTGGAAAACATTTGGAAATTCATTGGGGAAGAAAATGTGTGGGAGACCTGTAATAAATATAGCTGCAAGCATCGATAAGATGGGGCCAAGCAATCAGCCCTTTTAGGCTACTCAACAGTGCCACTTTAGGTCACGCAGAGTTATTGCAGCTGTTCGTACCCCAAACAGACAGACGAGGTTTTCACGCACAAACTTCTCTTCAACTGGGGTTTCAGATAATGGTCAATAGATTGTGTGTAGAACATTTCACACAATTGCTTAAACAGATTTTCTGCCAGGATTTCTTTGCCTTTTTCAAATTGCTTAAAATGGTGGAAACTCTGAGGGCGGAGCTTACTGGTCAAAAAGACAGATGTGTAAACAAGATTCATGGCTTTTGACCAAACAAGGCATGAGTTATGCATGTTCAAAGTTTTCATTTTGAAATGGTTTATATAGCACCCCCCTTTGGCTAATTGGAGTAAGACTGGTTTCAGTGCTATTTGGCATGATCCTCTATTACCATACTGTAAAGTTTCATAAACATGTGATGACTCTGCATGCATGTATTGGGGGCAATTAGAAGAATTTTCATAAAACTTCATTCATTGGTTCATAAAAGCGTACTCCCCCGGAAGGAGATAGATTTTAACTTCAGGTTACTTTAGTAACCTCAGTTGGATAAGTGACTCAAAGGAGAGAGGGGTCCAGCCACTAAGTTTTAGGTCTTAAGTTTTTAGATATTGGTTCACGTGCAACTTTTGTGCATTTTGATCAAAGATCCCAGGAGGAGATCGATTTGAACTGTTATTCATATAATTCAATGGTCAAAAGTCAGAACACGGAAGTTCAGCATGAGGAGACGCATAAGCGTATAGAAGTTTTATTGCAGACAGTCAAAAGGTTCATGAGCTATGCCTGTTCAAAGTTTGCATTTTCAATTTAGTGCTATAGCACCAATAGGCCAATGGTCGTGGGCTTCGCATCCTCACCGTTTAGCGTGGAAACTGGAGAAGAGGAAGAAAGGAAACAGACAAATACAATAAGGGACCAAGAAGTCCCTTCAGGCTTGGTCCCTTAATAATTCTAAATGTCATTTGTAGACTACCGTATGTTATGTATATTTATTTTAAATAAAATCTCCCTGTTTTGGTTGTTCATTTTGGTTCTTTTTCTCTGCTTCTCCCACTGTACATTACATTGTTATGTAATCGTAATGGAACCAAGGTGCTCAATAAACGCAGCATACAAAAAAAGAAAAAGGTGACAACTTTATTTTATTTTTTCTCCCCCAGAGATGTGCACCAGCATCCATTCGGCTTGTGGACAATGAACAATTTCAGTTTGGTAAGTTGTATTATGATGTCAAATCCTTTTTGTTCTGCTTAGTTAGAACTGGTCTGCAGTGGTGTGTGTGGTGCTATCAGTGGCTTCCAAACTGAAACTTGAAGTCCAGTTTAGAACCTTCTGGAAAGTAGAGCACCACTAGTTGGGTGAACATCACTCCCCATTGAAATCAATTGCTATTAACGGAGAGAACCTAATTTGACTTTTAAATGTTTACTTGTTTTGATTGTAAACAGTGGAGCCAAGTCATAAGTGATTCTTTATTTTCATTTGGATAGGTAGGTTATTCTTTACGTTTTTTTAAGAGATTATTTTCCATACTGTGTACTGTACAGTACAAACATATGCTCACTCACTCACTCACTCACTCACTCACTCTCTCACTCTCTCTCACACACACACACACACACACACACACACACACACGTTTGATAAGTAAACTGAAGAGAGCCTTAAATAACCATACTCTTGCATACAAGCCCTTGAGTACACTGTCATGCTTTACTGTGCAAGCGTGCTTGCGTCTGACCTGGTTTCCATTTTCAGAGAATGTCTATTCCCTTTAGGCCTCTCCTGTAACCTCTTATCTTTGATCAGAAGATTTTACAGCATGTCTCACATTGCATAACCAGTAATCAGAAATATACCATAATCGGTTTAGATCATATATGATGTTTATTTTAACCACGTAGACCCTATATACTCAAATAGTGAAAATAGCCGATCTACACACTCACACATGTTTCAATGTGTTGAGCTTGCCGGGTTTGTGGTGTGGTTAATTAAAAGCCATTTGATTCGGTGTATGCAGTGTTTTATGAATGCGTTCCGTTAAAAAACTCACAAAACTGTGAATGGCACTGATGCAGTACATTGTATGGTGTTGAATTGTTAAAATTATCATTATTTCACAAAGTGACTATACACAAAAGCGAAGAATTGAGGCACAATGAAAAATGACTGTGGCAAAAATTAAGTAGTTGTTACATTGAAGTTGTATGATATTGTTTCTTGGAGTGTAGTGGAATGCATCAGGCATTGCCAGAGATCTCTGTAAAGTTCCCCAGTCTCCAGGGATCTCATTAGCTCCCCTATATATCCACTTTCCACAGAGTAGGCACTTCCTAGCATTAAGTAGGCAAGATGAAGTGACCAGGTTTTTCACTAATAACTAAAACTCATGGCTCTATGATACCTTCTTGGGCTTATTAGTGGCTTGTCCTCACTTTTAATCATGTCGCTTGTTTGAAAATGAGCCATGGATACATCAACTCTCCTTACTCAGATTGGGACGACGACTAGAATTTAGCAGTGCCTGTCTTGATACACAAGATGAAAAATGAGAGCGGTAGAGTAGGTGGTACTGTACACTGAAAAATCTGCAGTTTTAATTAAACTTGGACAGTGTAAACATGGACCCCCCATTTGGGACCATTTTACACTCAAGTTAACACTGACAATCTTTCTGTGTAGTGTATTGATATGGCGGAAATGTGAGCAAGCTAAAACTCGAGGGGCAGAATCACATGGTTCACTCTTTCTGGATGTTGAGTATTTAATTAACGAGTATGATGGCTGCTGGAGACCTAAAGACCTGCAATCACATTTTTGGAATGGGAAATAATCGGGACACTAAGTGATGAAGAGACTTGATATTGGGGGAGGGGAGCGGCGTAAATGAACTGGTAAGTCTCCACGACATCACCCGCGACTTTCCCGCTGTGATTGATAACCATCCCTCTGGCCCCGGCCCCTCATTTTCACTTGTCCACAGGCACTTTTGTGCGTCCGATCGGGAATAAATCAAAAAGTGTGCATGAGGAAGACGGATATCGCCGCGTCAACCCCACTTCCCTTCGGAAACCCCCCCCCCCTTCGCCCCTGATTTATTGTCCCTGTCGCTGGCAGCCACTGGCCAGTTGCGGAGTTATTCAAATGTTGCCTTTATTTTCCATCCTTTTTATTTGAAACCTAAATAAGTCAGACTCTCTTGCCCTCTTAAAACGCTGGAGGAAACCAGCGGGAAAGAAAGGTGAGACGAATATGCAAAAAAGGTGCTGCTCAAAAGTGTCAGATGCCGCTTTGTTTTGAAAAGAGGAGAGTTGACTTTTCTGATCAAGATTTGTTTTGTGCAGGTCATGCCCTGAAGCCTCTAGTGTCTTCAATTTTCACGTCCTTTTTGGATGGCTTGAAGAAATTCTACATAACGAAGGTAATGTTTATAATGGTAATCCTTAAAAAAAGAACCGGAGAGGTATTTATTTCCCCCTCCCTGCTGAAAGTTTCTCTCTGTTCTCAGTTCAAAGGCTTCGACCCCCACTGCCTGTGTGTGGCCACCCTGCTCTTTGAAGGGGATCGTGAGAAGGTCTTGCAGCACGAGAAGCAAGTTTATGACATTGCGGCAAAATTTGGGTAGGTGGCTGCTCTCACTCTCTTCTCTCCCAACTCTGGCTCCATCACATGACTTTCACTGTGGCATTTATCTGCCAGCGGCAGGAGGATGACATGTGTTGAGCAAAGATCACTTAAAGATCACTGTCCATACAAAGAACGGCAATGACAAAGCACCTTTTGACACTACTTTTAGTGTGTGTGTGTGTGTGTGTGTGTGTGTGTGTGTGTGTGTGTGTGTGTGTGTGTGTGTGTGGAGGGGGGGTCAGCCTGAGGCCTGTGATGTTACTACATTCAACCAACCGGTTCACGGTATCTCAAAAGACTGGAGACGTGTTGGTTTAACTGTTGGGATTTGGTCCTCCACTCAGTAGTCTGTCGTGCTACGGAGTGATGGATCACCTGTGGATGTCCTCTTGTCAGGCCAGCTTTTGTGTGGAAGGGGGTGGGGTGTAAGCGGTTGATAGCAGGGCACAGCTCCCTGTAGGACAGGGCGATAGGGTGGAGTCTGGGAGTGCTCCTCTGCTGTGATTGATCATGGAACAGATCAATGAGGACTTTGGTGGAAATAAGTTATCTATCAGCCAGAGAGGGATGCTATCTCCATCCTCGCCCTGTTTTTAGCCTCCAACATGGCCTTGTCTCAACATTTTAACCTTCATGTCCCATTTCACCTGAATTATATATGCCATTGAAATGTATATTATATATTGAAAGTTGGGCATTCCAAACATTGTTCAATTTTTAAGCAAAAAATGTGATAATTTAAACGTGATCTTTTAAAATGTGCTTTTAGGCTTTTAACATCACTATATGCTCCAGGAATGTCGATAAATTGTGGACCCATTTGCATTTTACAAAGATTGTCCAGGAGAGCTGTTTGTCAAAATGGCAATTCAGGAATATTGACTTTAGTTTCCAATTCATTGTAAGCTGTGCTCCTGCTTCTCCAACCAATCAGAACGTATTTAATCAGGACATTAGTCTTGTGAAAAAACCTCCATGTTCCTCGTTGTGTAACATCACCCTATGGATTGTGTGTTAGTGTAGCTATTTGGCTCCGTTGCCAAATCTACAGGTCACTGGATTGTGGCTGTCATGTGATGTAATACCTTGGAGTTCAATCATCAGAAACATGTCACCTACCAGGAGTATCCGGTGCTTTATTGCATTATTTCAAATAAATCGTCATCACTTGTCAAATCGAGTGCCAGTGATGGATTGGGGTGGTTCTGTGAGGAATATCTTTTTATTTTTTAGTGTTAGGAAGCAAGGGAGGGAATAAATAAATCAATATAGCGATTTCCTAATGAGCGTATCCTGATTAGTTTGGGTAGTGGATGAAAATTTGATTACCCACTGCCAGTGATAGATGTGTGGCTGACCTGTGCCGATGCGTGGAGCGCTGCTTCATTGATCCGTACATTGTTAGATTGACAAGAGTGCCTCAGCTCCCGGGCAGCTGCACAGACACTGGGCCAGCGGAGCCAGAAGAAAGAGGGCTGTTAAATATTAACCCTGTTATCTGCTTCCAGGGGCCTGGCAGCTGGAGAGGACAATGGTCAGAGAGGCTACATGCTGACCTTCGTCATCGCTTACCTCCGGGTGGGTCACTCTTCTCCCTATTTTTTCATTGGCTGATGGGCAGGTTTGGGGTTGTGGGGATTCTTGACTAGACCTCTAACTGCGAAAAGGATACACCGCAGAGGCCATAGTATGTGACCTCACAGTTTGATGTTGTCAGAATGAGGTATTTAACGTCTTGAAAAGCGCCTGTCATTCGCGGCACAATGGAGTGGATTTCTTTGTTTTATTTTTTAGACCAGGCTAATCATAGACCTCCTATAGCATTAATTCCAGTGCTGCAGACCCCACAGCCAGGCATTCATTCCAATGCTGCAGAACCCCCAGCCAGACATTTTCTATTTATTTGTTTTATCCAATCATTTTTTACACCCAATGGGCTCTATGCACACAAAGAACTTCCTTCCCTACTTTCACAGGTGTTACTTAACTTACTGCTGGTACTAATAAAGGCACTGTTCCATTCTGGTTAAACAGAGTCAGGGTGCTACTATTGTGCATGTTGGCTCACTGGAACTGTGTGTAACTCTGAGAGTGTACAAATGGAACCAAATGACAATTTTGTACTCTCATAGTTATGGGGGTCCTTGATATTAAACTTTAAGAACCACTGCATACTAAATGGAACAGAGCCTTAATTAGTATCATCGGTAACACCTGTGAAGGAAGTAGGAATAGTTATACTGTGTGCATATAGCCCATTTAGTTATGCCAATTGATTCCTCCCCACACAAATTTGTGTCATCACTGCTGTTGTATCCTACTGACTCACCTACCAGTGAGAAGCCCCTACCGGGAGGATGTAGAGCCTTCATCCTACTCCTTCCTCCCAACACTTCCCCCTCTGAACACGGGCCAATTTGTTTGTGTAGACGCTCGACAAAGCTGGATGTACTGTACCACGGTGGAATTGATCCCACAACCTCTGTGGTGGTGTGCAGGCACTTTACCACTGTGCCACCCAAGCAGCCTGACATTTTCCATTTCTAAACCTGTGATTTGTCTCCTGGACAGGACTTGGGGATGGACTACTTCGTGATCGGGGAGTCGTTCGAGACCTCTGTGCCTTGGGACAGGTAAAGATACCAATACAAAAAACACTACTGTGTGGTCTTTATGAGTGAATCTGAATTTTCTATCACCCTCTTCCCACGCAGTCACAAGAAGTGAAGACAACCAAAGAAATGTAATTCAGCCCCCACCCCCTCCCTTTCCCTCTTATGTTTTTTTCCTGCCTTCCCTCTGCCTTTGACATTCACCTTCATGCCTGCCTCCTTCCCCCATTAACTGTCTCAGCGTGGGCGGAAGCCTGTCTTTTCAGCCTACAGCCAAAAAACACAGCGACATGGGGGAGATGGCTCCACACAAGCACGTTCGGTGGAGCTCAAATTCTGTCGCACCCACACCAGTTCAGTTCATATCCATGTTCCATGTGATGGGAAAAACTATGCACCGCCTTCTCCATGCCACCTTTGCCATGCAAAGAATACCACACGTTTACACATGCATGCACACAGAGTATGAGCTCCTTGCTGTGTAAAATGCCTGATGGGGGAGACCAAGAGATCAGCCATTGAGGCGAGCATATGTGCCTGGCTCATTACCCGTCCTCCTCCTCACCCTCCACACTCTACTGCACATGCCTAGCACTGGCGGCCATTTCCACACCGATGGGAACATCTCCCAGACAGCATGCATCTACCACAGCACAGCTCTCCCTCTCCACAATGGCCCTTGTTATTCTGTCTCTCTTCCCAGCCTTCTGGTCTTTTCTCTCTTGTCTTTATAAGTTAACATAATTCATCAGTTCGGCATCAAACGGTATGATTGTCAAGAGTCATAAGGGTGATGTGCGCCGGTGTCGTGCATCAAAAATAGCAATGCATCACAGTCTGATGTGTTATGAGCTTGACGATCTGTTAATTCGTTGCATGACACAGCACGCAACCAAGAGTGTCTGGGTGAAGGTTGTTTCACTCTCGGCTAGGCCAGCTTCCTCAAAATCTATCTTGTACTGCCGTCATATTGCTTTGAGTCTTCTAACCGGCCATGCTATCTTCTTTACACCTAGCTGCTTTAAAACGTGTGTGTGTGTGTGTGTGTGTGTGTGTGTGTGTGTGTGTGTGTGTGTGTGTGTGTGTGTTTTCTTCACAGGGTTTTGGACCTTTGCCGGAACGTGAAAGAGTGCATTACCAGAGAGTGTAAAGAGCAAGGAGTGCCATTTGCACCATTGTCCACATGCAGGTAATGTTTGCAGACTTGCAGAACGTATATTTATGCACTGCACGGTACAATAAGTCTCCATTGTCAGATTATGAATGATAGTCGACAAGTCCCCCTGACCCTTGCCTTGTCGGCTATCTAGACTAGAGCCAGTAGATCGACAGACAACCATTGGGACAGACAGACAAACGGGTGAGGGGTAGCAGGCTTCTCCCCCCTCACTGAGGACAGATAGGCCTCAGCCTGATTATGCTTCAGCCATTCATTTCCTGGCTGCAGTCTGTCACAAGATTGATTTGTCCATTTAACCTCTAGAAAAGCCCTGTGTGCTAGGTGATGGGCCATGTCAAATGAACAAGGGCTCTGCACACAATTCCTCCAAAGGGACAGGGACTAGGGAGATACAATACAAACTGTTATATGCCGGTAGGTGATGAGGTATCATCTTGGATTGATTTAAAACCTTAGTTGTTGATGGGAAGTTTTAGAAAAGCATTTTAACGCTTTATATCTTATTTTGCGTCATTGATTGATTTGAGGGACGTGGCACGAAGTCAACTCCTTGCATACTGAGCAGCTACAAATGTGGCTCAGATGATCCAGTAAAATTGTGCGATGGCCATTTAATGTCCTGATAATATGATGTTATTGAAGGTGACGGAGCCGCCATGCCGCCGCCGCTTTCCAGAAAACATGAACGGAATTGGGGTCAAAGGGTTCAGGGGAAAAGCCCAGCCTCCCACTTCACTCTGCCCTCCGATTACAAAGGGAAAACCGCGTTCATTGTTTGAAAATGGAGTGCCTCAACTAAGCCCATATTCATTGGATTCATGTAGAATTGACTTTCAGAGGGGCATGTGAAGGAGAAATGTTCTTCTTGGCTTGTTTTTTTAACAAATTGTGTGTGTTGCACCTGTGCTGTTTCTCAGGGTGACTCAGACCTATGATGCTGGTGCCTGTGTGTACTTCTACTTTGCCTTCAACTACAGGGGACTCAGCGATCCAGTGCATGTGTTTGAACATGTGGAGGTAAACACCATTAGATAGATCATTACAACTGTCCTGATCTATTGTAACCTAGTGGTTCAATGTATCCTGGTGATAATTTGACTTTGGCGTTGCACTCTCACTCCAATAACAATGTGTGATATTGATTGAGTTATGTGTGTATCTTCAATTTACAGCATGCCGCCAGAGAAGAGATCCTTGCCAATGGAGGAAGCTTGTCACATCACCATGGAGGTATGGTATAAACCTGACTTAACCCATATCAGAGTTTTAGAACTCATTAGCCTTTTTTTTTTTTTGTTGCAACTATTTTAATTTTCCTTTGGTTTCTAGGTTTACCAAACATTTACTGAAGCGCAGTTGAAAACTATGCAGCTGCTTTCGGGCTACATTCTCAAAAGTTGGCACTCTTCATGACGGGACAAGTCACGAGGCTCTTCAAAGTTCGATCAAAGTTGCCATGGAAGGCAGCATGGCAGTGTGTTTTGGCCATAGACTGTAAAAAAATATGGACAAAGCGTTCCCCGGGTCTAACATGAACGTAAAATGAAGCCTGTCAGTCCTTGAATTGTAAATTGCCGTCTTTCTAGATCCGTTTGGGCCCAGCTGGCCCATTGGCTGGCCCAGACAACGAGGCGGGACTTCCCCCCCCCCTGCTCCTTAGTTGGTTTTTATTTTGACTCGAGTGGGTGGGGAATCCCGATCATAGACTGTAACGGTAGCCACGCCCCTCAGAACATACGCGACTTTATGGTCATTTTTTTAATAAATGTGACCATAATTTTCCAAAAAGAATATTATGAGATTAGAAATTAGACTTTAAAACTAGTGACTGGAAGCAGAAAGTATTCATGACCATGTTTAAGGTAATACAGTCTAGGTGAAGTTGGGCCCAAATACATGGACTTCTATGGGGCTATGGGTTTTTTTGGGCCCAATGACAGCGCCACAACAGGCCATTATATGAACTTTCAGGAAATCCCGATTTCCTTATGGCTTCACAAAATATCTGTCTGACTGCCCCCCTGGTTTTGGCCCATGTCAGTGAGTGGGCTAACATGTGGTCTTCTCATGAACAAAAAAAAACCCAAATCAATTTAAGCCAGGAGATCTTTCATTACTTCCTTCATGTGTCCAAAATATGTTCCCACTGCACAGAAAATGTCTCTTGAGTCTCTTGAGCCATTTGTTCATTTCAACAATGACCAAATGAAACGTGAGTAAGGGATGGGTGGGGTGAAACCACTCTATGAGCCCCATCAGGGCTAACCGAAATGGCTGCCTTATCTATATTGCCATCCGCCTCACTGTTTTCATACATCACTTCAGGCTATTTATCACGCCTGTCAAAAACAGCATGCAGTGAATCAGCTGCGATATTAAATCACAATTTTTCCTGAAGGCGGGGAAGGGTTCAAAATTAAAAGATTGCTAATAAAAGGAGGCGGTGGGCCAGGGTAAATGATGCTGCCGTTATCGGCGGGTGTATGCTGACCTCCAAACGGTGGCCTGGCCACCCTGTGCAACGCGGGGAGGTGTCCGGGGGAGGAGGGGGCCGATATTGATGCAGCTCCTGTGTGCAAGGCCCACTCTGTAATTGTGATTAATAACAGTGTGGCTTGCTATCTGGGCGCAGACAGGCCGGTTTGTCTGCCCACAATCAGCGCTTGACAAATGGAGCTAGTTTCGCTGGGTTTTGTGTATCAAGGAAAACAGATGTAGTCTAGGAAGGCGAGGTGGGAGGGCACCACAGGAAATATACATTTTTGTAGCCTGTGTTTATAGCAGGTCAGCCTTATGCTGTGTGGGAGCGAGGTGAGGGTGGCCAGGCGTGTGGAAAGCGCTGCCCTTATTTTTTTTTGCTACTCAACATACCATCCGACGAACACCATGTTGGGCAAAGTTTAAAATAGGTGGCGCCTTGGCACTGGATTTCTTTTTATCAAAAAGCTTGCCAAAGTGGCTGTCAAAGTGAGCACAAATATTTAAGAGGCAAAAGCTTCACTGTGTGCTTGATGATTCCGCGGGTGTTATTTGAAATCCAGAACATTGGAAGAAATGTCCTCTTTAACCAGGTCACTAGTGTTGCAGCAGTGGAGAGCTGCGAGAACATCCATCATTGGTGGTGCTGGTGGGGTGGGGGGGGGGGGGGGGGGGAGTCATCCATCCATCAGTCCTGGCCATGGTCTGCGATGGTGCGAGCCCCAGCCTCTCAGCCAATACCCTGGCTCTGTCGTATCAGCGGAGCGCAGGGCCGCTACCTTAGCCCGTCTTTCATGTTCTGACCCCCATTTGTCAAGGCAGCCCAGAGAGAGACAGAGAGGAGTGTGTCAAGGGGTGGCGGCTCAGCTCGCGGTCTCTATAGCCTCCTCTGTATGAGGGCTGCCCCGGGGGCGGCTGGCAGCTCTACCTGACCTTGTGGCTCTGCAGGGCGTCACTTTAGCACACTCAGCCAACTGCACCAGCACTCGGGTCAGGTCACTGCACTGAGGAGACGGGAAAAATGACTGGACTCAGTGACTTTATTTTCCCCGCTCATTAGACCAGCTAGTCTTGTACACATGAGAAATCTGCCACTTTAAGGTGTGTCTGTGTGTTTTATTTTTTATTTCTGTCGCTACTAAAATAACTGCCTGCTCTTCTTTGCATGTCTCAGCTGCACAGACCAAAGCCAGGGGAGATTTATTGCGATAGCGGGCGCAAAAGTGAGAATATGACAAGATAGATGTGTAAATTATCACTGTGATGGAGGCAATGATGCAGTCCCAGCACCTTCTGTTTTCTCTCTCCTTCCGTGAGTAGAGGGAGGGATGGAGGTGGTACAAGGGACGGGAGTAAGGAGAGGGTAGCAGGAGGGTGGCTGTGGGAGGAGGAGAGCAGGCTACTTTCTTAGTTATTGGGTAATTGCTGATTGGGTGACTGACCGGTCCCCCGTCACCATCTGGAGGTGTGTGTGTGGTGCAGCGGGACCCTGGTGGCCCCCCTATATCTGTTGTCAGGAGACGGGCCTCACTAGCCCCACCTAGGTTCCCTGGCGGGGCTTGTTGTCACTGATAACACACAGTTCCTCCAATCTCGCTCTAGCGCTTTAGGCATGCCCCGCCCTCAACACATGCCCTATTAACATGCTGCCCCCCTACCCAATCCCTCATCGGTGACGCGCTGCAGAGGTGCGAGCGTATCCAAATGGAACCGGGGAAGGCGTGTGAACACTTCCATCTTGTCACACTTTCTCATTTTCAGACTCGCCTCTGTATCTAATCTCAGGTGATTACAGTGGTGCCTTTCAAACCAAAGTGTGTTTACCCACCCAGCAGGCACCTGTTCTAGATCGTTCTATTCTCAGATCTATCTTTAGGGTCGGTACAGAAGTGTCATTTTTTTTTCTTTTTTTGTCTGAAGTCAATGTGACCTCAAAAAGCAATACATTTTCCCATAGCACAAGATTCAAGTTTCCGTAATGCTTTTGGGGTTTCATTTGAATCTTAATTTTAACATTATCTTCATCCACCTTCCAAAAGCCCCTCAGCGGGGCCTCTTGGTAAGCTATGTGCAGCTGTGTGGTCGTTGGCGAAGGTTGCAGCAGACAGAAAGGGTGACAGTTCCCGTTGTTGGTATGTTCATAAGCGGTGGAAGTTCTCTTGTATGTTTGGTCCCGCTGTCAATTTCACCACAGTTGTCTCCAGAGTCTCGAGACCTCTCCCTGGCTCCAAACCCTCTGCTAAGAACCTGGACAGCTGGCAGAGCACTGCGCACCCCGCTGAGGCCCTGTGCCACAGCCACGCTCACTCCTCAGGACAGAGTGGGAGCCACAGCAGAGAGTGGCCAAACGCCAAAAGTCATGGCGACAGAACCATTGTGTTTCTGCCGTTTTGGCCCTGGCAGGCTGTCGGCAAACCGAGCCTGTGTCAGCGGGTACAGAACTGTGGTTGGGCCAAGCAAGCACGACAACCTTGGAGGGCACCCCAGAGGAACACACTCTCGTGTACTGTTCTACTCAAACACACATACACACACACACACACACACACACACACACACACACACACACACACACATCAACCCTCCCACCCTTGTGGCTTTGGAGGGAGGGGAGTGGTGGCCCGCTCAGTGAGAGAAAAGAGAGCGAGGGATGGCCGCTACAGCCGCCAGCCGGCCCCTCCTCTGGGAACACACAGAGCCTAATGAGTTTGATAGTCTGCTGAGCTCCATAAATCATGCCATGCAAAACATTTCTCCTCTCTGAATAAAAGCATTTATCACCCTCTGTTTATTCACTCACTCTCACAAGATTGATTGGCTCCCAGCAGCCTGCTGAGCAATCAGCCATGCCGATTCCTCTCCCCCCTCTCCCCCTGTCTTCTTCCTTGTGCATATTTATTTATTTATTTATCTATCTTTTCTCTGTCTTTCAGTGGGGAAACTTCGGAAGGACTGGTTGAGAGAGAGCATCTCCGAAGTGGGCATGGGAATGCTGAAGTCCGTCAAGGAATATGTGGATCCTAACAATATCTTTGGCAACAGGAATCTCCTCTAAGTACCTATCGCCTTCATCTTTGTCTCACCTTTTTCTAATGGGAATCCTTGTGCATTTGGATTAACTAATACTAAATGTGAAATTAACCACCACATGGACCCTAGAGTTTTGAGAAAATAACAGATATATAAGCAATACAAGCGGTGCAATGTGATGCATTGGGAACTTGTATATTGGCTATTTTTGGCGAAAGGATTTCGATAAGAGGGTTAAAGGGAGGGGGCCAAGTCGGCCGCCTCTAGGGAATGAATTGGACAGAAATATATTTTGTTTTATTTAATGAAACAGTCATTTAGTGCCATTTGTTAATTCACCCAACATAACATACCAACTTTCTTTTACATTACGTATCAAATAACATGCTTTAACAATCAGTCGGGGGGGGTCATACACCGTTAATGTTTACTGTAAGTCTGTTCTCATGTATAAACGTGCTTGTTCTGGTCTCACGCACTGGGTGGGTATGATGCAAAATCACAGATTTTTATGATGTTCGCTTAACTGTTAACAGTTCCTTAAGATCCTTAATTCACTTTTTTGTGTTTCTGCTTTTTTGTAAGTCACATTTAATTGTTCTTGTGGTGTATGGCACTACTTTAAGTTGTATAGATGAGTGCACTCTCTAAAGCTCTGTGCCTTTCTAAAGCTATGTGTCTGCCTTTCCCTTCTCTTACACTCCAGTCAGTGTTGTACAGAGAGAGACTACTGTATGTGAACCTCATTTGTTTTTTTGGGGGGGGTGTGTGTGTGTGTGTGTGTGTGTGTACTCCCTAACTATGTCTCTGTAGTGTGTGTGTGTGTGTGTGTGTGTGTGTACTCCCTAACTATGTCTCTGTAGTTAAATGAGAAAAAGAGGTTTCGCATCAGCAATGGCTTTCAGTGGAGTGCCAGACCCAAATCAAGTATACATCAAAAAATAGGAATTAAAAATTCCAAAAAGGTAGCACATCCAAAAATTAAACAAGCGGGGGACAAGGTACTCACATTTCCATTTCTTTATTGGCAAACACCAATTTATTGTTTGCCAATAAAGAAATGGAAATGTGAGTACCTTGTCCCCCGCTTATGTCTCTGTAGTGTGTGTGTCCTCCCCTCCAAAAGTGGACAAAAAGAAGTGGGTCCAACTAGTAAAAGTAATGTCTAGAGATTATACATGTATATTAAGTTTTGTACTGAAAGCTTTTACCTTTCTTGGTCTGGTTTTCCCAGAAAGTTTAGTGGACAAAGCCATCCTGTTGAGATCATTCATGCTTTAGCATGACCATGTCTGCAGACACCTGAATCCTGGTGCTCATGTTGTACCAAAGACTCCATGCTGAACCTGTTCATTACTATAGTATATATATATATTATACACAGATCTTGCAAACATGCTGTTTTTATGTTTGTACATGATGTATATAAAGTACAAACATCACATTCTAGTAATACATGCACAGCTAAATTGTATTTTTTTAAATTAACACCCCCTTAAGATCTGTAAAATGTATTGATATTTGTGACTGTTACTTACATGTGTACTGAAACTTTCTATAACGCACACTATTCGATTACTACTTATTTTCAAGGTGTTGTGACACATTTGTTCAGTTCTGCCTTTTAATTGATGTTCAGAAAACTTTCAGCACAAAAAGAAATGTTAATGTAACTATTGTGTGTGTTTTTGGACGGAATACTACTGTATTGCAGTTTGATACTAAACTTACAACATTCTTCCACGATTATCCATTGATTAAGCCATCTGTTGACTGCAGTAGGCATTTTCGAGACGGTAACCTGCCATTTATTTGAGATTCAAGATGTTTCTGAGGCCAAATAAGAGTACATTCCTTCTCTGCTTGCCGTTTTAGTTCCTTTGTCTCCAGTTTCTTCCCAAGTGTCTATCATCGGATTCATTCATGATATTGCCAGAGAAGCTCTAGTGAAGGAAGTGGTTTGGGACCTGCCACCTTGTGGTGTTATCGCCACAGTTTCATGCATATTTATACCTGTGTCAAAACCTTGTGAGAACTTGAAATCTGAATGTTATGGATGTACCTTTTGTTATTTCCACTGTTATATAACATTAAAAATTTGTCAATGCTTTTTGTGCAATAAATTTAAATAAAACAGTTTTTGTTACAGCTCTCTTTCTCTATAAACATTGAGCTTATATTGTTGCTTCTGGGCTGAGAGGCTTTAAACTAAAGCCACTAAATATACTTTGCTTAGTTGCCCTCTCACCATGGAGCACCCACTTAACAAACCGTTCTGTACATTTTCAACCACACAGAACCAACAGTACTTTTTAATTCAATACTTTATAACAAACAACTGGAGTGTGTGTATATATATACTTCTGCATTTCAGGTTGTCTAGAACCAGCACAAAAGCCTCATTTGGCATGCTTGACAAAGAACTCCATATATGGGCATAAATAAAAGGGACACATAACTGGGTGTAGCATGCATTTCTGGTTGTCCAGAACCAGCACAAAAGCCTCTGCCTGGGCTCTGGACCTGATCACTATATCTCCATATATGGTTCTGAAATCACAACACTGCGCTAGTATACTAAAATTGTAAAAAGATAACATAAAAAGCCCTGAGGGCTTGTTTCCATTGTGGTCCTACACTTAAAGTGACACTTTAATATTTTGATTTTGAATTGAAAATGTTCTTAACCCATTCTGAACGGGCACCCATTTTGGTGTCAGCATCATGTCATGCTTTAGCTATTGAAAAATAGCAGATCTACAAGCTCATATCGCGCCACCGAGTGGCGCGATATGAGCTTGTAGGTCTGCTATTTTTGAAAAATCGAAGAACGACTGACATTTCTAGAATCTGATCTCAGGTCAGAATGGGTTCATCAGACCCAGTGTTTGTCCGGCGGAAACCTCGTATGAATCTGATCTCAGGTCAGAATGGGTTAATATTTAAGTCTTCTTGGCAAAATGTAGCACAAATATGAATTCAGACCTACTGGTGGACCATGCAAGTCAAGAACTATGTAAATTATCATTATCATTATCATTTAAGTAGCATGTGACACAGTGTCAGATTTGTTGTGTGATAACAGATTGTACAAGGGAATATGAATTAACGTGAAAGGTGTACTTTCTACAAACTCTATGAAAGTGGTTCTAATGTGCTAATGTATCTATCTGGCCCTCCATAGGCAGTTGATAAATTGGAAATGCGGACAGCCATCACATTAGTGCCAGGCTGACATCACCACCTTCTATCAACAGCAAGAGCTCTCTGCCCTCTGAAATGCTGCTATTATGCCTGAGTTACAATTATTAAAATGTGTGTGGCAGTGGCGTGCACAGACATTTAGAGGGACAGGTGCTCAAGTGAAAAAAAGGACACCTTGTGCCGCGCGTGGAACTGGCCGGTTGCCTTAAAGGACCACTTCACCACTTTTCAACCTAATATTAGGTCTTCACTAATAATAATCATGATAAACTGGCAGTTGAAAGGTGAAAGTGCTTTTTTGAAACTACAAAACATTTCAAAGTAAAAAGTTCCAGCATGTGTCTCCACAGTAAGCTGAATAATAAAAAGTGTGAATGAAGTTTCTAGGTGAAAGTGCTTTTTTGACGTGCCAATGTCTGCCATTGAGCCCCATTGTAAATCTCTCAAATTTGAAAACAATATATTTCTAAAACTATGAAACATTTCAAAGATTCCTTTTCAGGCAAACATGTCCACCATAAGATGAACCTAAGTAGGCTAGAATGGGGTTGGTAGGTTTAAGTATGTAGGACTAGTAGCATGCCAAAGTTTGTGCTATTGCCATATAGAATGCATTGGGCGTTTAAGTTAAATAACTCAGAAACTACAAAACATTTCAAAGTAAAAATTTCCAGCATGTGTCTCCACAGTAAGCTGAATAATAAAAAGTGTGAATGGAGTTTCTAGGTGAAAGTGCTTTTTTGACGTGCCAATGTCTGCCATTGAGCCCCATTGTAAATCTCTCAAATTTGAAAGCACTATATTTCTAAAACTATGAAACATTTCAAAGATTCCTTTTCAGGCAAACATGTCCACCATAAGATGAACCTAAGTAGGCTAGAATGGGGTTGGTAGGTTTAAGTATGTAGGACTAGTAGCATGCCAAAGTTTGTGCTATTGCCATATAGAATGCATTGGGCGTTTAAGTTAAACTAGAAAGCAGTTCCCTGCAGAAACTGCGTGGGCTCGCCAAAAGACGCAATGTATATAATGTACAGTAGAAAATGTATTAAAGCTGAAGGAAAAGTTTAAAAAAGAATGTATAAAAATCGGTAAAAAGAATAAGCATAAATAACTGCATAAAGCGGAATAAAGTATGTGGAAGTAGTACGATGCCCAAATTAAAGCTGAAGTAAAAGTTAAAAAAAAGTATGAAAATTTGTAAAAACTATAGTTTAAGCAGAATAAAGTATGTGGAAGTTGTAGAAGTGTTTTTAAAAGTTTTTTTTTAAATGTAATAAAAAATAAAAAATAAAAAAATAAATTGAAGTTTTTCTTTTTAAGTAAAAAAAAAAAAAAAAGTTTTTTATTTTTAAGTTTTCATTTTTTTTCATTTTTTTCATTTTTTTTCTTTTTTTTAATTTTTTTAATTTTTTTGAAAATATTTTTTTATAAACGTGTGTGCGTGCGTGCGTGCGTGCGTGCGTGCGTGCGTGCGTGCGCTTGTGAGAGCTGTGTAAAGGCCAGCCAATAGGAAGACAGGGTGTGTGCGTGCGTGCGTGCGTGCGTGCGCTTGCGAGAGCTGTGTAAAGGGCAACCAATAGGAAGACAGGGTGTGTGTGTGCGTGCGTGCGTGCGTGCGTGCGTGCGTGCTCTTTTGCGAGAGCTGTGTAAAGGCCATCCAATTGCACAAATAGCAGACCTACAAGCCCACAAGGTATCGCAGAGCAACTCATTGAGATCTTGTAACTTTAATTTCAGCCCTGTAATTAAGCCCTTATATGTCTCAGCTGTGGAAGTGTAAAAGACTGCCAGCACTATGGCTGGGAGTGGCGCGCTATGAACTTGAAGATCGGCTATTTTACAATGATCCTGAATGGGGGGAAACTATGCCCGAACAAATTGCTCTATCGCAAAAAGTAAAAGTCGAATGCAAATATTTTTTTCGCTGTGAGTGGCCTGAGATATTGAGGTACACCATGTGCGATTGTGTTGTTGGTACGATCGAAAATGTGGTTATAAGAGCGAGTTAAGAATTGTCATCGCGATAATTTCCTCATAAGATTTCTACAATGGATGTCAATGAGCAGATTGACTGTATTTGTGTCACTTAAAAGGCCGTAGTTCACATTCTGTATGTCTCTGTGTTTTGGTGGTCACATTGTGTGAAAGAGGACATGTGTGGCTACAAAATGACCAAAGGACATGCGTGTAAAGTGAATATCTTGGCCGGGACGGCAATTTGTTTGGTAAATTTTCAAGGAAAGATTTTCTGTTCACGCACTCTAGTGAAAGAAGCCCTGCACTCTAACTTGGCACTAATTAGGCGAAACGGCCTGCGATTGAACTGCGATTTCGGAAAAACCGTTTAACGTATTCGAATACGGTTTGAACCACGAAAAAGTCCAGAGTCGTGTGAGCTTTCTAAAGTTTAAATCACGTTTCTACGACAAAGTATGCCAGAGTAATGAGGCTGCAAAAGTGAGGTTGATTTAGAGATAAATCCCATACATTGTCAATGGGAGGAAAAAACTATAAATAAAGTTAAATATTTTAAAAAGTATAAACTTTTTCAAAACAACTTTTTCACCAATGAAAGTTCAAAGATAGATGAACATTATAAAGTTTGAATGAAGTTTCAAAGTGAAAGTATGACGGAGTAATAAGAGCTCAAAAAAGTTAACTGTGAAAGATGGGACCTTTCTTCCATCGACTCTCACTATAAAGAATGTAAAAAAAAGTTAAAAAGTTAAAAAGTATAAAAAGTATAAAACTTTGTAAAAATTCAAATGTTGGCAATAATAACTGCAAAGAGCTGAACAGTTTGAAGTTTGAACTAAATTTCTAGCATAAAGTATGTGGAAGTAGTAGGGTGCCAAAAAAAAGGGCAAATTCAAAATCCAAGGGTAACAATAGTGTGCTCGCTGAGGCGAGCCCACAATAACTCAGAAACTACAAAACATTTCAAAGTAAAAAGTTCCAGCATGTGTCTCCACAGTAAGCTGAATAATAAAAAGTGTGAATGAAGTTTCTAGGTGAAAGTGATTTTTTGACGTGCCACTATCTGCCATTATACATTTCTTAATTTGAAAGCACTATATTTCTAAAACTATGAAACATTTCAAATATTCCTTTTCAGGCAAACATGTCCACCGTAAGATGAACCTGGCTAGAATGGGGTTGCTAGGTGTAAGTATGTAGGTCTAGTAGCATGCCAAAGTTTGTGCTATTGCCATAGAGAATGCATTGGGCGTTTAAGTTAAATAACTCAGAAACTACAAAACATTTCAAAGTAAAAAGTTCCAGCATATGTCTCCACAGTAAGCTGAATAATAAAAAGTGTGAATGGAGTTTCTAGGTGAAAGTGCTTTTTTGACGTGCCAATGTCTGCCATTGAGCCCCATTGTAAATCTCTCAAATTTGAAAGCACTATATTTCTAAAACTATGAAAAATGTAAAAGATTCCTTTTCAGGCAAACATGTCCACCATAAGATGAACCTAAGTAGGCTAGAATGGGGTTGCTAGGTTTAAGTATGTAGGACTAGTAGCATGCCAAAGTTTGTGCTATTGCCATAGAGAATGCATTGGGCGTTTAAGTTAAATAACTCAGAAACTTCAAAACATTTCAAAGTAAAAATTTCCAGCATGTGTCTCCACAGTAAGCTGAATAATAAAAAGTATGAATGGAGTTTCTAGGTGAAAGTGCTTTTTTGACGTGCCAATGTCTGCCATTGAGCCCCATTGTAAATCTCTCAAATTTGAAAGCACTATATTTCTAAAACTATGAAACATTTCAAAGATTCCTTTTCAGGCAAACATGTCCACCATAAGATGAACCTAAGTAGGCTAGAATGGGGTTGGTAGGTGTAAGTATGTAGGACTAGTAGCATGCCAAAGTTTGTGCTATTGCCATAGAGAATGCATTGGGCGTTTAAGTTAAATAACTCAGAAACTACAAAACATTTCAAAGTAAAAAGTTCCAGCATGTGTCTCCACAGTAGGCTGAATAATAAAAAGTGTGAATGAAGTTTCTAGGTGAAAGTGATTTTTTGACGTGCCACTATCTGCCATTATACATTTCTTAATTTGAAAGCACTATATTTCTAAAACTATGAAACATTTCAAATATTCCTTTTCAGGCAAACATGTCCACCATAAGATGAACCTGGCTAGAATGGGGTTGCTAGGTGTAAGTATGTAGGACTAGTAGCATGCCAAAGTTTGTGCTATTGCCATAGAGAATGCATTGGGCGTTTAAGTTAAATAACTCTGAAACTACAAAACATTTCAAAGTAAAAAGTTCCAGCATATGTCTCCACAGTAAGCTGAATAATAAAAAGTGTGAATGGAGTTTTTAGGTGAAAGTGCTTTTTTGACGTGCCAATGTCTGCCATTGAGCCCCATTGTAAATCTCTCAAATTTGAAAGCACTATATTTCTAAAACTATGAAAAATTTCAAAGATTCCTTTTCAGGCAAACATGTCCACCGTAAAATGAACCTTATAGGCTAGAATGGGGTTGGTAGGTTTAAGTATGTAGGAATAGTAGCATGCCAAAGTTTGTGCTATTGCCATAGAGAATGCATTGGGTGTTTAAGTTAAATAACTCAGAAACTACAAAACATTTCAAAGTAAAAAGTTCCAGCATGTGTCTCCACAGTAAGCTGAATAATAAAAAGTGTGAATGGAGTTTCTAGGTGAAAGTGCTGTTTTTTACGTGCCAATGTCTGCCATTGAGCCCCATTGTAAATCTCTCAAATTTGAAAGCACTACATTTCTAAAACTATGAAACATTTCAAAGATTCCTTTTCAGGCAAACATGTCCACCGTAAGATGAACCTAAGTAGGCTAGAATGGGATTGCTAGGTTTAAGTATGTAGGGCTAGTAGCATGCCAAAGTTTGTGCTATTGCCATAGAGAATGCATTGGGCGTTTAAGTTAAATAACTCAGAAACTACAAAACATTTCAAAGTAAAAAGTTCCAGCATGTGTCTCCACAGTAAGCTGAATAATAAAAAGTGTGAATGGAGTTTCTAGGTGAAAGTGCTTTTTTGACGTGCCAATGTCTGCCATTGAGCCCCATTGTAAATCTCTCAAATTTGAAAGCACTATATTTCTAAAACTATGAAACATTTCAAAGATTTCTTTTCAGGCAAACATGTCCACCATAAGATGAACCTAAGTAGGCTAGAATGGGGTTGCTAGGTGTAAGTATGTAGGACTAGTAGCATGCCAAAGTTGGTGCTATTGCCATAGAGAATGCATAATGTGTCTCAAACTCCGCAACACCCATTCTGATACACCGCTATACTTTTAAGTATGTTGCGGTAGAGAGAACGTCTGTTTCGGTAATGATAATTTAATAATGTCAGATTGAATCCTCGTTCTTCATCATATGGGTAAAAAACGATGGGTTATAGCCCATCGTTTTTTTAATTTTAGATTTTTTTTAAATCCTCGTTTTTCATCATTTTGGAACATGGGTTATAGCCCATCTTTCTTTTTTTTCTTTTCTTTTTTTTATTGTCGTTTTTCATCATTTTGGACCATGGGCTATAGCCCATATAGTACAGCATACTATAGCACGCTGTTTTTCATCATTTTTGAGGATTTGAAAAAAAAAATAAAATAAAAAAACGATGGGAAATATCCTCGTTTTTCATCATTTTTGAGCCCATACCGTACGGCATACTATAGCACGCCGTTTTTCATCATTTTTGAGGATAAAAAAAAAAAAAAACGAAACGAAATAGACATCTAAAACAGGTCTATTTTTAGACGTGTTTTAGACGTCTATTTTTAGATGTTTTTTATCCCATTTTTAGACGTTCGTCTAATAGCCCATATCGTACGGCATACTGTAGCACGCCGTTTTTCATCATTTCTGAGGATTTGAAAAGAATGAAAAAAAAACGATGGGTTATAGCCCATTGTTTTTTGAAAAAAAGTATATCCTCGTTTTTCATCATTTTTGAGCCCATACCGTACGACATACTATAGCACGCCGTTTTTCATCATATTTGAGGATTTAAAAAAAACGAAAAAAAAAAAAACGAAACGAAATAGACGTCTAAAAAACGTTTAGGTTGTAGCCCATCGTTTTTTGAATTCTTGATTTTTTTTTTTATCCTCGTTTTTCATCATTTTTGACCATGTCGTACGGCATACTATATAGCACGCCATTTTTCATCCTTTTTGAGGATTTGAAAAAAATGGAAAAAAACGATGGGTTAGCCCATCGTTTTTTGAATTTTTGAAAAAAGAATTATCCTCGTTTTTCATCATTTTTGAGCCCATACCGTACGGCATACTATAGCACGCCGTTTTTCATCATTTTTGAGGATTTGAAAAAAATGAACGAAACGAAATAGACTAATAGTCTAAAAATAGACGTCTAAAACACGTCTATTTTCAGACGTGTTTTAGACGTCTATTTTTAGATGTTTTTCATCCCATTTTTAGACGCTCGTCTAATAGCCCATACCGTACGACATACTATAGCACGCCGTTTTTCATCATTTTTGAGGATTTGAAAAGAATGAAAAAAAAAACAAAAAACGATGGGTTATAGCCCATCGTTTTTAGATTTTTTGATAATTTTTTTAATCCTCGTTTTTCATCATTTTTGACCATGGGCTATAGCACATACCGTACGGCATACTATAGCACGCCGTTTTTCATCATTTATGAGGATTTGAGACGTCTAAAAAAAGACGTCTAAAACACGTCTATTTTTTAGACGCTCGTCTAATAGCCCATATCGTACGACATACTGTAGCATGCCGTCTTTCATCATTTTTGAGGATTTGAAAAAAATGAAAAAAACGATGGGTTATAGCCCATCGTTTTTTGAATTTTTGATTTTTTTTAATCCTCGTTTTTCATCATTTTTGACCATCCTAGGAGCAATAGCCGGCTATTAGACGTGCGTCTAAAAATGGGATAAAAAAACGTCTAAAAATAGACGTCTAAAAAACGTCTAAGAATAGACGTCTAAAACACGTCTATTTTTAGACGTGTTTTTAGATGGGTTATAGCCCATCGTTTTTTGAATTTTTGAAGAAACACAAATCCTCGTTTTTAATCATTTTTGACCATGGGCTATAGCCCATATCGTACGGCATACTATAGCACGCCGTTTTTCATCATTTTTGAGGATTTGAAAAAAAAAAAAAAAAAAAACATGGGTTATAGCCCATCGTTTTCAGAATTTTAGAATTCTTTTTTATCCTCGTTTTTCATCATTTTTGACCATCCTACTGAGCAATAGCCGGCTATTAGACGTGCGTCTAAAAATGGGATAAAAAAACTTCTAAAAATAGACGTCTATTTTTAAACGTTTTTTATCCCATTTTTAGACGCTCGTCTAATAGCCCATATCGTACGGCATACTATAGCATGCCGCTTTTCATCATTTTTGAGGATTTGAAAAAAATGAAAAAACAAACAAAACATGGGTTATAGCCCATCGTTTTTTGAATTTTTGAATTTCTTTTTTATCCTCGTTTTTCATCATTTTTGACCATGGGCTATAGCCCATACCGTACGGCATACTATAGCATGCCGTTTTTCATCATTTTTGAGGATTTGAAAAAAAAAAAAAAAAACATGCGTTATAGCCCATCGTTTTTAGAATTTTTGAAAAAAAACAATCCTCGTTTTTCATCATTTTGGACCATGGGCTAAAGCCCATACCGTACGGCATACTATAGCACGCCGCTTTTCGTCATGTTTGAGGATTTGAAAAAAGAAAAAAGAAAAAAAAACATGGGTTATAGCCCATCGTTTTTTGAACTTTTGAAAAAGAAATTATCCTCGTTTTTCATCATTTTTGACCATCCCACTGAGCAATAGCCGGCTATTAGACGTGCGTCTAAAAATGGGATAAAAAACACGTTTTTTATCCCATTTTTAGACGCTGCCTAATAGCCCATATCGTACGGCATACTATAGCACGCCGTTTTTCATCATTTTTGAGGATAAAAAAAAAAAAAAAAAAAAAAAAGTGTTATAGCCCATCGTTTTTTGAATTTTTGAAAAAAAGAATTAACCTCGTTTTTCATCATTTTGGACCATGGGCTATAGCCCATATCGTACGGCATACTATAGCACGCCGTTTTTCATCATTTTTGAGGATTTGAAAAAAAGTGAAAAAAAGAAAAAAAAACGATGGGTTATAGCCCATCGTTTTTTTCTTTTTTTTTCTTTTTTTATCCTTGTTTTTCATCATTTTGGACCATGGGCTATAGCCCATATCGTACGGCATACTATAGCACGCCGTTTTTCATCATTTTTGAGGATTTGAAAAAAATGAAAAAATGAAAAAAACGATGGGTTATAGCCCATCGTTTTTTGAATTTTTGAAGAAAAACAAATCCTTGTTTTTAATCATTTTTGACCATGGGCTATAGCCCATATCGTACGGCATACTATAGCACGCCGTTTTTCATCATTTTTGAGGATTTGAAAATCGTTTTTTGAATTTTTGAAATTTTTTTTATCCTCGTTTTTCATCATTTTTGACCATCCTACTGAGCAATAGCCGGCTATTAGACGTGCGTCTAAAAATGGGATAAAAAAACGTCTAAAAATAGACGTCTAAAAAACGTCTAAAAATAGACGTCTAAAACACGTCTATTTTTAGACGTGATTTAGACGTTTTGAAAAAACGTCCTCAAAAAAACGAAATAAACAAAAAACGATAGGTTATAGCCCATCGTTTTTTGAATTTTTGATTTTTTTCAAATCCTCAAAAATGATGAAAAACGGCTTGCTATAGTATGCCGTACAGTATGGGCTATAGCCCATGTTCAAAAATGGGATAAAAAACGTCTAAAAATAGTCGTGTTTTAGACGTGTATTTTTTGACGTTTTTATCCCATTTTTAGACGCTCGTCTAATAGCCCATACTGTTCGGCATACTATAGCACGCCGTTTTTCATCATTTTTGAGGATTTGAAAAAAATGAAGAAAAAAAAAAACGATGGGTTATAGCCCATCGTTTTTTGAATTTTAGATTTATTTTCAAATCCTCAAAAATGATGAAAAACGGCGTGCTATAGTATGCACAGCCTAGTTGATTGTTTAGTAACTTCCATAGCTCCCGAGGATTGTTTTTGATTTCCTCGGCTTTATCATTGATAAAGTTACATTTGGCTGATTTGGTCATGGCAATTACACTGTTTCTTAGCTTGTTACACTGGGCTTTTAGGTTGCACAGTTTGGTTTGGAGATCACTGTCGAAGCGCTTGCACTTGGCTAGTTTGGACTTGCATTTAAGAAGTTCAGAGCATTTGTTGTCTCTGGCTTTCATTGCAGTCAGTATGTCCGAATTCATCCATGGCTCCGAGCGGGTTTTGACCCTGACGGTTCTCAAAGGAGCCATGATGTTTAGTACTGATGTAAATTTGGTTTTAAAGCCAAGCCATGCTTCTTCGACTAGTGAGCTCCTGAGCACATCGGACCAATCCAGATTCTCCAGTTCAAGGTTAAAGGCCTCACTAGAGTAGGTTTTGAGGTCCCTAGATATGACTGTTTTGTGACAGTCAAACTTTAGTTTTTGTATTTTGCGGGTACAGAAAATCATAAAATGATCACTGAGCCCACATACAATAACCCCTTTCTTTGAGATTCTGGATTTGTCCGAGGTCAGAATGAGATCAATGACAGTTTGAGAAGAATCACACACTCTTGTGGGTTGGGTAATTAGCTGACTGATACTATGCAGATCACAAAACCGACTAAATGACTTGAACACAGGAGCTTCCTTATGACGCATATCCGTATTGTAGTCGCCAATCAGGATCTTCTCTACACATTCCTCCCCAGCTAAGCACCCCACAAGTATATCATAGAACTAATTCTGATCAGGGGGTCTATAGACGGTGCCCACTAATACCGATTTAGCATTTTTGAAAATTAATTCAACCCACACAGTTTCAATTTCATCATGCTGCAAGTCAGTACGAGTAATGTATTCAGTATCTTGGTGAATATACATGCACACGCCACCACCATGCCTGTTTCTGTCATTTCTAATGACTGAGTAATTTTCTATTTCAATCTCTGGGTCTTTAGTAGACTCATCAAGTTTAGTTTCAGAGAAACACAGTATGTTTGCCTTACCGTTCTGGAACAGATGTCTGATCTCAGCTAGTTTGGGACTCAAGCTATTCACATTCAAATGGAACAGGTGAAGGCCGTTGGATGCGACGATTGTGTTAATTTCGTCTGTGTTGAAGTATTCAGAGGTGTGACCGAGGATGGGCGTGTCCGCGGCTGAGGTGTGAGTGGGGAGGGGCGGTGGAATGTGGGGGGTGGCGCCGTTGAACATGTCTGAACATGTCTGAACATGTCTGGACATGTCTGTAGGCCAGGTCAGATCCATCCTGGTGTCTGGGTCCGTGGCTGGGGTGGGAATGGGTGGTCTATTATCCTCTGTAGTCCTGGGTTGACTGTGGATGTGGGGGAGGGGGTGGTGTTCCTCGTTCAGCTCCATGATCACTGCCGCTGGGGTGGCTTCGGCGAACAAGACGCCTGCGGTGGTATGTGGGGGTCCGCTGGCGTTGGTTGTCTGCAGTTCATGGGCTGATCTTGAAGTTGCGTCCGTGGTCCGTTCCGTGGGGGAGGCGCTCGAGGCGCTCGCGGCGCTCTGGAAGGCGTGGAAGCCGTGGTGCGTTGCGATGGGAACGGCCGTTGTTTGCGGAAGCAACAGTTGCTGCTGTGAGTGCAGTCTTGCTTGTGATCGGGTAACCGGTCCAGGATTGAAGTGAATATCTCCCGATAGTAACAAGAAAAGAATAATCACAGTTCTGCGATCCATCTTGCCAGTCGGGGGCTTGTACTTGCGATTCGGGTTTGCTGTTAACAGGCCATGAATCGCTGCTGATCCAAAAGAAATGTGTTTACATTCAACGCCAGTTAGAAGGTAAAAATCGCTGTGAAACTCCTCCGCTTCGATTCCGTGACGTTCCATCTCTTCTTGGTGGTGTAAGGTCCATGTTGGATTAAAGTATGCGTCCGTAATCCATAGCATGAAGAGGAGGAAAAAGGCGGAAAAGGTTGAAAACATAGCTAACTAGAAAAAGTGCCCTTCTGGGCACAGGTCTCCACCAGGATTTCTTCCTCAGCCTAGTGGGAATATGCGTGCACAGTTTCATCGCAATCGGACGCTGCGTTGAGGAGTTGTGGCGATTTGTACAAAGCGGGCTACTCCTGAAAACTGTAGGAGCCAATCGTGGCCAATCAGGATGGAATATGAGAAATCAAACAAACCTGTCTTGATCACATGACTATGGAGATCATGTGTACCGATTTGCGTGAAATTTGGATAAAATCTGAAGGAGTAATAGAAAATGTGTTTTACATATGTCGGCCTCCTGGTGGCGCTATAAAGAGCAGATGTGAAAAATTCCAGGCAAAGGTTTTTCCTTGGCCTCTAGGGAGTTGGCATACAAAGTTATCCACAGATCCATGCAGTTAGAGGTAAAAACACTTTTGGGCCAGTTATAGCGCCACCTTGAGGCTGAGTTGAAATTGTTCATGTGGCATTTCGTCCTCGGCCTAGTGGGAATGTGGGTGCACAATTTCACGGAAATCACGCGATGTGTTCATGATTTGCAGCATTTTGTTTGAAACTGAGCACTCCTGTGAACTTTGGAAGCCAATCTTAGCCAATCAGGATGGCGTCTGAGAAATCTGAAAGACCGGTTTCGTTGAATGGCTCTAGAGAGACTGTGTACCAATTTGCGTGATGTTTGGACAAAATCTGTAGGTGTACTGTGCAAAAACTTGTTTTGCACAAAGCGGCCTCCTGGTGGCGCTATAACAGGCCGTTCTGGAAAGTTTGGGGCAGAGGTTGATCGTTGGCATCCAGGGAGTGTGTGTGCAAAATTTGGCATCGACCGGGTTAACGGTGGCCGAGATTAGCTCCTCACGGACGGACGGACACACACATGGACGGACACACGGACGGACGGAGTGTACGGCATACTATAGCACGCCGTTTTTCATCATTTTTGAGGATTTGAAAATCGTTTTTTGAATTTTTGAAATTTTTTTTATCCTCGTTTTTCATCATTTTTGACCATCCTACTGAGCAATAGCCGGCTATTAGACGTGCGTCTAAAAATGGGATAAAAAAACGTCTAAAAATAGACGTCTAAAAAACGTCTAAAAATAGACGTCTAAAACACGTCTATTTTTAGACGTGATTTAGACGTTTTGAAAAAACGTCCTCAAAAAAACGAAATAAACAAAAAACGATAGGTTATAGCCCATCGTTTTTTGAATTTTTGATTTTTTTCAAATCCTCAAAAATGATGAAAAACGGCTTGCTATAGTATGCCGTACAGTATGGGCTATAGCCCATGTTCAAAAATGGGATAAAAAACGTCTAAAAATAGTCGTGTTTTAGACGTGTATTTTTTGACGTTTTTATCCCATTTTTAGACGCTCGTCTAATAGCCCATACTGTTCGGCATACTATAGCACGCCGTTTTTCATCATTTTTGAGGATTTGAAAAAAATGAAGAAAAAAAAAAACGATGGGTTATAGCCCATCGTTTTTTGAATTTTAGATTTATTTTCAAATCCTCAAAAATGATGAAAAACGGCGTGCTATAGTATGCACAGCCTAGTTGATTGTTTAGTAACTTCCATAGCTCCCGAGGATTGTTTTTGATTTCCTCGGCTTTATCATTGATAAAGTTACATTTGGCTGATTTGGTCATGGCAATTACACTGTTTCTTAGCTTGTTACACTGGGCTTTTAGGTTGCACAGTTTGGTTTGGAGATCACTGTCGAAGCGCTTGCACTTGGCTAGTTTGGACTTGCATTTAAGAAGTTCAGAGCATTTGTTGTCTCTGGCTTTCATTGCAGTCAGTATGTCCGAATTCATCCATGGCTCCGAGCGGGTTTTGACCCTGACGGTTCTCAAAGGAGCCATGATGTTTAGTACTGATGTAAATTTGGTTTTAAAGCCAAGCCATGCTTCTTCGACTAGTGAGCTCCTGAGCACATCGGACCAATCCAGATTCTCCAGTTCAAGGTTAAAGGCCTCACTAGAGTAGGTTTTGAGGTCCCTAGATATGACTGTTTTGTGACAGTCAAACTTTAGTTTTTGTATTTTGCGGGTACAGAAAATCATAAAATGATCACTGAGCCCACATACAATAACCCCTTTCTTTGAGATTCTGGATTTGTCCGAGGTCAGAATGAGATCAATGACAGTTTGAGAAGAATCACACACTCTTGTGGGTTGGGTAATTAGCTGACTGATACTATGCAGATCACAAAACCGACTAAATGACTTGAACACAGGAGCTTCCTTATGACGCATATCCGTATTGTAGTCGCCAATCAGGATCTTCTCTACACATTCCTCCCCAGCTAAGCACCCCACAAGTATATCATAGAACTAATTCTGATCAGGGGGTCTATAGACGGTGCCCACTAATACCGATTTAGCATTTTTGAAAATTAATTCAACCCACACAGTTTCAATTTCATCATGCTGCAAGTCAGTACGAGTAATGTATTCAGTATCTTGGTGAATATACATGCACACGCCACCACCATGCCTGTTTCTGTCATTTCTAATGACTGAGTAATTTTCTATTTCAATCTCTGGGTCTTTAGTAGACTCATCAAGTTTAGTTTCAGAGAAACACAGTATGTTTGCCTTACCGTTCTGGAACAGATGTCTGATCTCAGCTAGTTTGGGACTCAAGCTATTCACATTCAAATGGAACAGGTGAAGGCCGTTGGATGCGACGATTGTGTTAATTTCGTCTGTGTTGAAGTATTCAGAGGTGTGACCGAGGATGGGCGTGTCCGCGGCTGAGGTGTGAGTGGGGAGGGGCGGTGGAATGTGGGGGGTGGCGCCGTTGAACATGTCTGAACATGTCTGAACATGTCTGGACATGTCTGTAGGCCAGGTCAGATCCATCCTGGTGTCTGGGTCCGTGGCTGGGGTGGGAATGGGTGGTCTATTATCCTCTGTAGTCCTGGGTTGACTGTGGATGTGGGGGAGGGGGTGGTGTTCCTCGTTCAGCTCCATGATCACTGCCGCTGGGGTGGCTTCGGCGAACAAGACGCCTGCGGTGGTATGTGGGGGTCCGCTGGCGTTGGTTGTCTGCAGTTCATGGGCTGATCTTGAAGTTGCGTCCGTGGTCCGTTCCGTGGGGGAGGCGCTCGAGGCGCTCGCGGCGCTCTGGAAGGCGTGGAAGCCGTGGTGCGTTGCGATGGGAACGGCCGTTGTTTGCGGAAGCAACAGTTGCTGCTGTGAGTGCAGTCTTGCTTGTGATCGGGTAACCGGTCCAGGATTGAAGTGAATATCTCCCGATAGTAACAAGAAAAGAATAATCACAGTTCTGCGATCCATCTTGCCAGTCGGGGGCTTGTACTTGCGATTCGGGTTTGCTGTTAACAGGCCATGAATCGCTGCTGATCCAAAAGAAATGTGTTTACATTCAACGCCAGTTAGAAGGTAAAAATCGCTGTGAAACTCCTCCGCTTCGATTCCGTGACGTTCCATCTCTTCTTGGTGGTGTAAGGTCCATGTTGGATTAAAGTATGCGTCCGTAATCCATAGCATGAAGAGGAGGAAAAAGGCGGAAAAGGTTGAAAACATAGCTAACTAGAAAAAGTGCCCTTCTGGGCACAGGTCTCCACCAGGATTTCTTCCTCAGCCTAGTGGGAATATGCGTGCACAGTTTCATCGCAATCGGACGCTGCGTTGAGGAGTTGTGGCGATTTGTACAAAGCGGGCTACTCCTGAAAACTGTAGGAGCCAATCGTGGCCAATCAGGATGGAATATGAGAAATCAAACAAACCTGTCTTGATCACATGACTATGGAGATCATGTGTACCGATTTGCGTGAAATTTGGATAAAATCTGAAGGAGTAATAGAAAATGTGTTTTACATATGTCGGCCTCCTGGTGGCGCTATAAAGAGCAGATGTGAAAAATTCCAGGCAAAGGTTTTTCCTTGGCCTCTAGGGAGTTGGCATACAAAGTTATCCACAGATCCATGCAGTTAGAGGTAAAAACACTTTTGGGCCAGTTATAGCGCCACCTTGAGGCTGAGTTGAAATTGTTCATGTGGCATTTCGTCCTCGGCCTAGTGGGAATGTGGGTGCACAATTTCACGGAAATCACGCGATGTGTTCATGATTTGCAGCATTTTGTTTGAAACTGAGCACTCCTGTGAACTTTGGAAGCCAATCTTAGCCAATCAGGATGGCGTCTGAGAAATCTGAAAGACCGGTTTCGTTGAATGGCTCTAGAGAGACTGTGTACCAATTTGCGTGATGTTTGGACAAAATCTGTAGGTGTACTGTGCAAAAACTTGTTTTGCACAAAGCGGCCTCCTGGTGGCGCTATAACAGGCCGTTCTGGAAAGTTTGGGGCAGAGGTTGATCGTTGGCATCCAGGGAGTGTGTGTGCAAAATTTGGCATCGACCGGGTTAACGGTGGCCGAGATTAGCTCCTCACGGACGGACGGACACACACACGGACGGACACACGGACGGACGGAGTGCAAAACATACTCTCCCCCCATGCCTTCGGCCTGGTGGAGACAATAAGTGTCTGAGCTGAAATCGACATGTAAATATGAAATAAATGCTTAAACATGTAGCTATAGGTGCAAAGACCACAAGTGAACCTTTCATGCCTGTTTTCTCAACTCGCTGTTTCTCTGTAAGACATTGCTCTATAAGCCATATCTCCAAAACTGGTGGGTGAAACTGAACATGACCAATATGTCAATTTGAAGCTATGATTCCCTGCTTTCATATATATTTCATATTGTGGGTGTGCAAAGGTGCAAATTCCCAAAAGATAATTAGTTTATTTACTTATGTAGGGAAAAATGGGAACAAAACGAATGGAAATAATTACACACATATATATGATTATTATTACTACCATAGCCCATAGCCATATAGAAACTCAGACTTTCTTTGTTTAAAAAAGAACCTTGGGGGATTAATAAAGTGACAACTTTTACAATATCTCCATTACCATTATCCAAATTAATTCCTGATGCATTTATGGCCTAAACGGCTTCCCATACTCGACTAAAGAGCCTTGATCCTATAGCCGGGTAGTAGAGCAGCACCATATAGCCTAGTCGACACTAGCATAGTAGAACACAGGCAGGATTGATTGATTATTTTACAGTTTGCAGAATTACAGTACATTTCACTGTACAACTCAATACAATAACTGTTAACTGTGAGTGGACGACACCATAAAGCATTACACTTGTTTACAATAGGGCCCACCATTTTCAATTCATCAAAATTAGACGTACAAATATACACGACAACTATAAATCCGACAATGTTCCATGATTTAAACACTCTCAGAGAACAAATTAACCCTGATTTTACAATATAGATTGGGGGTCCCAGAGATAGAAATACCACTCAATGGGGGTAGCCTAATGCATGTCAAACTAGCCCTAACAATAACCTCACAAAACAACTAGTCGGTGTTGTTGGAAAGTAATCAACGGGGCTCGAACCGGCAAAGTTAAGTTGCTAGGTTTAGAGATAGAGTTCTATATTGTCTATGTAAGCCATGACGTCAGCGTCAGCCGCCCTTCCAGAGCCACTTCCGGACACGTGTACAGTTACGTTAATAATTCTACTCGAGTTGGAAGCATTAAAGACCCATTTAACCCTCATTGGCTTCCTTTCTTTTCCCTTTTTGCTTCCTATATGATGAATTCCTGTTCTGTTCTTTAACTATATAGAATTGTCTATTTGTATGTCTCTAAATGTTTTGATGAATTGAACAATGTGGACCCTGTTGTAAACAAGTGTAATGCTTAATTGGGTCGTCCACTCACAGTTAACAGTCTTTGCATTGAGTTTGTGCTTGAAATGTACTGTAATTCTACAAACTGTTAATAAATATTTCAATCAATCAAACCAGAGCTAGACTACACCATGATATATTATTAGGAGTACAATAACTTTGCATTGTGAATAAAAAGGTATAGCCACAGTGGGGTTGCAGTGTAATGCTTAATTGGGTCGTCCACTCACAGTTAACAGTCTTTGTATTGAGTTTGTGCTTAAAATGTACTGTAAATTCTACAAACCGTTAATAAATATTTCAATCAATCAATCAAAAATGAATCAATGATTGAGAAAAACATCAGGGGGGTTTGAACCCGTGAAGTTACATAAGGTTGTATTGAAAGTCGGGTGTTTAGACCGCTAGACCACTAAGGACGCTGCCAGAAAAGGGACTAATGTCTGTATTGACTATTCAAGCCGTGACGTAACCCGCTTCCGGGTCTTACTCAAGAAAGCTCACGTCATACATTTTCTTTTCTTTACAGTTACATTAATAATAATTATAGTCGAGTTGGAAGCATTAAGACACACTTTAACCCTCAATGGCTTCCTTTCTGAAAAATAACGCTATTGTAAAAAAAATTAAAAAGATTCACGCGTTCAGAATCATAATAGAAGCGGACGGGACCCGGATGTAACGTAAGGAGGACTACAATAATCACTACAAAGAAAATCGCGGCAAAAGACTCGCGGGCGTGGCCTCACGTCACGTCACACCCGGAAGGAAGTGACGCCCCCCCTCCTCAAATACGGAAGAGACGCGTGGAGGGGGGTTTGCTTCAGTGTTGTTTTGATTCTGCCACGTCACCATGTCCGCCGCCTCGTCGTCGTGTCCGCAGCAAGGTACGTTAAATGTTATTTAATACTTAAACGTTGTTGTTGTTGTTCAAACATCTGTGATCACTTTATATGATGTTAACTTTGTTGTGATGTTTATATATTATGTTCGTGCCGCTCTGTAAAACCGTGTTCCAGTGGCCTAATGGTTACTGTCGGCGCCTAGCAGACAACAAGGCCCGGGTTCGATTCCCCGTCGAGGACTGAGAAGTTAGTTTCATTCTTACCAAACTAAACACAATTGTTTTAGCTTTTCTCGTCGAGGTCCATTATTCAATTCAGTATTTGAGCCTAAAAATGGTGGTCCCGTGGCCGGCTCAGATACTGAATGAATTATGGACCTCCACTTGATGCAAACAAACAGTTGTGTTTGTTAAGAAGAAAAGATACTCGGTCATCGACTGGGAGTCGAACACGGGCCCGGATGTTCACATAGCATCGATTCTAACCATTCGGCTACTGGATCATGGTTTTGTAAAGTAGTAGAAAGATAATATATGAACACAACAGAGTAGAAACAGAGCATTCTGGGATGCACGCTAGTTCGTTAGCTAGCTAGCTAGCGTGCTGCCGTCGTGAACGTGCACAATGATATAGTCAACGGACCAGCGCGTTCATGTGTTTGGGGCCAGGCTGCAATACCTTCATTCGGCCACTATGTCCATTTCAGCCTCAGGGTTTCCTCTGGGTGCCTTCTCTATTCATAATAATTATACTCTAATGCTCACAATTGTGGTCAGTGGCTCAAATGGGTCTGAGAGGCTAAATGGCCTCAAATGGTGGTCCGTGGCTGAATAAAGAATCGACTAGAGGTGAACAGAGTAGTGTTTAGATGGTTCTGTTATGACTGCATGCTGTAGTGTTTAGAATTTAGATGGTTCTGTTATGACTGCATGTTGTAGTATTTAGATGGTTCTGTTATGACTGCATGTTGTAGTATTTAGATGGTTCTGTTATGACTTCTCCTCTGCATGCTGTAGTGTTTAGATTGTTCTGTTATGACTGCATGTTGTAGTATTTAGATGGTTCTGTTATGACTTCTCCTCTGCATGTTGTAGTGTTTAGATGGTTCTGTTATGACTTCTCCTCTGCATGTTGTAGTGTTTAGATGGTTCTGTTATGACTTCTCCTCTGCATGTTGTAGTGTTTAAGATGGTTCTGTTATGACTTCTCCTCTGCATGCTGTAGTGTTTAGATGATTCTGTTATGACTTCTCCTCTGCATGTTGTAGTGTTTAGATGGTTCTGTTATGACTTCTCCTCTGCATGCTGTAGTGTTTAGATGGTTCTGTTATGACTTCTCCTCTGCATGCTGTAGTGTTTAGATGGTTCTGTTATGACTTCTCCTCTGCATGTTGTAGTGTTTAGATGGTTCTGTTATGACTTCTCCTCTGCATGTTGTAGTGTTTAGATGGTTCTGTTATGACTTCTCCTCTGCATGTTGTAGTGTTTAGAATGGGGGTGGGCAACTTTGACGATAGAGACTATATTTCCACTATATTTCCACTCTCACTCCAGAAGGCCACGTTGCATATTACTGTTGTAGCAAAAATAGCCGATGTACAAGCTCAAAACGCGTCGCAGTGCAACGCGTTTGGGGCTTATTGATCAGCTATTTATTTTCCCCAAGACGGTGGATTGTAGTTGGTCTGATACCACTGTGCGATGGTATTCTCCTGTGGGTCGGCGGCAGTGTTGGTTACGACTGTTGGCCACCAGTTGTGATGCAACAGAGTTCGCTGTGACCGTTGTGAATTATGTGTGGCTCCCTGAGGTCCTTGATCGCCATTGGGTCCAACAGTGGTCATTGAAGCGTGCACACACACATGCACACATGCACCTACACACGCACAGGTGCACATGCGTATGCACACCTGGACCTTTAAATGAACAACAACACAAAAACTAAGGCACTGGTGTCGGACTTCTGGTTTACCGGAACGGGGTTCAACTCCCTGCAGTGCCCTGCTCAATGTGTTGTATTTCATTCATTGGTCCATGGTCTCAGAGGTCATTGAGCGGCGCGCTATAGTGCGCGATTCTTCATCATTGTTGAGGATTTTTTTTTAAAGGTGAAAATCAAGGAAAAGCAAAAGGCTATAGTCCATGGTCACGGACCGCATACTGGTCAAGGTCATTTATACTGGTGAAGATCATTTACTAGTCTTATGAAGGTCATTTATACTGCTCAAGGTCATTTACTAGTCTCATGAAGGTAATTTATAATGCCTTCCTGCTGTTATTTGTCATGTTGGTGTTCTCTATATCTTTTCGTCCTGGGCATGACGTTAAACTGTTCCGTTCGAGAGGCCCGGAGTCCCTCGAATGTAAACAGCCACGAAAGGAAACTATGTGTGTGTGAGGTGTTCTATTATTTCATTCCAGTACTACTACTTTGGGTAGTGGCTGGACGTTTGTGTAGATATTGAAAAGGAGGGGGCGAGCAGGCTACCTTGTGGTAGGCCGTTCTTTTGGGCTTTCCATTTACTCCTCTGGTCATTTAACTGGACATAGAAGCGCCTGTTGTTGAGGAGGATTTCCCGACCATTGTGCGGTGTTGGACAGTGTCATAGGCAGCAGAGAGATCTCTGAATGCTGCTCCAGTTATTTGTTTTCCCTCAAACCCATCCTCCATGTGTTGGGTGAGGTTGAGCTCTGTCCAGCACAGGAGCGGCCAGGACGGAAACCAGCTTGGTCTTTAGTCAGCTTGGTGTCTGTGAGTGGTATGAGGCGTTGGAGTAGCAGCCTCTCTTGTAGGTGATGCAGAGGAGGGAAATGGGTCGGTAGCTCTTTGGGGGTGATGGGTCTTTGCCAGGTTTGGGGATTGCAACCACTTTGGCCTTTCTCCAGACAGAAGGGATGGTTTTCTGTGCCATGCATTTATTCAGTATCCCCACGAGCCAGGTCTTTGCGTTAGGTCCCAGGTGCTCTATCATTTCTGCCAGTATGTCATCAATCCCTGCTGCTTTTCCGGGTTTCAACTTTCCCATTGCAGTTTCGAGTTCTTCTAGGTCGAAGGGTTTGGTTTGAGGGCTGGCTGATTGAGGTTGGTCTGATACCACTGTGTGATGGTATTCTCCTGTGGGTCGGTGGCGGTGTTGGTCACAACTGGTGGCCAACAGTCGTAACCAACACCGCCACCGACCCACATAGAATACCATCGCACAGTGGTATCAGACCAACCACAATCAGCCAGTCCTCAAACCAAACCCTTCGACCTAGAAGAACTTGAAACTGCAATGGGAAAGTTGAAACCCGGAAAAGCAGCAGGGATTGATGACATGCTGGAAGAAATGATACAGCACCTGGGACCTAGCGCAAAGACCTGGCTTGTGGGGATGCTGAACACGTGCATGGCACAGAAAACCATCCCTTCTGTCTGGAGAAAGGCCAAAGTGGTTGCAATCCCTAAACCTGGCAAAGACCCATTATCCCCGAAGAGCTACCGACCCATTTCCTTCCTCTGCATCACCTACAAGCTCTATGAGAGGCACTAACATTTCTGAACAGACTATATTTACATCAATATGTCTGGGTCCCCACCTACTCACTCAGGGTTGACGTGTCACACCTGCAGTGATGGGAGGGGCACCAAAATGTGGTGTTTTGATTGGTTGATGGGGGCACTCCCTTAGTATAAAAGTGTATGTTTTGTGTACACATGACCTGATGAAGATCAAATAGATCGAAACGTTGTCAGTATTTCAATACAGAACGTTTTTTTTACACCTGTGATGTGCGGGCTCCATCCAATACCTACACCAGTTGTGATGCAACAGAGTTTGCTGTGACCGTTGTGAATTATGGGTGGTGTGGTCTTTGCCAAGACGGTGGATTGTGGCTCATGCCTTCCTGCTGTTATTTGTCATGTTGGTCTTCTCTATATCTTTTCGTCCTGGGCATGACGTTAAACTGTTCCGTTCGAGAGGACCGGCGACCCTCCAATGTAAACAGCCACGAAAGGAAACTATGTGTGTGTGAGGTGTTCTATCATTTCATTCCAGTACTACTACTTTGGGTAGTGGCTGGACGTTTGTGTAGATATTGAAAGGGAGGGGGCGAGCAGGCTACCTTGTGGTAGGCCGTTCTTTTGGGCTTTCCATTTACTCCTCTGGTCATTTAACTGGACATAGACGCCTGTTGTTGAGGAGGCTTTTCCTGACCATTGTGCGGTGTTGGACAGTGTCATAGGCAGCAGAGAGATCTCTGAATGCTGCTCCAGTTATTTGTTTTCCCTCAAACCCATCCTCAATGTGTTGGGTGAGGTTGAGCTCTGTCCAGCACAGGAGCGGCCAGGACGGAAACCAGCTTGGTCTTTAGTCAGCTTGGTGTCTATGAGTGGTATGAGGCGTTGGAGTAGCAGCCTCTCTTGTAGGTGATGCAGAGGAGTGAAATGGGTCGGTAGCTCTTTGGGGATGATGGGTCTTTGCCAGGTTTGGGGATTGCAACCACTTTGGCCTTTCTCCAGACAGAAGGGATGGTTTTCTGTGCCATGCATTTATTCAGTATCCCCACAAGCCAGGTCTTTGCGTTAGGTCCTAGGTGCTGTATCATTTCTGCCAGTATGTCATCAACCCCTGCTGCTTTTCCGGGTTTCAACTTTCCCATTGCAGTTTCGAGTTCTTCTAGGTCGAAGGGTTCAGTTTGAGGACTGGCTGATTGAGGTTGGTCTGATACCACTGTGCGATGGTATTCTCCTGTGGGTCGGTGGCGGTGTTGGTCACAACTGGTGGCCAACAGTCGTAACCAACACCGCCACCGACCCACATAGAATACCATCGCACAGTGGTATCAGACCAACCACAATCAGCCAGTCCTCAAACCAAACCCTTCGACCTAGAATAACTTGAAACTGCAATGGGAAAGTTGAAACCCGGAAAAGCAGCAGGGATTGATGACATACTGGCAGAAATGATACAGCACCTGGGACCTAGCGCAAAGACCTGGCTTGTGGGGATGCTGAACACGTGCATGGCACAGAAAACCATCCCTTCTGTCTGGAGAAAGGCCAAAGTGGTTGCAATCCCTAAACCTGGCAAAGACCCATTATCCCCGAAGAGCTACCGACCCATTTCCTTCCTCTGCATCACCTACAAGCTCTATGAGAGGCACTAACATTTCTGAACAGACTATATTTACATCAATATGTCTGGGTCCCCACCTACTCACTCAGGGTTGACGTGTCACACCTGCAGTGATGGGAGGGGCACCAAAATGTGGTGTTTTGATTGGTTGATGGGGGCACTCCCTTAGTATAAAAGTGTATGTTTTGTGTACACATGACCTGATGAAGATCAAATAGATCGAAACGTTGTCAGTATTTCAATACAGAACGTTTTTTTTACACCTGTGATGTGCGGGCTCCATCCAATACCTACACCAGTTGTGATGCAACAGAGTTTGCTGTGACCGTTGTGAATTATGGGTGGTGTGGTCTTTGCCAAGACGGTGGATTGTGGCTCATGCCTTCCTGCTGTTATTTGTCATGTTGGTGTTCTCTATATCTTTTCGTCCTGGGCATGACGTTAAACTGTTCCGTTCGAGAGGACCGGCAACCCTCGAATGTAAACAGGAGTAGCAGCCTCTCTTGTAGGTGATGCAGAGGAGGGAAATGGGTCGGTAGCTCTTTGGGGATGATGGGTCTTTGCCAGGTTTGGGGATTGCAACCACTTTGGCCTTTCTCCAGACAGAAGGGATGGTTTTCTGTGCCATGCATGTATTCAGTATCCCCACTAGCCAGGTCTTTGTGTTAGGTCCCAGGTGCTGTATCATTTCTGCCAGTATGTCATCAATCCCTGCTGCTTTTCCGGGTTTCAACTTTCCCATTGCAGTTTCGAGTTCTTCTAGGTCGAAGGGTTTGGTTTGAGGGCTGGCTGATTGAGGTTGGTCTGATACCACTGTGCGATGGTATTCTCCTGTGGGTCGGTGGCGGTTTTTCGCGTCTCGGTTCCTCAGGTGCAAGCTGCATAGTTGGGTTTGTGTGTGTCTTTCTTTTTCTGTCTTTCTTTCTTAGGACGGAGATCAAGGTAGACGCCGTTGGAAGGCTCAACACAAGCCGATGCCCCTAGAGATCCATCCCAAAGCTTCCCTCAGGGAGTTCAGCAAGCCAGCTAGCCAGCAAGCCTGCCCAGTCAGCGAACGCAGCCAGTCAGCTCCGCCAGTCAGCCAGTGTAGAAAGTCAGGCTGCCAAGCCAGAGCATATCAGCCCTTGCAGTCAGCCACTGCAGCCATACCAGCCTTGCTCAGCCAGCTCAGCCAGGCCTCTCTCGAGGCCTGGCTCTCTGTCTGCCTGGCCCGGTCTGCCCTGCCCTGCCTTGCAGCAACAGAACCAGCCTTTCTGGCAAGCCAGCCAGCTCAGAATGCGAGCTGAGCAAGCCAGTGCAGCAGCAAGCCCAGACTAGGTTACCGCAGCCTTACTGTGCAGCCACAGCCACTCAGCCAAGACCAGCAGGAGCTGGCCAGGCTCCAACCCTTGCAGCGCAGCCTTAGGCCGGATAGTCCCCCTGCCTGCACTTTGTTGCCTTCCTGGCCTGTCTGCCTGCCTAGGCGCCTCGGTCTTCCTGTCTGTCTGCCTTGGCCTGCCTGTCTGAAACTGGTTTAGACTAACTGCGTGCTTGCCAGCTGCGTTGGCTTGCTGAGCTCGTATTCTGAGCTGGCTGGCTTGCTAGCAAGGCTGGTTCTGTTGCTGCAAGGCAGGGCAGGGCAGACCGGGCCAGGCAGACAGAGAGCCAGGCCTCGAGAGAGGCCTGGCTGAGCTGACTGAGCAAGGCTGGTATGGCTGCAATGGCGGACTGCAAGGGCTGATATGCTCTGGCTTGTCAGCCTGACTTTCTACACTGGCTGACTGGCGGAGCTGGATGGCTGCGTTGGCTGACTGGGTGGGCTTGCTGGCTAGCTGGCTTGCTGGGCTCCCTGAGGGAAGCTTTGGGATGGATCTCTAGGGGCATCGGCTTGTGTTAAGCCTTCCAACGGCGTCTACCTTGATCTTCATCCTAAAAAAGACAGACAGAAAAAGAAAGACACACACAAAGTCAACTATGCAGTTTCCACATGAGGAAGGCAGGCAGGAAGGCAGGCAGGCACGCAGGCAGGCACAAGCTGCCTGCGTGCTTGCTTCGCCCTCCAGTTGCTGCTCCAGTTATTTGTTTTCCCTCAAACCCATCCTCAATGTGTTGGGTGAGGTTGAGCTCTGTCCAGCACAGGACGGGAACCAGCTTGGTCTTTAGTCAGCTTGGTGTCTATGAGTGGTATGAGGCGTTGGAGTAGCAGCCTCTCTTGTAGGTGATGCAGAGGAGGGAAATGGGTCGGTAGCTCTTTGAGGATGATGGGTCTTTGCCAGGTTTGGGGATTGCAACCACTTTGACCTTTCTCCAGACAGAAGGGATGGTTTTCTGTGCCATGCATGTGTTCAGCATCCCCACGAGCCAGGTCTTTGCGTTAGGTTCCAGGTGCTGTATAATTTCTGCCAGTATGTCATCAATCCCTGCTGCTTTTCCGGGTTTCGAGTTCTTCTAGGTCGAATGGTTTGGTTTGAGGGCTGGCTGATTGTGGTTGGTCTTATACCACTGTGCGATGGTATTCTCCTGTGGGTCGGCGGCGGTGTTGGTTACGACTGTTGGCCACCAGTTGTGATGCAACAGAGTTTGCTGTGACCGTTGTGAATTATGGGTGGCTCCCTGAGGTCCTTGATCGCCATTGGGTCCAACAGTGGTCATTGAAGCGTGCACACACACATGCACACATGCACCTACACACGCACAGGTGCACATGCGTATGCACACCTGGACCTTTAAATGAACAACAACACAAAAACTAAGGCACTGGTGTCGGACTTCTGGTTTACCGGAACGGGGTTCAACTCCCTGCAGTGCCCTGCTCAATGTGTTGTATTTCATTCATTGGTCCATGGTCTCAGGTCATTGAGCGGCGCGCTATAGTGCGCGATTCTTCATCATTGTTGAGGATTTTTTAAAGGTGAAAATCAAGGAAAAGCAAAAGGCTATAGTCCATGGTCACGGACCGCATACTGGTCAAGGTCATTTATACTGGTGAAGATCATTTACTAGTCTTATAAAGGTCATTTATACTGGTCAAGGTCATTTACTAGTCTCATGAAGGTCATGTATACTGGTCACAGTCATATACTGGTCACGGTCATTTCTACTGGTGAAGGTCATTTATACTGGTCAAGGTCATTTGTACTTGTCAAGGTCATTTATACTGGTCAAGGTCATTTACTAGTCTTATTGAAGGTAATTTATACTGCTCAAGGTCATTGATATTGGTCAAGGTCATTAAGTGGCACGCTATAGTGCACGATTCTTCATCATTGTTGAGGATTTGAAAAAAGGTTAAATCGCAGAAAAGCGAAAGGCTAAAGTCCATGGTCACGGAGGGCATACTATAGTATGTTGTTTTTCTTTTTTTGGTGGTGTGCGGGCTCCATCCAATAACTACACCAGTTGTGATGCAATAGAGTTTGCTGTGACCGTTGTGAATTATGGGTGGTGTGGTCTTTGCCAAGACGGTGGATTGTGGCTCATGCCTTCCTGCTGTTATTTGTCATGTTGGTGTTCTCTATATCTTTTCGTCCTGGGCATGACGTTAAACTGTTCCGTTCGAGAGGACCGGCAACCCTCGAATGTAAACAGGAGTAGCAGCCTCTCTTGTAGGTGATGCAGAGGAGGGAAATGGGTCGGTAGCTCTTTGGGGATGATGGGTCTTTGCCAGGTTTGGGGATTGCAACCACTTTGGCCTTTCTCCAGACAGAAGGGATGGTTTTCTGTGCCATGCATGTATTCAGTATCCCCACGAGCCAGGTCTTTGTGTTAGGTCCCAGGTGCTGTATCATTTCTGCCAGTATGTCATCAATCCCTGCTGCTTTTCCGGGTTTCAACTTTCCCATTGCAGTTTCGAGTTCTTCTAGGTCGAAGGGTTTGGTTTGAGGGCTGGCTGATTGAGGTTGGTCTGATACCACTGTGCGATGGTATTCTCCTGTGGGTCGGTGGCGGTTTTTCGCGTCTCGGTTCCTCAGGTGCAAGCTGCATAGTTGGGTTTGTGTGTGTCTTTCTTTTTCTGTCTTTCTTTCTTAGGACGGAGATCAAGGTAGACGCCGTTGGAAGGCTCAACACAAGCCGATGCCCCTAGAGATCCATCCCAAAGCTTCCCTCAGGGAGTTCAGCAAGCCAGCTAGCCAGCAAGCCTGCCCAGTCAGCGAATGCAGCCAGTCAGCTCCGCCAGTCAGCCAGTGTAGAAAGTCAGGCTGCCAAGCCAGAGCATATCAGCCCTTGCAGTCAGCCACTGCAGCCATACCAGCCTTGCTCAGCCAGCTCAGCCAGGCCTCTCTCGAGGCCTGGCTCTCTGTCTGCCTGGCCCGGTCGGCCCTGCCCTGCCTTGCAGCAACAGAACCAGCCTTTCTGGCAAGCCAGCCAGCTCAGAATGCGAGCTGAGCAAGCCAGTGCAGCAACAAGCCCAGACTAGGTTACCGCAGCCTTACTGTGCAGCCACAGCCACTCAGCCAAGACCAGCAGGAGCTGGCCAGGCTCCAACCCTTGCAGCGCAGCCTTAGGCCGGATAGTCCCCCTGCCTGCACTTTGTTGCCTTCCTGGCCTGTCTGCCTGCCTAGGCGCCTCGGTCTTCCTGTCTGTCTGCCTTGGCCTGCCTGTCTGAAACTGGTTTAGACTAACTGCGTGCTTGCCAGCTGCGTTGGCTTGCTGAGCTCGTATTCTGAGCTGGCTGGCTTGCTAGCAAGGCTGGTTCTGTTGCTGCAAGGCAGGGCAGGGCAGACCGGGCCAGGCAGACAGAGAGCCAGGCCTCGAGAGAGGCCTGGCTGAGCTGACTGAGCAAGGCTGGTATGGCTGCAATGGCGGACTGCAAGGGCTGATATGCTCTGGCTTGTCAGCCTGACTTTCTACACTGGCTGACTGGCGGAGCTGGATGGCTGCGTTGGCTGACTGGGCGGGCTTGCTGGCTAGCTGGCTTGCTGGGCTCCCTGAGGGAAGCTTTGGGATGGATCTCTAGGGGCATCGGCTTGTGTTGAGCCTTCCAACGGCGTCTACCTTGATCTTCATCCTAAGAAAGACAGACAGAAAAAGAAAGACACACACAAAGTCAACTATGCAGTTTCCACATGAGGAAGGCAGGCAGGAAGGCAGGCAGGCACGCAGGCAGGCACAAGCTGCCTGCGTGCTTGCTTCGCCCTCCAGTTGCTGCTCCAGTTATTTGTTTTCCCTCAAACCCATCCTCAATGTGTTGGGTGAGGTTGAGCTCTGTCCAGCACAGGACGGGACGGAAACCAGCTTGGTCTTTAGTCAGCTTGGTGTCTATGAGTGGTATGAGGCGTTGGAGTAGCAGCCTCTCTTGTAGGTGATGCAGAGGAGGGAAATGGGTCGGTAGCTCTTTGAGGATGATGGGTCTTTGCCAGGTTTGGGGATTGCAACCACTTTGACCTTTCTCCAGACAGAAGGGATGGTTTTCTGTGCCATGCATGTGTTCAGCATCCCCACGAGCCAGGTCTTTGCGTTAGGTTCCAGGTGCTGTATAATTTCTGCCAGTATGTCATCAATCCCTGCTGCTTTTCCGGGTTTCGAGTTCTTCTAGGTCGAATGGTTTGGTTTGAGGGCTGGCTGATTGTGGTTGGTCTTATACCACTGTGCGATGGTATTCTCCTGTGGGTCGGCGGCGGTGTTGGTTACGACTGTTGGCCACCAGTTGTGATGCAACAGAGTTTGCTGTGACCGTTGTGAATTATGGGTGGCTCCCTGAGGTCCTTGATCGCCATTGGGTCCAACAGTGGTCATTGAAGCGTGCACACACACATGCACACATGCACCTACACACGCACAGGCGCACATGCGTATGCACACCTGGACCTTTAAATGAACAACAACACAAAAACTAAGGCACTGGTGTCGGACTTCTGGTTTACCGGAACGGGGTTCAACTCCCTGCAGTGCCCTGCTCAATGTGTTGTATTTCATTCATTGGTCCATGGTCTCAGGTCATTGAGCGGCGCGCTATAGTGCGCGATTCTTCATCATTGTTGAGGATTTTTTAAAGGTGAAAATCAAGGAAAAGCAAAAGGCTATAGTCCATGGTCACGGACCGCATACTGGTCAAGGTCATTTATACTGGTGAAGATCATTTACTAGTCTTATAAAGGTCATTTATACTGGTCAAGGTCATTTACTAGTCTCATGAAGGTCATGTATACTGGTCACAGTCATATACTGGTCACGGTCATTTCTACTGGTGAAGGTCATTTATACTGGTCAAGGTCATTTGTACTTGTCAAGGTCATTTATACTGGTCAAGGTCATTTACTAGTCTTATTGAAGGTAATTTATACTGCTCAAGGTCATTGATATTGGTCAAGGTCATTAAGTGGCACGCTATAGTGCACGATTCTTCATCATTGTTGAGGATTTGAAAAAAGGTTAAATCGCAGAAAAGCGAAAGGCTAAAGTCCATGGTCACGGAGGGCATACTATAGTATGTTGTTTTTCTTTTTTTGGTGGTGTGCGGGCTCCATCCAATAACTACACCAGTTGTGATGCAATAGAGTTTGCTGTGACCGTTGTGAATTATGGGTGGTGTGGTCTTTGCCAAGACGGTGGATTGTGGCTCATGCCTTCCTGCTGTTATTTGTCATGTTGGTGTTCTCTATATCTTTTCGTCCTGGGCATGACGTTAAACTGTTCCGTTCGAGAGGACCGGCAACCCTCGAATGTAAACAGGAGTAGCAGCCTCTCTTGTAGGTGATGCAGAGGAGGGAAATGGGTCGGTAGCTCTTTGGGGATGATGGGTCTTTGCCAGGTTTGGGGATTGCAACCACTTTGGCCTTTCTCCAGACAGAAGGGATGGTTTTCTGTGCCATGCATGTATTCAGTATCCCCACGAGCCAGGTCTTTGTGTTAGGTCCCAGGTGCTGTATCATTTCTGCCAGTATGTCATCAATCCCTGCTGCTTTTCCGGGTTTCAACTTTCCCATTGCAGTTTCGAGTTCTTCTAGGTCGAAGGGTTTGGTTTGAGGGCTGGCTGATTGAGGTTGGTCTGATACCACTGTGCGATGGTATTCTCCTGTGGGTCGGTGGCGGTTTTTCGCGTCTCGGTTCCTCAGGTGCAAGCTGCATAGTTGGGTTTGTGTGTGTCTTTCTTTTTCTGTCTTTCTTTCTTAGGACGGAGATCAAGGTAGACGCCGTTGGAAGGCTCAACACAAGCCGATGCCCCTAGAGATCCATCCCAAAGCTTCCCTCAGGGAGTTCAGCAAGCCAGCTAGCCAGCAAGCCTGCCCAGTCAGCGAATGCAGCCAGTCAGCTCCGCCAGTCAGCCAGTGTAGAAAGTCAGGCTGCCAAGCCAGAGCATATCAGCCCTTGCAGTCAGCCACTGCAGCCATACCAGCCTTGCTCAGCCAGCTCAGCCAGGCCTCTCTCGAGGCCTGGCTCTCTGTCTGCCTGGTCCGGTCGGCCCTGCCCTGCCTTGCAGCAACAGAACCAGCCTTTCTGGCAAGCCAGCCAGCTCAGAATGCGAGCTGAGCAAGCCAGTGCAGCAACAAGCCCAGACTAGGTTACCGCAGCCTTACTGTGCAGCCACAGCCACTCAGCCAAGACCAGCAGGAGCTGGCCAGGCTCCAACCCTTGCAGCGCAGCCTTAGGCCGGATAGTCCCCCTGCCTGCACTTTGTTGCCTTCCTGGCCTGTCTGCCTGCCTAGGCGCCTCGGTCTTCCTGTCTGTCTGCCTTGGCCTGCCTGTCTGAAACTGGTTTAGACTAACTGCGTGCTTGCCAGCTGCGTTGGCTTGCTGAGCTCGTATTCTGAGCTGGCTGGCTTGCTAGCAAGGCTGGTTCTGTTGCTGCAAGGCAGGGCAGGGCAGACCGGGCCAGGCAGACAGAGAGCCAGGCCTCGAGAGAGGCCTGGCTGAGCTGACTGAGCAAGGCTGGTATGGCTGCAATGGCGGACTGCAAGGGCTGATATGCTCTGGCTTGTCAGCCTGACTTTCTACACTGGCTGACTGGCGGAGCTGGATGGCTGCGTTGGCTGACTGGGCGGGCTTGCTGGCTAGCTGGCTTGCTGGGCTCCCTGAGGGAAGCTTTGGGATGGATCTCTAGGGGCATCGGCTTGTGTTGAGCCTTCCAACGGCGTCTACCTTGATCTTCATCCTAAGAAAGACAGACAGAAAAAGAAAGACACACACAAAGTCAACTATGCAGTTTCCACATGAGGAAGGCAGGCAGGAAGGCAGGCAGGCACGCAGGCAGGCACAAGCTGCCTGCGTGCTTGCTTCGCCCTCCAGTTGCTGCTCCAGTTATTTGTTTTCCCTCAAACCCATCCTCAATGTGTTGGGTGAGGTTGAGCTCTGTCCAGCACAGGACGGGACGGAAACCAGCTTGGTCTTTAGTCAGCTTGGTGTCTATGAGTGGTATGAGGCGTTGGAGTAGCAGCCTCTCTTGTAGGTGATGCAGAGGAGGGAAATGGGTCGGTAGCTCTTTGAGGATGATGGGTCTTTGCCAGGTTTGGGGATTGCAACCACTTTGACCTTTCTCCAGACAGAAGGGATGGTTTTCTGTGCCATGCATGTGTTCAGCATCCCCACGAGCCAGGTCTTTGCGTTAGGTTCCAGGTGCTGTATAATTTCTGCCAGTATGTCATCAATCCCTGCTGCTTTTCCGGGTTTCGAGTTCTTCTAGGTCGAATGGTTTGGTTTGAGGGCTGGCTGATTGTGGTTGGTCTTATACCACTGTGCGATGGTATTCTCCTGTGGGTCGGCGGCGGTGTTGGTTACGACTGTTGGCCACCAGTTGTGATGCAACAGAGTTTGCTGTGACCGTTGTGAATTATGGGTGGCTCCCTGAGGTCCTTGATCGCCATTGGGTCCAACAGTGGTCATTGAAGCGTGCACACACACATGCACACATGCACCTACACACGCACAGGCGCACATGCGTATGCACACCTGGACCTTTAAATGAACAACAACAAAAAAACTAAGGCACTGGTGTCGGACTTCTGGTTTACCGGAACGGGGTTCAACTCCCTGCAGTGCCCTGCTCAATGTGTTGTATTTCATTCATTGGTCCATGGTCTCAGGTCATTGAGCGGCGCGCTATAGTGCGCGATTCTTCATCATTGTTGAGGATTTTTTAAAGGTGAAAATCAAGGAAAAGCAAAAGGCTATAGTCCATGGTCACGGACCGCATACTGGTCAAGGTCATTTATACTGGTGAAGATCATTTACTAGTCTTATAAAGGTAATTTATACTGGTCAAGGTCATTTACTAGTCTCATGAAGGTCATGTATACTGGTCACAGTCATATACTGGTCACGGTCATTTCTACTGGTGAAGGTCATTTATACTGGTCAAGGTCATTTGTACTTGTCAAGGTCATTTATACTGGTCAAGGTCATTTACTAGTCTTATTGAAGGTAATTTATACTGCTCAAGGTCATTGATATTGGTCAAGGTCATTAAGTGGCACGCTATAGTGCACGATTCTTCATCATTGTTGAGGATTTGAAAAAAGGTTAAATCGCAGAAAAGCGAAAGGCTAAAGTCCATGGTCATGGAGGGCATACTATAGTATGTTGTTTTTCTTTTTTTGGTGGTGTGCGGGCTCCATCCAATAACTACACCAGTTGTGATGCAATAGAGTTTGCTGTGACCGTTGTGAATTATGGGTGGTGTTGTCTTTGCCAAGACGGTGGATTGTGGCCCATGCCTTCCTGCTGTTATTTGTCATGTTGGTGTTCTCTATATCTTTTCGTCCTGGGCATGACGTTAAACTGTTCCGTTCGAGAGGACCGGCAACCCTCGAATGTAAACAGCCACGAAAGGAAACTATGTGTGTGTGAGGTGTTCTCTATCATTTAATTCCAGACTTTCCTTCGTTCATTCCCAACTTCACTGTCTATCTCCTGTGTTCTCCATTCATCTTGAGCGATACACAGTTGTCTGATGTGCGGGGGGAGGTGCCGGCTAGTGCATAAAGGCACGGGACAGGTGTTGTCTTGACGCATCCCGTGTTGATGCGACAGGTGTCATTTAGGGCTGTGTCGACCAATTTGGTGTGACGTGATCGGCTCCAGCTTGAGCAGGCATACTCTGCTGTAGAGAAAGACAGGGCCATGGCAGTTGCACGGATTGTTTGTGGGTCTGTGCCCCTCTTGGAGTTCACTAGTTTTCACAGGATGTTATTGTGGGTGTTGACCGTGGCTTTTGTGTTCTCCAGGTGTTTTTTGAAGAAGAGTGTCCTGTCCAGTGTAACTCCAAGATACATGGGGTGGGTATGGTTGGAGAGTTTGTGACCATCCCAAGTGACGCTCAGTTCTTTTTTCGCGTCTCGGTTCCTCAGGTGGAAGCTGCATAGTTGGGTTTGTGTGTGTCTTTCTTTTTCTGTCTTTCTTTCTTAGGACGGAGATCAAGGTAGACGCCGTTGGAAGGCTCAACACAAGCCGATGCCCCTAGAGATCCATCCCAAAGCTTCCCTCAGGGAGCCCAGCAAGCCAGCTAGCCAGCAAGCCTGCCCAGTCAGCGAACGCAGCCAGTCAGCTCCGCCAGTCAGCCAGTGTAGAAAGTCAGGCTGCCAAGCCAGAGCATATCAGCCCTTGCAGTCAGCCACTGCAGCCATACCAGCCTTGCTCAGTCAGCTCATCGAGGCCTCTCTCGAGGCCTGGCTCTCTGTCTGCCTGGCCCAGTCTGCTCCGCCCTGCCTTGCAGCAACAGAACCAGCCTTTCTGGCAAGCCAGCAGGCTCAGAATGCGAGCTGAGCAAGCCAGTGCAGCAACAAGCCCAGACTAGGTTACTGCAGCCTTACTGTGCAGCCACAGCCACTCAGCCCAGACCAGCAGGAGCAAGCCAGGCTCCAACCCTTGCAGCGCAGCCTTAGGCCGGATAGTCCCCCTGCCTGCACTTTGTTGCCTTCCTGGCCTGTCTGCCTGCCTAGGCGCCTCGGTCTTCCTGTCTGTCTGCCTTGGCCTGCCTGTCTGAAACTGGTTTAGACTAACTGCGTGCTTGCCAGCTGCGCTGGCTTGCTGAGCTCGTATTCTGAGCTGGCTGGCTTGCTAGCAAGGCTCGTTCTGTTGCTGCAAGGCAGGGCAGGGCAGACCGGGCCAGGCAGACAGAGAGCCAGGCCTCGAGAGAGGCCTGGCTGAGCTGACTGAGCAAGGCTGGTATGGCTGCAATGGCTGACTGCAAGGGCTGATATGCTCTGGCTTGGCAGCCTGACTTTCTACACTGGCTGACTGGCGGAGCTGGCTGGCTGCATTGGCTGACTGGGCGGGCTTGCTGGCTAGCTGGCTTGTTGGGCTGCCTGAGGGAAGCTTTGGGATGCATCTCTAGGGGCATCAGCTTGTGTTGAGCCTTCCAACGGCGTCTACCTTGATCTTCGTCCTAAGAAAGAAAGACAGAAAAAGAAAGACACACACAAACTCAACTACGCAGCTTCCACATGAGGAAGGCAGGCAGGAAGGCAGGCACAAGCTGCCTGTGTGATTGCTTCGCCCAGTTGCTGCTCCAGTTATTTGTTTTCCCTCAAACCCATCCTCAATGTGTTGGGTGAGGTTGAGCTCTGCTTGGTCTTTAGTCAGCTTGGTGTCTATGAGTGGCATGAGGCGTTGGAGTAGCAGCCTCTCTTGTAGGTGATGCAGAGGAGGGAAATGGGTCGGTAGCTCTTTGGGGATGATGGGTCTTTGCCAGGTTTAGGGATTGCAACCACTTTGGCCTTTTTCCAGACAGAAGGGATTGTTTTCTGTGCCATGCATGTATTCAGCATCCCCACGAGCCAGGTCTTTGCGTTAGGTTCCAGGTGCTGTATCATTTCTGCCAGTATGTCATGTGATGCGTATGCACACCTGGACCTGTAAATGAACAACAACACAAAAACTAAGGCACTGGTGTCGGACTTCTGGTTTACCGGAACGGGGTTCAACTCCCTGCAGTGCCCTGCTCAATGTGTTGTATTTCATTCATTGGTCCATGGTCTCAGAGGTCATTGAGCGGCGCGCTATAGTGCGCGATTCTTCATCATTGTTGAGGATTTTTTAAAGGTGAAAATCAAGGAAAAGCAAAAGGCTATAGTCCATGGTCACGGACCGCATACTGGTCAAGGTCATTTATACTGGTGAAGATAATTTACTAGTCTTATGAATGTCATTTATACTGGTCAAGGTCATTTACTAGTCTCATGAAGGTAATTTATACTGGTCACAGTCATATACTGGTCACGGTTATTTATACTGGTGAAGTTCATTTATACTGGTCAAGGTCATTTGTACTTGTCAAGGTCATTTATACTGGTCAAGGTCATTTACTAGTCTTATTGAAGGTCATTTATTCTGCTCAAGGTCATTAAGTGGCACGCTATAGTGCGCGATTCTTCATCATTGTTGAGGATTTGAAAAAAGGTTAAATCGCAGAAAAGCTAAAGGCTATAGTCCATGGTCACGGAGGGCATACTATAGTATGTTGTTTTTCACGATTTCGGAGGATTTGAAAAATCACGGAAAAGCGAAAGGCTATAGTCTCGGAGGGCATAAAAAAATGTGTGGTGCTATACAGGCCGTTCTGGAAAATTTGGGCAGAGGTTCATCGTTGGCATCCAGGGAGTGTGTGTGCAAAATTTGGCATCGACCGGGTTAATGGTGCTGGAGATTAGCTGTTAACAAACTGACTCACACACACTCTCCCCATGGCTTTGGCCTGGTGCCATACCGTTATTAATTATTGCCTACAATGTAAATTGTGAAATTACCTTACTGTTGAAATGCAAAATTTACATTTCAACGAATGGACCTTTTGTACAACAAAACAAAAACCAAGGCACTGGTTGTGGTACTTCTGGTTTACCGGAATGTGGTTCGACTCCCTGCAGTGCTCTGCTCAATTTGTTGTATTTACATGGTTCATTTTTATTTTCTGCTCATTCTGTTGCCTTTTCATAGATGCCTCTGGGTTCTTTACTGTGTTTGCATACTATGAAACTATAAAACCATGGGCTATAGCCCCTACCGTACGGCATACTATAGCACGCCGTTTTTCATCATTTTTGAGGATTTGAAAAAAATGAAAAATTTCAAAAAACATGGCCATATAGCCCATCGTTTTTTTAATTAAAAGAATAAATAATTAACCTCGTTTTTCATCATTTTTGAACATGGGATATAGCCCCTACCGTACGGCATACTATAGCACGCCGTTTTTCATCATTTTTGAGGAGTTGAAAAAAAATCTAAATTAAAAAAAACATGGGTTATAGCCCATCATTTTTTTTATTTTTGATTTTTTTTTAACCTCGTTTTTATAGCCCCTACCGTATGGCATACTATAGCACGCCGTTTTTCATCTTTTTTGTGGATTAAAAAAAAAACAAACAAAAAAAACATGGGTTATAGCCCATCGTTTTTTAAATTTTTGAAGAAAAAGAAATTAACCTTGTTTTTCATCATTTTTGAACATGGGCTATAGCCCCTACCGTATGGCATACTATAGCACGCCGTTTTTCATCATTTTTGAGGATTAAAAAAAAAAATTAAATTTAAAAAAACATGGGTTATAGCCCATCGTTTTTTGAATTTTTGAAGAAAAAAAAAGTACCTCGTTTTTCATCATTTTTGAATATGGGTTTTAGCCCCTACCGTACGGCATACTATAGCACGCCGTTTTTCATCTTTTTTGTGGATTAAAAAATAAAAAATAAAATAAAAAACATGGGTTATAGCCCATCGTTTTTTGAATTAAAAAAAAAAAAAATTAACCTCATTTTTCATCATTTTTGAACATGGGCTATAGCCCCTACCGTACGGCATACTATAGCACGCCGCTTTTCATCATTTTTAGGATTAAAAAAAACAAAAAACAAAAAAAAACATCGGTTATAGCCCATCGTTTTTTAAATTCTTGAAGAAAAAAAAACGAGGTTAAAGTTTTTTTTCAAAATTTCAAAAAACGATGGGCTATAACCCATGTTTTTTGAAATTTTGAATTTTTTTCAAATCCTCAAATGATGAAAAACGGCGTGCTATAGTATGCCGTACGGCAGGGGCTATAGCCCATGTTAAAAAATGATGAAAAACGAGGTTAAAAAAATAATTTCAAATTTTCAAAAAACGATGGGCTATAACCCATTTTTTTGAAATTTAGATTTTTTTTCAAAACCTCAAAAATGATGAAAAACGGCGTGCTATAGTATGCCGTACGGTAGGGGCTATAGCCCATGTTCAAAAATGATGAAAAACGAGGTTAAAGTTTTTTTTCAAAATTTCAAAAAACGATGGGCTATAACCCATGTTTTTTTTAATTTTTAATTTTTTTCAAATCCTCAAAAATTATGAAAAACGGCGTGCTATAGTATGCCGTACGGTAGGGGCTATAGCCCATGTTCAAAAATGATGAAAAACGAGGTTAAAAAAAAAAGTCAAAATTTCAAAAAACGATGGGCTATAACCCATGTTTTTTGAAATTTTGAATTTTTTTCAAATCCTCAAATGATGAAAAACGGCGTGCTATAGTATGCCGTACGGTAGGGGCTATAGCCCATGTTACAAAATGATGAAAAACGAGGTTAAAAAAATAATTACAAATTTTCAAAAAACGATGGGCTATAACCCATGTTTTTTTAAATTTAGATTTTTTTTCAAATCCTCAAAAATTATGAAAAACGGCGTGCTATAGTATGCCGTACGGTAGGGGCTATAGCCCATGTTCAAAAATGATGAAAAACGAGGTTAAAGTTCTTTTTTCAAAATTTCAAAAAACGATGGGCTATAACCCATGTTTTTTTAAATTTTGAATTTTTTTCAAATCCTCAAAAATTATGAAAAACGGCGTGCTATAGTATGCCGTACGGTAGGGGCTATAGCCCATGTTCAAAAATGATGAAAAACGAGGAAAAAAAAAAAAGTCAAAATTTCAAAAAACGATGGGCTATAACCCATGTTTTTTGAAATTTTGAATTTTTTTCAAATCCTCAAATGATGAAAAACGGAGTGCTATAGTATGCCGTACGGTAGGGGCTATAGCCCATGTTACAAAATGATGAAAAACGAGGTTAAAAAAATAATTTCAAATTTTCAAAAAACGATGGGCTATAACCCATTTCTTTGAAATTTTGATTTTTTTTCAAAACCTCAAAAATGATGAAAAACGGCGTGCTATAGTATGCCGTACGGTAGGGGCTATAGCCCATGTTCAAAAATGATGAAAAACGAGGTTAAAGTTTTTTTTCAAAATTTCAAAAAACGGTGGGCTATAACCCATGTTTTTTTTAATTTTTAATTTTTTTCAAATCCTCAAAAATTATGAAAAACGGCGTGCTATAGTATGCCGTACGGTAGGGGCTATAGCCCATGTTCAAAAATGATGAAAAACGAGGTTAAAAAAAAAAGTCAAAATTTCAAAAAACGATGGGCTATAACCCATGTTTTTTGAAATTTTGAATTTTTTTCAAATCCTCAAATGATGAAAAACGGCGTGCTATAGTATGCCGTACGGTAGGGGCTATAGCCCATGTTACAAAATGATGAAAAACGAGGTTAAAAAAATAATTTCAAATTTTCAAAAAACGATGGGCTATAACCCATTTTTTTGAAATTTTGATTTTTTTTCAAAACCTCAAAAATGATGAAAAACGGCGTGCTATAGTATGCCGTACGGTAGGGGCTATAGCCCATGTTCAAAAATGATGAAAAACGAGGTTAAAGTTCTTTTTTCAAAATTTCAAAAAACGATGGGCTATAACCCATGTTTTTTTAAATTTTGAATTTTTTTCAAATCCTCAAAAATTATGAAAAACGGCGTGCTATAGTATGCCGTACGGTAGGGGCTATAGCCCATGTTCAAAAATGATGAAAAACGAGGTTAAAAAAAAAAGTCAAAATTTCAAAAAACGATGGGCTATAACCCATGTTTTTTGAAATTTTGAATTTTTTTCAAATCCTCAAATGATGAAAAACGGAGTGCTATAGTATGCCGTACGGTAGGGGCTATAGCCCATGTTACAAAATGATGAAAAACGAGGTTAAAAAAATAATTTCAAATTTTCAAAAAACGATGGGCTATAACCCATTTTTTTTTTAATTTAGATTTTTTTTCAAATCCTCAAAAATGATGAAAAACGGCGTGCTATAGTATGCCGTACGGTAGGGGCTATAGCCCATGTTCAAAAATGATGAAAAACGAGGTTAAAGTTTTTTTTCAAAATTTCAAAAAACGATGGGCTATAACCCATGTTTTTTTTAATTTAGATTTTTTTCAAATCCTCAAAAATTATGAAAAACGGCGTGCTATAGTATGCTGTACGGTAGGGGCTATAGCCCATGTTCAAAAATGATGAAAAACGAGGTTAAAAAAAGTCAAAATTAAAAAAAGTCAAAATTTCAAAAAACTATGGGCTATAACCCATGTTTTTTGAAATTTTGAATTTTTTTCAAATCCTCAAATGATGAAAAACGGCGTGCTATAGTATGCCGTACGGTAGGGGCTATAGCCCATGTTACAAAATGATGAAAAACGAGGTTAAAAAAATAATTTCAAATTTTCAAAAAACGATGGGCTATAACCCATTTTTTTGAAATTTTGATTTTTTTTCAAAACCTCAAAAATGATGAAAAACGGCGTGCTGTAGTATGCCGTACGGTAGGGGCTATAGCCCATGTTCAAAAATGATGAAAAACGAGGTTAATTTTTTTTTCAAAAATTAAAAAAACAATGGGCTATAACCCATGTTTTTTGATATTTCGATTTTTTTTCAAATCCTCAAAAATGATGAAAAACGGCGTGCTATAGTATGCCGTACGGTAGGGGCTATAGCCCATGTTCAAAAATGATGAAAAACGAGGTTAAATTTTTTTTTTAATTGAAAAAACGATGGGCTATAACCCATGTTTTTTGAAATTTTGAATTTTTTTCAAATCCTCAAAAATGATGAAAAACGGCGTGCTATAGTATGCCGTACGGTAGGGGCTATAGCCCATGTTCAAAAATGATGAAAAACGAGGTTAATTTTTTTTTCAAAAATTAAAAAAACAATGGGCTATAACCCATGTTTTTTGATATTTCGAATTTTTTTCAAATCCTCAAAAATGATGAAAAACGGCGTGCTATAGTATGCCGTACGGTAGGGGCTATAGCCCATGTTCAAAAATGATGAAAAACGAGGTTAAATTCTTTTTTTTATTGAAAAAACGATGGGCTATAACCCATGTTTTTTGAAATTTTGAATTTTTTTCAAATCCTCAAATGATGAAAAATGGCGTGCTATAGTATGCCGTACGGTAGGGGCTATAGCCCATGTTCAAAAATGATGAAAAACGAGGTTAATTTTTTTTTCAAAATTTCAAAAAACGATGGGCTATAACCCATGTTTTTTGAAAATTTTAATTTTTTTCAAATCCTCAAATGATGAAAAACGGCATGCTATAGTATGCCGTACGGTAGGGGCTATAGCCCATGTTCAAAAATGATGAAAAACTAGGTTAATTTTTTTTTTAATTAAAAAAACCCATGTTTTTGAAATTTTGATTTTTTTTCAAATCCTCAAAAATGATGAAAAATGATGAAAAACGACGTGCTATAGTATGCCGTACGGTAGGGGCTATAGCCCATGTTCAAAAATGATGAAAAACAAGGTTAATTTTTTTTCAAAAATTAAAAGAACAATGGGCTATAACCCATGTTTTTTGAAATTTTGAATTTTTTTCAAATCCTCAAAAATGATGAAAAACGGCGTGCTATAGTATGCCGTACGGTAGGGGCTATAGCCCATGTTCAAAAATGATGAAAAACGAGTTTTTTTTTTTTTTTTTTATTCAAAAAACGATGGGCTATAACCCATGTTTTTTGAAATGTAGATTTTTAAAAAAATCCTCAAAAATTATGAAAAATTATGAAAAATTATGAAAAATTATGAAAAACGGCGTGCTATAGTATGCCGTACGGTAGGGGCTATAGCCCATGTTAAAAAATGATGAAAAACGAGGTTAATTTTTTTTTCAAAAAATCAAAAAACAATGGGCTATAACCCATGTTTTTTTTAATTTTGAATTTTTTTCAAATCCTCAAAAATGATGAAAAACGGCGTGCTATAGTATGCCGTAAGGTAGGGTCTATAGCCCATGTTCAAAAATGATGAAAAACGAGGTTCATTTTTTTTTCAAAAAATCAAAAAACAATGGGCTATAACCCATGTTTTTTTTAATTTTAATTTTTTTTCAAATCCTCAAAAATGATGAAAAACGGCGTGCTATAGTATGCCGTAAGGTAGGGGCTATAGCCCATGTTCAAAAATGATGAAAAACTAGGTTAATTTTTTTTTTCAAAAATTCTAAAAACGATGGGCTATAACCCATGTTTTTTGAAATTTTGATTTTTTTTTAAATCCTCAAAAATGATGAAAAATGATGAAAAACGGCGTGCTATAGTATGCCGTACGGTAGGGACTATAGCCCATGTTCAAAAATGATGAAAAACAAGGTTAATTTTTTTTTTCAAAATTTCAAAAAACGATGGGCTATAACCCATGTTTTTGAAATTTTGATTTTTTTTCAAATCCTCAAAAATGATGAAAAATGATGAAAAACGACGTGCTATAGTATGCCGTACGGTAGGGGCTATAGCCCATGTTCAAAAATGATGAAAAACTAGGTTAAATTTTTTTTCAAAAATTAAAAAAACAATGGGCTATAACCCATGTTTTTTTTTTTTAATGATGAAAAACGACGTGCTATAGTATGCCGTACGGTAGGGGCTATAGCCCATGTTCAAAAATGATGAAAAACAAGGTTAATTTTTTTTTTCAAAAATTCAAAAAACGATGGGGTATAACCCATGTTTTTGAAATTTTGATTTTTTTTCAAATCCTCAAAAATGATGAAAAATGATGAAAAACGACGTGCTATAGTATGCCGTACGGTAGGGGCTATAGCCCATGTTCAAAAATGATAAAAAACTAGGTTAATTTTTTTTTCAAAAATTAAAAAAAACAATGGGCTATAACCCATGTTTTTTGAAATTTTGAATTTTTTTCAAATCCTCAAAAATGATGAAAAACGGCGTGCTATAGTATGCCGTACGGTAGGGGCTATAGCCCATGTTCAAAAATGATGAAAAACGAGGTTAATTTTTTTTTCAAAAATTCAAAAAACGATGGGCTATAACCCATGTTTTTTGAAATTTAGATTTTTTTAAAAATCCTCAAAAATGATGAAAAATGATGAAAAACGGCGTGCTATAGTATGCCGTACGGTAGGGGCTATAGCCCATGTTCAAAAATGATGAAAAACGAGGTTAATTTTTTTTCAAAAATTAAAAGAACAATGGGCTATAACCCATGTTTTTTGAAAATTTGAATTTTTTTCAAATCCTCAAAAATGATGAAAAACGGCGTGCTATAGTATGCCGTACGGTAGGGGCTATAGCCCATGTTCAAAAATGATGAAAAACGAGGTTATTTTATTTTTTTTTAATTAAAAAAACGATGGGCTATAACCCATGTTTTTTGAAATTTAGATTTTTTTAAAAATCCTCAAAAATGATGAAAAATGATGAAAAACGGCGTGCTATAGTATGCCGTACGGTAGGGGCTATAGCCCATGTTCAAAAATGATGAAAAACGAGGTTAATTTTTTTTTTCAAAAATTAAAAAAACGATGGGCTATAACCCATGTTTTTGAAATTTTGATTTTTTTTTAAATCCTCAAAAATGATGAAAAATGATGAAAAACGGCGTGCTATAGTATGCCGTACGGTAGGGGCTATAGCCCATGTTCAAAAATGATGAAAAACGAGGTTAATTTTTTTTCAAAAATTAAAAGAACAATGGGCTATAACCCATGTTTTTTGAAAATTTTATTTTTTTTCAAATCCTCAAAAATGATGAAAAACGGCGTGCTATAGTATGCCGTACGGTAGGGGCTATAGCCCATGTTCAAAAATGATGAAAAACGAGGATATATATTTTTTTTATTATTAAAAAAACGATGGGCTATAACCCATGTTTTTTAAATTTAGATTTTTTTTTTAAATCCTCAAAAATGATGAAAAATGATGAAAAACGGCGTGCTATAGTATGCCGTACGGTAGGGGCTATAGCCCATGTTCAAAAATGATGAAAAACGAGGTTAATTTTTTTTTTCAAAAAATCAAAAAACAATGGGCTATAACCCATGTTTTTTTTTATTTTGAATTTTTTTCAAATCCTCAAAAATGATGAAAAACGGCGTGCTATAGTATGCCGTAAGGTAGGGGCTATAGCCCATGTTCAAAAATGATGAAAAACTAGGTTAATTTTTTTTTTCAAAAATTCTAAAAACGATGGGCTATAACCCATGTTTTTTGAAATTTTGATTTTTTTTTAAATCCTCAAAAATGATGAAAAATGATGAAAAACGGCGTGCTATAGTATGCCGTACGGTAGGGGCTATAGCCCATGTTCAAAAATGATGAAAAACAAGGTTAATTTTTTTTTCAAAAATTCAAAAAACGATGGGCTATAACCCATGTTTTTGAAATTTTGATTTTTTTTCAAATCCTCAAAAATGATGAAAAATGATGAAAAACAACGTGCTATAGTATGCCGTACGGTAGGGGCTATAGCCCATGTTCAAAAATGATGAAAAACTAGGTTAATTTTTTTTTCAAAAATTAAAAAAACAATGGGCTATAACCCATGTTTTTTTTAATTTTGAATTTTTTTCAAATCCTCAAAAATGATGAAAAACGGCGTGCTATAGTATGCCGTACGGTAGGGGCTATAGCCCATGTTCAAAAATGATGAAAAACGAGGTTAATTTTTTTTTCAAAAATTCAAAAAACGATGGGCTATAACCCATGTTTTTTGAAATTTTGATTTTTTTAAAAATCCTCAAAAATGATGAAAAATGATGAAAAACGGCGTGCTATAGTATGCCGTACGGTAGGGGCTATAGCCCATGTTCAAAAATGATGAAAAACGAGGTTAATTTTTTTTCTCCAAAAAATCAAAAAACGATGGGCTATAACCCATGTTTTTTTTTATTTTGATTTTTTTTCAAATCCTCAAAAATGATGAAAAACGGCGTGCTATAGTATGCCGTACGGTAGGGCCTATAGGCCATGTTCAAAAATGATGAAAAACTAGGTTAATTTTTTTTTTCAAAAATTCAAAAAACGATGGGCTATAACCCATGTTTTTTGAATTTTTGAATTTTTTTCAAATCCTCAAAAATGATGAAAAATGATGAAAAACGGCGTGCTATAGTATGCCGTACGGTAGGGGCTATAGCCCATGTTCAAAAATGATGAAAAACTAGGTTAATCTTTTTTTTCAAAAATTCAAAAAACGATGGGCTATAACCCATGTTTTTTGAAAATTTGAATTTTTTTAAATCCTCAAAAATGATGAAAAATGATGAAAAACGGCGTGCTATAGTATGCCGTACGGTAGGGGCTATAGCCCATGTTCAAAAATGATGAAAAACGAGGTTAATTTCTTTTTTTAAAAATTCAAAGAACGATGGGCTATAACCCATGTTTTTTGAAATTTAGAATTTTTTTCAAATCCTCAAAAATGATGAAAAACGGCGTGCTATAGTATGCCGTACAGTAGGGGCTATAGCCCATGTTCAAAAATGATGAAAAACGAGGTTATTTTTTTTTTTCAAAAATTCAAAAAACGATGGGCTATAACCCATGTTTTTTGAAATTTAGATTTTTTTTCAAATCCTCAAAAATGATGAAAAATGATGAAAAACTACGTGCTATAGTATGCCGTACGGTACGGGCTATAGCCCATGTTCAAAAATGATGAAAAACGTTTTTTTTTTTTTTTTTTTAATTCAAAAAACGATGGGCTATAACCCATGTTTTTTGAAATTTTGAATTTTTTTAAATCCTCAAAAATGATGAAAAATGATGAAAAACGGCGTGCTATAGTATGCCGTACGGTAGGGGCTATAGCCCATGTTCAAAAATGATGAAAAACGAGGTTAATTTTTTTTTCAAAAAATCAAAAAACAATGGGCTATAACCCATGTTTTTTTTTATTTTGAATTTTTTTCAAATCCTCAAAAATGATGAAAAATGATGAAAAACGGCGTGCTATAGTATGCCGTACGGTAGGGGCTATAGCCCATGTTCAAAAATGATGAAAAACGAGGTTAATTTTTTTTTTCAAAAAATCAAAAAACGATGGGCTATAACCCATGTTTTTTTTTATTTTGATTTTTTTTCAAATCCTCAAAAATGATGAAAAACGGCGTGCTATAGTATGCCGTACGGTAGGGCCTATAGCCCATGTTCAAAAATGATGAAAAACTAGGTTAATTTTTTTTTTCAAAAATTCAAAAAACGATGGGCTATAACCCATGTTTTTTGAAAATTTGAATTTTTTTCAAATCCTCAAAAATGATGAAAAATGATGAAAAACGGCGTGCTATAGTATGCCGTACGGTAGGGGCTATAGCCCATGTTCAAAAATGATGAAAAACTAGGTTAATTTTTTTTTTCAAAAATTCAAAAAACGATGGGCTATAACCCATGTTTTTTGAAATTTAGAAATTTTTTCAAATCCTCAAAAATGATGAAAAACGGCGTGCTATAGTATGCCGTACGGTAGGGGCTATAGCCCATGTTCAAAAATGATGAAAAACGAGGTTAATTTTTTTTTTCAAAAAATCAAAAAACAATGGGCTATAACCCATGTTTTTTTAATTTTGAATTTTTTTCAAATCCTCAAAAATGATGAAAAACGGCGTGCTATAGTATGCCGTAAGGTAGGGGCTATAGCCCATGTTCAAAAATGATGAAAAACGAGGTTAATTTTTTTTTCAAAAAATCAAAAAACAATGGGCTATAACCCATGTTTTTTTTAATTTTGAATTTTTTTCAAATCCTCAAAAATGATGAAAAACGGCGTGCTATAGTATGCCGTAAGGTAGGGGCTATAGCCCATGTTCAAAAATGATGAAAAACGAGGTTAATTTTTTTTTCAAAAAATCAAAAAACAATGGGCTATAACCCATGTTTTTTTTAATTTTGAATTTTTTTCAAATCCTCAAAAATGATGAAAAACGGCGTGCTATAGTATGCCGTACGGTAGGGGCTATAGCCCATGTTCAAAAATGATGAAAAACTAGGTTAATTTTTTTTTTCAAAAAATCAAAAAACGATGGGCTATAACCCATGTTTTTTTTATTTTGATTTTTTTTCAAATCCTCAAAAATGATGAAAAACGGCGTGCTATAGTATGCCGTACGGTAGGGGCTATAGCCCATGTTCAAAAATGATGAAAAACTAGGTTAATTTTTTTTTTCAAAAATTAAAAAAACAATGGGCTATAACCCATGTTTTTTTTAATTTTGAATTTTTTTCAAATCCTCAAAAATGATGAAAAACGGCGTGCTATAGTATGCCGTACGGTAGGGGCTATAGCCCATGTTCAAAAATGATGAAAAACGAGGTTAATTTTTTTTTCAAAAATTCAAAAAACGATGGGCTATAACCCATGTTTTTTGAAATTTAGATTTTTAAAAAAATCCTCAAAAATGATGAAAAATGATGAAAAACGGCGTGCTATAGTATGCCGTACGGTAGGGGCTATAGCCCATGTTCAAAAACTATGAAAAACGAGGTTAATTTTTTTTCTCCAAAAAATCAAAAAACAATGGGCTATAACCCATGTTTTTTTTTATTTTGATTTTTTTTCAAATCCTCAAAAATGATGAAAAACGGCGTGCTATAGTATGCCGTACGGTAGGGCCTATAGCCCATGTTCAAAAATGATGAAAAACTAGGTTAATTTTTTTTTTCAAAAATTCAAAAAACGATGGGCTATAACCCATGTTTTTTGAATTTTTTATTTTTTTTCAAATCCTCAAAAATGATGAAAAATGATGAAAAACGGCGTGCTATAGTATGCCGTACGGTAGGGGCTATAGCCCATGTTCAAAAATGATGAAAAACTAGGTTAATTTTTTTTTTCAAAAATTCAAAAAACGATGGGCTATAACCCATGTTTTTTGAAATTTTGAATTTTTTTAAATCCTCAAAAATTATGAAAAATGATGAAAAACGGCGTGCTATAGTATGCCGTACGGTAGGGGCTATAGCCCATGTTCAAAAATGATGAAAAACGAGGTTAATTTCTTTTTTCAAAAATTCAAAGAACGATGGGCTATAACCCATGTTTTTTGAAATTTAGAAATTTTTTCAAATCCTCAAAAATGATGAAAAACGGCGTGCTATAGTATGCCGTACGGTAGGGGCTATAGCCCATGTTCAAAAATGATGAAAAACGAGGTTATTTTTTTTTTTCAAAAATTCAAAAAACGATGGGCTATAACCCATGTTTTTTGAAATTTTGATTTTTTTTCAAATCCTCAAAAATGATGAAAAATGATGAAAAACTACGTGCTATAGTATGCCGTACGGTAGGGGCTATAGCCCATGTTCAAAAATGATGAAAAACGAGTTTTTTTTTTTTTTTTTAATTAAAAGAACGATGGGCTATAACCCATGTTTTTTGAAATTTTGAATTTTTTTAAATCCTCAAAAATGATGAAAAATGATGAAAAACGGCGTGCTATAGTATGCCGTACGGTAGGGGCTATAGCCCATGTTCAAAAATGATGAAAAACGAGGTTAATTTCTTTTTTCAAAAATTCAAAGAACGATGGGCTATAACCCATGTTTTTTGAAATTTAGAATTTTTTTCAAATCCTCAAAAATGATGAAAAACGGCGTGCTATAGTATGCCGTACGGTAGGGGCTATAGCCCATGTTCAAAAATGATGAAAAACGAGGTTAATTTTTTTTCAAAAAATCAAAAAACAATGGGCTATAACCCATGTTTTTTTGTTTTTTGAATTTTTTTCAAATCCTCAAAAATGATGAAAAATGATGAAAAACGGCGTGCTATAGTATGCCGTACGGTAGGGGCTATAGCCCATGTTCAAAAATGATGAAAAACGAGGTTAATTTTTTTTTTCAAAAAATCAAAAAACGATGGGCTATAACCCATGTTTTTTTTTATTTCGATTTTTTTTCAAATCCTCAAAAATGATGAAAAACGGCGTGCTATAGTATGCCGTACGGTAGGGCCTATAGCCCATGTTCAAAAATGATGAAAAACTAGGTTAATTTTTTTTTTCAAAAATTCAAAAAACGATGGGCTATAACCCATGTTTTTTTAATTTTTAAATTTTTTTCAAATCCTCAAAAATGATGAAAAACGGCGTGCTATAGTATGCCGTACGGTAGGGGCTATAGCCCATGTTCAAAAATGATGAAAAACTAGGTTAATTTTTTTTTTCAAAAATTCAAAAAACGATGGGCTATAACCCATGTTTTTTGAAATTTAGAAATTTTTTCAAATCCTCAAAAATGATGAAAAACGGCGTGCTATAGTATGCCGTACGGTAGGGGCTATAGCCCATGTTCAAAAATGATGAAAAACTAGGTTATTTTTTTTTTTCAAAAATTCAAAAAACGATGGGCTATAACCCATGTTTTTTGAAATTTTGATTTTTTTTCAAATCCTCAAAAATGATGAAAAATGATGAAAAACGGCTTTGCTATAGTATGCCGTACGGTAGGGGCTATAGCCCATGTTCAAAAATGATGAAAAACTAGGTTAATTTTTTTTTTCAAAAATTAAAAAAACAATGGGCTATAACCCATGTTTTTTTTTATTTTTAATTTTTTTCAAATCCTCAAAAATGATGAAAAACAGCGTGCTATAGTATGCCGTAAGGTAGGGGCTATAGCCCATGTTCAAAAATGATAGAAAACTAGGTAAATTTTTTTTTCCAAAAATTCTAAAAACGATGGGCTATAACCCATGTTTTTTTAAATTTTGATTTTTTTTTAAATCCTCAAAAATGATGAAAAATGATGAAAAACGGCGTGCTATAGTATGCCGTACGGTAGGGGCTATAGCCCATGTTAAAAAATGATGAAAAACAAGGTTATTTTTTTTTTCAAAAATTCAAAAAACGATGGGCTATAACCCATGTTTTTGAAATTTTGATTTTTTTTTCAAATCCTCAAAAATGATGAAAAATGATGAAAAACGACGTGCTATAGTATGCCGTACGGTAGGGGCTATAGCCCATGTTCAAAAATGATGAAAAACTAGGTTAATTTTTTTTTCAAAAATTAAAAAAACAATGGGCTATATAACCCATGTTTTTTTAAATTTTGAATTTTTTTCAAATCCTCAAAAATGATGAAAAACGGCGTGCTATAGTATGCCGTACGGTAGGGGCTATAGCCCATGTTCAAAAATGATGAAAAACGAGGTTAATTTTTTTTTTCAAAATTTCAAAAAACGATGGGCTATAACCCATGTTTTTTGAAATTTTGATTTTTTTTAAAATCCTCAAAAATGATGAAAAATGATGAAAAACGGCGTGCTATAGTATGCCGTACGGTAGGGGCTATAGCCCATGTTCAAAAATGATGAAAAACAAGGTTAATTTTTTTTCTCCAAAAAATCAAAAAACGATGGGCTATAACCCATGTTTTTTTTTATTTTGATTTTTTTTCAAATCCTCAAAAATGATGAAAAACGGCGTGCTATAGTATGCCGTACGGTAGGGCCTATAGCCCATGTTCATAAATGATGAAAAACTAGGTTAATTTTTTTTTTCAAAATTTCAAAAAACGATGGGCTATAACCCATGTTTTTTTAATTTTTTAATTTTTTTCAAATCCTCAAAAATGATGAAAAACGGCTTTGCTATAGTATGCCGTACGGTAGGGGCTATAGCCCATGTTCAAAAATGATGAAAAACTAGGTTAATTTTTTTTTTCAAAAATTAAAAAAACAATGGGCTATAACCCATGTTTTTTTTAATTTTGAATTTTTTTCAAATCCTCAAAAATGATGAAAAACGGCGTGCTATAGTATGCCGTACGGTAGGGGCTATAGCCCATGTTCAAAAATGATGAAAAACGAGGTTAATTTTTTTTTCAAAAATTCAAAAAACGATGGGCTATAACCCATGTTTTTTGAAATTTAGATTTTTTTAAAAATCCTCAAAAATGATGAAAAATGATGAAAAACGGCGTGCTATAGTATGCCGTACGGTAGGGGCTATAGCCCATGTTCAAAAATGATGAAAAACGAGGTTAATTTTTTTTCTCCAAAAAATCAAAAAACGATGGGCTATAACCCATGTTTTTTTTTATTTTGATTTTTTTCAAATCCTCAAAAATGATGAAAAACGGCGTGCTATAGTATGCCGTACGGTAGGGCCTATAGCCCATGTTCAAAAATGATGAAAAACTAGGTTAATTTTTTTTTTCAAAAATTCAAAAAACGATGGGCTATAACCCATGTTTTTTTAATTTTTAAATTTTTTTCAAATCCTCAAAAATGATGAAAAATGATGAAAAACGGCGTGCTATAGTATGCCGTACGGTAGGGGCTATAGCCCATGTTCAAAAATGATGAAAAACTAGGTTAATTTTTTTTTTCAAAAATTCAAAAAACGATGGGCTATAACCCATGTTTTTTGAAATTTTGAATTTTTTTAAATCCTCAAAAATGATGAAAAATGATGAAAAACGGCGTGCTATAGTATGCCGTACGGTAGGGGCTATAGCCCATGTTCAAAAATGATGAAAAACGAGGTTAATTTCTTTTTTCAAAAATTCAAAGAATGATGGGCTATAACCCATGTTTTTTGAAATTTAGAAATTTTTTCAAATCCTCAAAAATGATGAAAAACGGCGTGCTATAGTATGCCGTACGGTAGGGGCTATAGCCCATGTTCAAAAATGATGAAAAACGAGGTTATTTTTTTTTTTCAAAAATTAAAAAAACGATGGGCTATAACCCATGTTTTTTGAAATTTTGATTTTTTTTCAAATCCTCAAAAATGATGAAAAATGATGAAAAACTACGTGCTATAGTATGCCGTACGGTAGGGGCTATAGCCCATGTTCAAAAATGATGAAAAACGAGTTTTTTTTTTTTTTTTTTTAATTCAAAAAACGATGGGCTATAACCCATGTTTTTTTTAATTTTGAATTTTTTTCAAATCCTCAAAAATGATGAAAAACGGCGTGCTATAGTATGCCGTACGGTAGGGGCTATAGCCCATGTTCAAAAATGATGAAAAACGAGGTTAATTTTTTTTTCAAAAATTCAAAAAACGATGGGCTATAACCCATGTTTTTTTTTATTTCGATTTTTTTTCAAATCCTCAAAAATGATGAAAAACGGCGTGCTATAGTATGCCGTACGGTAGGGCCTATAGCCCATGTTCAAAAATGATGAAAAACTAGGTTAATTTTTTTTTTCAAAAATTCAAAAAACGATGGGCTATAACCCATGTTTTTTTAATTTTTTAATTTTTTTCAAATCCTCAAAAATGATGAAAAACGGCGTGCTATAGTATGCCGTACGGTAGGGGCTATAGCCCATGTTCAAAAATGATGAAAAACTAGGTTAATTTTTTTTTTCAAAAATTCAAAAAACGATGGGCTATAACCCATGTTTTTTGAAATTTAGAAATTTTTTCAAATCCTCAAAAATGATGAAAAACGGCGTGCTATAGTATGCCGTACGGTAGGGGCTATAGCCCATGTTCAAAAATGATGAAAAACTAGGTTATTTTTTTTTTTCAAAAATTCAAAAAACGATGGGCTATAACCCATGTTTTTTGAAATTTTGATTTTTTTTCAAATCCTCAAAAATGATGAAAAATGATGAAAAACGGCTTTGCTATAGTATGCCGTACGGTAGGGGCTATAGCCCATGTTCAAAAATGATGAAAAACTAGGTTAATTTTTTTTTTCAAAAATTAAAAAAACAATGGGCTATAACCCATGTTTTTTTTAATTTTTAATTTTTTTCAAATCCTCAAAAATGATGAAAAACAGCGTGCTATAGTATGCCGTAAGGTAGGGGCTATAGCCCATGTTCAAAAATGATAGAAAACTAGGTAAATTTTTTTTTCCAAAAATTCTAAAAACGATGGGCTATAACCCATGTTTTTTTAAATTTTGATTTTTTTTTAAATCCTCAAAAATGATGAAAAATGATGAAAAACGGCGTGCTATAGTATGCCGTACGGTAGGGGCTATAGCCCATGTTCAAAAATGATGAAAAACTAGGTAAATTTTTTTTTCAAAAATAAAAAAAACAATGGGCTATATAACCCATGTTTTTTTAAATTTTGAATTTTTTTCAAATCCTCAAAAATGATGAAAAACGGCGTGCTATAGTATGCCGTACGGTAGGGGCTATAGCCCATGTTCAAAAATGATGAAAAACGAGGTTAATTTTTTTTTTCAAAATTTCAAAAAACGATGGGCTATAACCCATGTTTTTTGAAATTTTGATTTTTTTTAAAATCCTCAAAAATGATGAAAAATGATGAAAAACGGCGTGCTATAGTATGCCGTACGGTAGGGGCTATAGCCCATGTTCAAAAATGATGAAAAACAAGGTTAATTTTTTTTCTCCAAAAAATCAAAAAACGATGGGCTATAACCCATGTTTTTTTTTATTTTGATTTTTTTTCAAATCCTCAAAAATGATGAAAAACGGCGTGCTATAGTATGCCGTACGGTAGGGCCTATAGCCCATGTTCATAAATGATGAAAAACTAGGTTAATTTTTTTTTTCAAAATTTCAAAAAACGATGGGCTATAACCCATGTTTTTTGAATTTTTTAATTTTTTTCAAATCCTCAAAAATGATGAAAAACGGCTTTGCTATAGTATGCCGTACGGTAGGGGCTATAGCCCATGTTCAAAAATGATGAAAAACTAGGTTAATTTTTTTTTTCAAAAATTAAAAAAACAATGGGCTATAACCCATGTTTTTTTTAATTTTGAATTTTTTTCAAATCCTCAAAAATGATGAAAAACGGCGTGCTATAGTATGCCGTACGGTAGGGGCTATAGCCCATGTTCAAAAATGATGAAAAACGAGGTTAATTTTTTTTTCAAAAATTCAAAAAACGATGGGCTATAACCCATGTTTTTTGAAATTTAGATTTTTTTAAAAATCCTCAAAAATGATGAAAAATGATGAAAAACGGCGTGCTATAGTATGCCGTACGGTAGGGGCTATAGCCCATGTTCAAAAATGATGAAAAACGAGGTTAATTTTTTTTCTCCAAAAAATCAAAAAACGATGGGCTATAACCCATGTTTTTTTTTATTTTGATTTTTTTCAAATCCTCAAAAATGATGAAAAACGGCGTGCTATAGTATGCCGTACGGTAGGGCCTATAGCCCATGTTCAAAAATGATGAAAAACTAGGTTAATTTTTTTTTCAAAAATTCAAAAAACGATGGGCTATAACCCATGTTTTTTTAATTTTTAAATTTTTTTCAAATCCTCAAAAATGATGAAAAATGATGAAAAACGGCGTGCTATAGTATGCCGTACGGTAGGGGCTATAGCCCATGTTCAAAAATGATGAAAAACTAGGTTAATTTTTTTTTTCAAAAATTCAAAAAACGATGGGCTATAACCCATGTTTTTTGAAATTTTGAATTTTTTTAAATCCTCAAAAATGATGAAAAATGATGAAAAACGGCGTGCTATAGTATGCCGTACGGTAGGGGCTATAGCCCATGTTCAAAAATGATGAAAAACGAGGTTAATTTCTTTTTTCAAAAATTCAAAGAATGATGGGCTATAACCCATGTTTTTTGAAATTTAGAAATTTTTTCAAATCCTCAAAAATGATGAAAAACGGCGTGCTATAGTATGCCGTACGGTAGGGGCTATAGCCCATGTTCAAAAATGATGAAAAACGAGGTTATTTTTTTTTTTCAAAAATTAAAAAAACGATGGGCTATAACCCATGTTTTTTGAAATTTTGATTTTTTTTCAAATCCTCAAAAATGATGAAAAATGATGAAAAACTACGTGCTATAGTATGCCGTACGGTAGGGGCTATAGCCCATGTTCAAAAATGATGAAAAACGAGTTTTTTTTTTTTTTTTTTTAATTCAAAAAACGATGGGCTATAACCCATGTTTTTTTTAATTTTGAATTTTTTTCAAATCCTCAAAAATGATGAAAAACGGCGTGCTATAGTATGCCGTACGGTAGGGGCTATAGCCCATGTTCAAAAATGATGAAAAACGAGGTTAATTTTTTTTTCAAAAATTCAAAAAACGATGGGCTATAACCCATGTTTTTTGAAATTTAGATTTTTTTAAAAATCCTCAAAAATGATGAAAAATGATGAAAAACGGCGTGCTATAGTATGCCGTACGGTAGGGGCTATAGCCCATGTTCAAAAATGATGAAAAACGAGGTTAATTTTTTTTCTCCAAAAAATCAAAAAACGATGGGCTATAACCCATGTTTATTTTTTTTTTGATTTTTTTTCAAATCCTCAAAAATGATGAAAAACGGCGTGCTATAGTATGCCGTACGGTAGGGCCTATAGCCCATGTTCAAAAATGATGAAAAACTAGGTTAATGTTTTTTTTCAAAAATTCAAAAAACGATGGGCTATAACCCATGTTTTTTTAATTTTTTAATTTTTTTCAAATCCTCAAAAATGATGAAAAATGATGAAAAACGGCGTGCTATAGTATGCCGTACGGTAGGGGCTATAGCCCATGTTCAAAAATGATGAAAAACGAGGTTAATTTCTTTTTTCAAAAATTCAAAGAACGATGGGCTATAACCCATGTTTTTTGAAATTTAGAAATTTTTTCAAATCCTCAAAAATGATGAAAAACGGCGTGCTATAGTATGCCGTACGGTAGGGGCTATAGCCCATGTTCAAAAATGATGAAAAACGAGGTTAATTTTTTTTCAAAAAATCAAAAAACAATGGGCTATAACCCATGTTTTTTTTTATTTTGAATTTTTTTCAAATCCTCAAAAATGATGAAAAATGATGAAAAACGGCGTGCTATAGTATGCCGTACGGTAGGGGCTATAGCCCATGTTCAAAAATGATGAAAAACGAGGTTAATTTTTTTTTTCAAAAAATCAAAAAACGATGGGCTATAACCCATGTTTTTTTTTATTTTGATTTTTTTTCAAATCCTCAAAAATGATGAAAAACGGCGTGCTATAGTATGCCGTACGGTAGGGCCTATAGCCCATGTTCAAAAATGATGAAAAACTAGGTTAATTTTTTTTTCCAAAAATTCAAAAAACGATGGGCTATAACCCATGTTTTTTGAAATTTTGATTTTTTTTCAAATCCTCGAAAATGATGAAAAATGATGAAAAACGGCGTGCTATAGTATGCCGTACGGTAGGGGCTATAGCCCATGTTCAAAAATGATGAAAAACTAGGTTAATTTCTTTTTCAAAATTCAAAAAACGATGGGCTATAACCATGTTTTTTGAAATTTTGAATTTTTTTAAATCCTCAAAAATGATGAAAAATGATGAAAAACTGCATGCTATAGTATGCCGTACGGTAAATGATGAAAAACGAGGTTAATTTTTTTTTCAAAAATTCAAAGAACGATGGGCTATAACCCATGTTTTTTTAAATTTAGAATTTTTTCAAATCCTCAAAAATGATGAAAAACGGCGTGCTATAGTATGCCGTACGGTAGGGGCTATAGCCCATGTTCAAAAATGATGAAAAACGAGGTTATTTTTTTTTTTCAAAAATTCAAAAAACGATGGGCTATAACCCATGTTTTTTGAAAATTTGATTTTTTTTCAAATCCTCAAAAATGATGAAAAATGATGAAAAACGGCGTGCTATAGTATGCCGTACGGTAGGGGCTATAGCCCATGTTCAAAAATGATGAAAAACGAGGTTAATTTTTTTTTCAAAAAATCAAAAAACAATGGGCTATAACCCATGTTTTTTAATTTTGAATTTTTTTCAAATCCTCAAAAATGATGAAAAACGGCGTGCTATAGTATGCCGTAAGGTAGGGGCTATAGCCCATGTTCAAAAATGATGAAAAACTAGGTTATTTTTTTTTTCCAAAAATTCTAAAAACGATGGGCTATAACCCATGTTTTTTGAAATTTAGACTTTTTTTTTAAATCCTCAAAAATGATGAAAAATGATGAAAAACGGCGTGCTATAGTATGCCGTACGGTAGGGGCTATAGCCCATGTTCAAAAATGATGAAAAACAAGGTTAATTTTTTTTCAAAAATTCAAAAAACGATGGGCTATAACCCATGTTTTTGAAATTTTGATTTTTTTTCAAATCCTCAAAAATGATGAAAAATGATGAAAAACGACGTGCTATAGTATGCCGTACGGTAGGGGCTATAACCCATGTTCAAAAATGATGAAAAACTAGGTTAATTTTTTTTCAAAAATTTAAAAAACAATGGGCTATAACCCATGTTTTTTTAAATTTTGAATTTTTTCAAATCCTCAAAAATGATGAAAAACGGCGTGCTATAGTATGCCGTACGGTAGGGGCTATAGCCCATGTTCAAAAATGATGAAAAACGAGGTTAATTTTTTTTTTCAAAATTCAAAAAACGATGGGCTATAACCCATGTTTTTTGAAATTTTGATTTTTTAAAAAATCCTCAAAAATGATGAAAAATGATGAAAAACGGCGTGCTATAGTATGCCGTACGGTAGGGGCTATAGCCCATGTTCAAAAATGATGAAAAACGAGGTTAATTTTTTTTCTCCAAAAAATCAAAAAACGATGGGCTATAACCCATGTTTTTTTTTATTTTGATTTTTTTTCAAATCCTCAAAAATGATGAAAAACGGCGTGCTATAGTATGCCGTACGGTAGGGCCTATAGCCCATGTTCAAAAATGATGAAAAACTAGGTTAATTTTTTTTTTCAAAAATTCAAAAAACGATGGGCTATAACCCATGTTTTTTGAATTTTGAATTTTTTTCAAATCCTCAAAAATGATGAAAAATGATGAAAAACGGCGTGCTATAGTATGCCGTACGGTAGGGGCTATAGCCCATGTTCAAAAATGATGAAAAACTAGGTTAATTTTTTTTTCAAAAATTCAAAAAACGATGGGCTATAACCCATGTTTTTTGAAATTTTGAATTTTTTTAAATCCTCAAAAATGATGAAAAATGATGAAAAACGGCGTGCTATAGTATGCCGTACGGTAGGGGCTATAGCCCATGTTCAAAAATGATGAAAAACGAGGTTAATTTCTTTTTTCAAAAATTCAAAGAACGATGGGCTATAACCCATGTTTTTTGAAATTTAGACATTTTTTCAAATCCTCAAAATGATGAAAAACGGCGTGCTATAGTATGCCGTACGGTAGGGGCTATAGCCCATGTTCAAAAATGATGAAAAACGAGGTTATTTTTTTTTTTTCAAAAATTCAAAAAACGATGGGCTATAACCCATGTTTTTTGAAATTTTGATTTTTTTTCAAATCCTCAAAAATGATGAAAAATGATGAAAAACTACGTGCTATAGTATGCCGTACGGTAGGGGCTATAGCCCATGTTCAAAAATGATGAAAAACGAGTTTTTTTTTTTTTTTTTAATTCAAAAAACGATGGGCTATAACCCATGTTTTTTGAAATTTAGATTTTTTTTCAAATCCTCAAAAATGATGAAAAACGGCGTGCTATAGTATGCCGTACGGTAGGGGCTATAGCCCATGTTCAAAAATGATGAAAAACGAGGTTATTTTTTTTTTCAAAAATTCAAAAAACGATGGGCTATAACCCATGTTTTTTGAAATTTTGATTTTTTTTCAAATCCTCAAAAATGATGAAAAATGATGAAAAACTACGTGCTTTAGTATGCCGTACGGTAGGGGCTATAGCCCATGTTCAAAAATGATGAAAAACTAGGTTAATTTTTTTTTTCAAAAATTCAAAAAACGATGGGCTATAACCCATGTTTTTTGAAATTTTGAATTTTTTTAAATCCTCAAAAATGATGAAAAATGATGAAAAACGGCGTGCTATAGTATGCCGTACGGTAGGGGCTATAGCCCATGTTCAAAAATGATGAAAACGAGGTTAATTTCTTTTTCAAAAATTCAAAGAACGATGGGCTATAACCCATGTTTTTTGAAATTTAGACATTTTTTCAAATCCTCAAAAATGATGAAAAACGGCGTGCTATAGTATGCCGTACGGTAGGGGCTATAGCCCATGTTCAAAAATGATGAAAAACGAGGTTATTTTTTTTTTTCAAAAATTCAAAAAACGATGGGCTATAACCCATGTTTTTTGAAATTTTGATTTTTTTTCAAATCCTCAAAAATGATGAAAAACGGCGTGCTATAGTATGCCGTACGGTAGGGGCTATAGCCCATGTTCAAAAATGATGAAAACGAGGTTATTTTTTTTTTTCAAAAATTCAAAAAACGATGGGCTATAACCCATGTTTTTTGAAATTTTGATTTTTTTTCAAATCCTCAAAAATGATGAAAAATGATGAAAAACTACGTGCTATAGTATGCCGTACGGTAGGGGCTATAGCCCATGTTCAAAAATGATGAAAAACGATTTTTTTTTTTTTTTTTTAATTAAAAAAACGATGGGCTATAACCCATGTTTTTTTTTATTTTGATTTTTTTTCAAATCCTCAAAAATGATGAAAAACGGCGTGCTATAGTATGCCGTACGGTAGGGCCTATAGCCCATGTTCAAAAATGATGAAAAACTAGGTTAATTTTTTTTTTCAAAAATTCAAAAAACGATGGGCTATAACCCATGTTTTTTGAAATTTTGATTTTTTTTCAAATCCTCGAAAATGATGAAAAATGATGAAAAACGGCGTGCTATAGTATGCCGTACGGTAGGGGCTATAGCCCATGTTCAAAAATGATGAAAAACTAGGTTAATTTCTTTTTTCAAAAATTCAAAAAACGATGGGCTATAACCATGTTTTTTGAAATTTTGAATTTTTTTAAATCCTCAAAAATGATGAAAAATGATGAAAAACTGCATGCTATAGTATGCCGTACGGTAAATGATGAAAAACGAGGTTAATTTTTTTTTCAAAAATTCAAAGAACGATGGGCTATAACCCATGTTTTTTTAAATTTAGAATTTTTTTCAAATCCTCAAAAATGATGAAAACGGCGTGCTATAGTATGCCGTACGGTAGGGGCTATAGCCCATGTTCAAAAATGATGAAAAACGAGGTTATTTTTTTTTTTCAAAAATTCAAAAAACGATGGGCTATAACCCATGTTTTTTGAAATTTTGATTTTTTTTCAAATCCTCAAAAATGATGAAAAATGATGAAAAACGGCGTGCTATAGTATGCCGTACGGTAGGGGCTATAGCCCATGTTCAAAAATGATGAAAAACGAGGTTAATTTTTTTTTCAAAAAATCAAAAAACAATGGGCTATAACCCATGTTTTTTTAATTTTGAATTTTTTTCAAATCCTCAAAAATGATGAAAAACGGCGTGCTATAGTATGCCGTAAGGTAGGGGCTATAGCCCATGTTCAAAAATGATGAAAAACTAGGTTAATTTTTTTTTCCAAAAATTCTAAAAACGATGGGCTATAACCCATGTTTTTTGAAATTTTGATTTTTTTTTAAATCCTCAAAATGATGAAAAATGATGAAAAACGGCGTGCTATAGTATGCCGTACGGTAGGGGCTATAGCCCATGTTCAAAAATGATGAAAAACAAGGTTAATTTTTTTTTCAAAAATTCAAAAAACGATGGGCTATAACCCATGTTTTTGAAATTTTGATTTTTTTTCAAATCCTCAAAAATGATGAAAAATGATGAAAAACGACGTGCTATAGTATGCCGTACGGTAGGGGCTATAACCCATGTTCAAAAATGATGAAAAACTAGGTTAATTTTTTTTTCAAAAATTTAAAAACAATGGGCTATAACCCATGTTTTTTTAAATTTTGAATTTTTTTCAAATCCTCAAAAATGATGAAAAACGGCGTGCTATAGTATGCCGTACGGTAGGGGCTATAGCCCA